>NC_092296.1:4849425-5191925 GCF_036320965.1 Panulirus ornatus
TCACTCAACACATTGCACTCACATATACAAACGACAATTTGCGGTAAGTCACAGACAGTGTGGTATTTTCCCTACCTCCGTCTGAGGAATGGTGCAAAAATCACATAGAAAACGTGAACAACGTATACCTGCCCAGCCTTGAAAAAAATAAATACCACAGAAAATGGCGTGGAAGCCCCAGGGCTGTGACTACCCTTACCCAATACAATCATTAAACATCCCGGTGTCCAATCATGCCACACACACACGGGCGCCATACACTGTACAGGAATGCCACACTCACAATAAAAGAACCACCAGGCCTGGCCTCTGGCGTCTTAATGAGACCAAGTCGACCTTCAAAACACTGTACCACAAGCAACTCTAGTCCCATATGCAAGCACACACACACACATTGCAAACCTCCTCCACATAGACTACAGCCATGTCTACTACGTATTTTCTAACTGTTAATAATACTAAGAACAACCAATACGCTGCAAAGGGATGTCAGTGTCACTTTCGCTGCCACTAAAGGTCACTTTCTCTCTAGGAATGGCTCAGCGTCTGTGTCACTTTCGCTTCCACTAAGTTCACTTTCTCTCTCGACATGGCTTAAAGCCGGTGTCACTTTCGCTGCCACTAAGATAACTTTCTCTGCAGGCACGGCACAGTATCAATGCCACTTTCGCTGCCACTAAATAAAATCACTTTCCCTCCAGGCATGGCTCAGTATCAATGTCACTTTCGCTGCCACTAAAGTTCCCTTTCTCCTCCAGGAATGGCTGGGGAACCCCCCAGTGCACGACAGGCCTGCATGCCAACCCCCACCCAGTGCACGGCAAGTACCCTTCCTCAGCATTACTCCAACACACGGCAGGTTTCGGCATTATGTCGGCAACACAACACAACACAACACACAGACACACACACACACAAGCTTTATCATTCTAGCAAGTAATTCGTCTGCAGTGTTAGCCTGAAGGACGGTTCAGCTAATGTACAATCTCTATCTATCTGAGGTACTACCAGCCACACCTACTTAACATGACACCACCTCGACCTACTTGACGTGGTGCCACCTCCATCTACTTGACATGGTGCCACCTCCATCTACTTGACATGGTGCCACCTCCATCTACTTGACATGGTGCCACCTCCATCTACTTGACGTGGTGCCACCTCCATCTACTTGACATGGTGCCACCTCCATCTACTTGACATGGTGCCACCTCCATCTACTTGACATGGTGCCACCTCCATCTACTTGACGTGGTGCCACCTCCATCTACTTGACATGGTGCCACCTCCATCTAATTGACGTGGTGCCACCTCCATCTACTTAACAAAGTACCACCTCAATCTGCAGCACAGTTACGAGTGAAATAGGAATGGGTGAAAAACTACTGCATAGTTCATAAGCAGCATCACTGTAGATTTAGAATGAAACGTGGGTCTTACGCTCTTCCGTCATGTACACGATGTTTCGCCAGATTTACGGTGTTCACGTTGTGACCGAGGTTGTAATTTGCGACTTCGGACGACCAACAAACCGACGCACGGATGTCGAAGAAAGGGGACGGACGGACGCAGACGAAGACCCGATCGGAAGGACGCAGCGAAGAGGCGGAGGGACGGACGCCGACGAACGGACCACCAAGCGATTCCCACAAGTGTCTTTGCCCTGCTACGCAGCCGCGACGCGCACACACACATGAACGATGTCCACCACCAGGAGAGAGAGAGAGAGAGAGAGAGAGAGAGAGAGAGAGAGAGAGAGAGAGAGAGAGAGAGAGAGAGAGAGAGAGAGAGAGAGAGAGACCCAGCACCCCACCGCACACCACCACCACGCATTCCGATAAATCACAAACGATGAGAGAAATTAGGGAAAGAAAAAATGAAAAATGAAAAAAAAAGGAGAAAGACGTGCGAATGAGAACGTTACGGCTGTAAACAAGAAGGGGCGAAGCGAGGGGCGGCACGTCTGCCGTAGCGGGGTCGCCTCGGACCAGCGCTGTACCCACCACACAACACTGGCGAAATAACATTCAAGGTCCAACATGTGAGCGTTGAGGTCAATGTCCGTGTCATGCTGTCCGAGGGGCCCCACTCCTCCCTCCTCCTCCGGCCACGCACCCCTACCACACTCCCCCTGGATCTGGGGAGGAGACGGAAGGTGAGGGTGTAGCTGGAGGGAGGGAAGGGGGGTGTCGGTCGCTCAGGGGACACCCCAGAGAGAGGGGGGGGGGTGTGGACTACGAATTACCAGCAGGAGTTGTTGAACTTTCTTCGTTGTAGTGCCGGCAGTCATGACGTCACGTGTACTCATTCATTCTCCTGAAGTACAGTTGAACACCCTCCCACCTCCTCCTTCCTCCCCCAACCGTCTCAAGCCAGACGGCCACCCTCGATTTTCCCCCTTACCCATCCCCACCCTCTTCCCCCAAGCTTGATAAGGGTGATATCGTCTTCCCATCACACTCCTCCCTCTCCCTCCCAACCTACCTGATAACGCTGATAAAGTCTTCCCTCCTCCCCTTCCAAGCGACCCAACACCCCGCACCAAACCCCACTCCCCGACTCGTACTTTCATCAATGAGCATTTGACTCTCGTCTTCCCCCACCCCACAGGTCTTACCCTGGCAAACCCCACACCCACCCCATTGGTTTGACCAATACACGCACACCCATACACACACACACCCCTCTCAAACCCCATCCAGCACCATCCAAAACTTTCCAGACGCACACCCATCACAACATCATTGCAATACCCTACTCTGCAAACCACGACAGACACTGCTCAGGTAGGACAAGGACAGATGCTTAATGGCCAGTACTTCCCTTGAGCGGAATAGTTAACAAAATCACGAGCCACGCTATTATTTTAATGACATTGTGATAATACCTTAATGCCAGGGAGGGAAAGAAAACACACACACAAAGTGACAAAAGTCTTGATTACCGTATAGGTCAGAGGCAGCAAATAAAGATGACATCCAAAGTAAATCCCACTCGATGGGGGTTATGGCCGTGTTCTGCGAGGCAATACCAACACGTATACACCAGGGTATGCCAGCGCAATGAGCCTGTAGACCTCTACGCGCCTACGTACGCTTGGGTACACACCTTAGTTCAAGCTTTTTGAAACTTTCGAGCCTCATGTTCGCCTGTAGTTGCATACCTTTGTATCTCTAATATAGTCAATTCGAGTGCTTGTGGTACCACACCCAAGCCACAGGGCCCGTGGGCGTCACGCAAGCATGGCGAAGGCATCTCAGGGTACGTTCATCTCCAGTTAACTGAGTCACCAGGTTATACCCGGGTACATTTACATCTCTAGTACCTGAGTCACCAGGTTATACTGGGATACATGTGTACATCTCCAGCAACGGGGTCTCCAGGTTATACAGGGATACAGGTGTATCGCCAGGTTATAATGGGATATATCAGGGGTGCGAGTACCAGTCCATCTATACAGGCCAATGAGGGGCAGCAGCATCAGTGGCAACACCTAAGGGAGGGACATGTACTACGCGCCTTGGCCTCACCACCACACCACACCACGTCTCTCTGGCAAGTCTAGCCAGCCATCAAGGCAAGTTATGTAT
Organism: Panulirus ornatus; assembly: GCF_036320965.1. Taxonomy (NCBI): domain Eukaryota; kingdom Metazoa; phylum Arthropoda; class Malacostraca; order Decapoda; family Palinuridae; genus Panulirus; species Panulirus ornatus. Next base: position 4,853,016 of record NC_092296.1, read on the forward strand.
CAACGGTCTCCACAGACGTGGTGCCTCCCTACCCTGTAGTCCTCACCTGGCAGTGGTGCCCCCTACCCTGTAGTCCTCACCTCTCTGTGGGTGCCTCTTATAAAGTACTTCCTCTGGCGGCGAGGGGAGGGGAGCTGGGAGACACAAACACACCCACTCATACAAACCAGAGCAGGGAGGTAGGGAGGGTATGTGGGGTGGGGTGTCAGTGCTCCCTCCCCCACCCACCTCAAGCCTTCGTACCGTAAGCACCTGACTTCTCTACCCCTCCCCCTTCTCCCCACTTCCTGTTGGTGAAGTTACATAAATCGTCCGCTCTCTCTCTCTCTCTCTCTCTCTCTCTCTCTCTCTCTCTCTCTCTCTCTCTCTCTCTCTCTATTTATTTATACAAAACTTTCCTCGATTCCTCTACGGGTGGTGGCCTCTCTCTCTCTCTCTCTCTCTCTCTCTCTCTCTCTCTCTCTCTCTCTCTCTCTCTCTCACCGATACAGGCACCATATAACCTGTACCGTCATGAGGGTGCACCGTCACCAGTACTGTCACAAGTGGTCCCCATGAACCTGTACCGTCATGAGGGTCCCCATGAACCTGTACCGTCATGAGGGTCCCCATGAACCTGTACCGTCACAAGTGGTCCCCATGAACCTGTACCGTCATGAGGGTCCCCATGAACCTGTACCGTCATGAGGGTCCCCATGAACCTGTACCGTCACAAGTGGTCCCCATGAACCTGTACCGTCATGAGGGGCCCCATGAACCTGTACCGTCATGAGGGTCCCCATGAACCTGTACCGTCACAAGTGGTCCCCATGAACCTGTACCGTCATGAGGGGCCCCATGAACCTGTACCATCACAAGTGGTCCCCATGAACCAGTACCGTCATGAGGGGCCCCATGAACCTGTACCGTCATGAGGGGCCCCATGAACCTGTACCGTCATGAGGGGCCCCATGAACCTGTACCATCACAAGTGGTCCCCATGAACCAGTACCGTCATGAGGGGCCCCATGAACCTGTACCGTCATGAGGGGCCCCATGAACCTGTACCGTCATGAGATTCACGTGTACCGTCCTATATACAAGCGTACCGTCATATCCTCTCTCTATGCACCATCGCTTTAATTAACCAAATGTACATGTAATTCCTCCAACACCTGTCGTAACTCGAATACGACGGCTGATACTAAAACGTAACTTATATCAACCAGAAGGCTGGCACTTAAACGTAACTTTGTAACACAACAGCTGACACTCATACTTAACCAGGTAACAGCGGCTGACACACACGTTATGTTTGTAGTATAAGGGCTGACACACGTATCTCATTAACACGACAGCTGACACTCACACCTAAGTTACATGATAACTGACACACACCTAAATTACATGATAGCTGACACTCACACCTAACTAAGTAACAAGACAGCTGACACTCACACCTAAGTTACATGATAGCAGACACTCACACCCAAGTTACATGATAGATGACACTCACACATAAGTTACATGAGAGCTGACAGTCACACCTAAGTTACATGACGTCTGACGCTCATACGTAACTCAAGTCACATGGCGGCTGACATTCACATACAACTCAATATGATGGCTGACACACGCTACTTAGTAACACGACAGCTGGCTCACACGTAACTCAGTAACATGACGTGTGACAATAACGTGACAGCTGGCTCGCGTAACTCAGCAACATGAACGCTGTTACTTATGCTTAACTCACTGACAGTGACATGAGGGGTGAAACTCCTAGGCAACTCAGTAACAAGACAGCTAAACCTGTATGTAACGCAGTAACAAGATGTACGTCAGCAACATAGCTGATTATTCATACGTAACGCAGTAACATGATGGCCGACACTCACAAGTAACTCAGCCACATGACAGGCTGACACTCATAAGTAACTCAGCAACATGACAGGCTGAGACTCATAAGCAACTCAGCAACATGACAGCAGACACTCACATGCAACTCAACACACACACACCCGAGTGTTGCGTGGGTGAGTGACAGTTGCGGCAGGAAACAAGAGAAACTTCATTGTTGTGGGGGAAGGTTAAATAGCGCGACCCAAGGAACTTGAAAATAACGTTCATGACATCCACGACGCCTGGCGACCTCCTCCCTCAGTGGCAGCGAGGCGAGGCGCTGCTGCGGTCTTGCAACACACAGTCGACTAATGGATACCCAGCAGCAACGGCGGCGGAGGAGGATCTACTGACTGACTGATTGGGTGCCGGTGTCCCCGGCAAATTCACTGTGCACCTCCCCCATGTTCATCTTGCGAGCGGTAGCGCAAAAGGATTACAGGGGTTACAAAGGGGTCTTCCTCAGACCCCCAGTGGACTGAGTGTGTGTCCTCCTCGACCCATTCCTGTGGACACAGTGACGCAAACGGTCGCGCGACGTTACGATTTACATAATGAAAAAAAAAATATATAAAGACGTTTACGAGGATTGGGCAACAGCAAACGTGTTATTCATTCAAGATACAACAGTAAGAGAACCCATTACACAAAGGCTGAGCAGCAAGAACGACTGAAATATACAACCTCTTGTAACTGAACGATTTACAACAGCCAAGGTGGTGGTACATTTTCTTGACATCACTGTCATGGATGAAATGTTTACACATTGTAATACTCGCCAGGAATCATCCCTTGACTTCACTCATTTTTGCAAAAAGTCTATAATTCGTCATGTTGCAGGATGGAAGCGTAACTCAACTGGCACAATCTAGTACACGAGGTGTGTTCATTATCAACAGGGAGGGAGGGAGCAAACTACCATGAGTATCTAGAGCCTTGCCTGAGTGGGCGATCATCATCATGGTGTCTGCTGATGCAGTTGGTGGAACGATATATATATATATATATATATATATATATATATATATATATATATATATATATATATATTACTCAGCGTTTCCCGTGTCAGTGAGGTAGCGCTGTGAACAGACGCCGAGGAAAGGCCTCATTCGCTCACATCCATTGTCTTAGATGTCATGTTTGCTTCTGCACGGAAACAGCTCCCTAACCTCAGCCTGGCTCAACAGAGGACTTTCCATGGTTCACCCCCCGGGCCGCTTTACATGCCCTCGTTCACTCTACTGACAGCACGTCGACCCCTGTATATCAAATCGTTCCAATTCACTCTAAAACCTTTTTATATAGAATCATCTCATTTGGTTAACTTCAAACATTCATCCACCTATACATAACATCATTGTCTAAAATTTCCCCAGTACTTTTATATGCATCGACTCGCGTCTAAAATCCAAAAAAAAGATTTTGTTCCAAGTTCACTGAATGATCGTCACAAGACTCCCCGCAAACAGACCCAGGATGAAGTCAGTTATATCCTTCGTGAGACACGAGCTCTTGTTAATGCATCAGTCTATCATTACATATTCTCAGCCCGGTAATGTGAGGGGAACCAGAGAAACTGGACTCCATCATGGGTACTTTGGTTATATTCTGGCGTCGTACTTCAGGCACAAACATATCGTTGTCATATGCTGTAGAGAGTTTAGTGCTGCACCAGTGCTCCGTTCCCTGGATCCATCTGTTTATATACAACAGCAATAGTGGTCTGTTGTCTGGATCAATCTATTTATATACAACAGCAATAGTGATCTGTTGTCTGGATCCATGTTTATATACAACAGCAATAGTGGTGTTACAACAGTGGTCTGTTGTCTGGATCCATCTGTTTGTATATAATAACAACAGTGGTCCGTTGTCTGTATCCACCTGTTTATATATATCATGTTTATATATATCAGATACAGTGGTCTGTTGTCTGGACCCATCTGTTTATATATAACGGCAACAGTGCTTTGTTGTCTGGACCCATCTGTTTATATATACAGCACCAGTGGTCTACTGTCTGGGTCCATCTGTTTACATACATAAGATAATATGTTCAGAGGGAATGGTGTTAGTGTAAGGACGCCATATATATGACTGCCTACCTCGGGTCAGGTTTGTGGTCTGGGCAAGGACTCTGGGGGTGAGGGGAGAGGAGGGTACAGTGATGTTCAAGTGGTTAATTCCCTACGGGGCAAGACAGTGTCTCAAGCGGTCGAGATCATGAATACCATATACATTCTGAGCGTAACGGAAGTTGTAATAACCCTTCTAGATCCATATCTCCCAATTGGAATTCAAACACATTTTCTTGTCATTTGTAGAGAGACAGAACATTTCAGGGTTGATCTGGATATAGGGTACATGGCTAGGTGGAGGCAATTATAGAACGTACCGTTGTGTATATCAACATAGGAGCGTGACAGGTGGGTCGGCCCAGGTGCCCTGAGGGTCCCCGTATACCGTCAGAATAGGAGGATTATTAATAGCAAGTGTGTCATATAAAACATGTGTAAGAAACACACACACAATCACACCCAGCTGAGTATACACTCGTGAAGGCTTCTGTGTATGGGGTTGGGATGTGCTTGACGGAGCATTTGACTCTAAGTGCGAGAAGTCATTTCAGATATTGTCTGGAAGACCAAATTCTTTCGCCACATTTAACAAACATTGTTCTGGGACAGCCAAGGGTGGCTAGTTCTCACAGCTTCATCCTGCAGCTTCTCGAGACCTCACAAGCCTTCCATCAGGCGCCACGGTAGGCAGAGGAACACCATAATGAATCTGGAGAGATGTGAGCAATGAACATCACTTTTAATTATAACATTTGCCCTGTTTCGTTAACTGGGGCCAGTCACAGTTCTGAGCCCTTCTATACAATGATGGCAACTGTAGTTACAACAGCTCTTGATACTGGCTGAGGCCAGCCATAGATCTGAGCCTTTCTGGTCAAATCTTTTTTTGAAGCCACGATACACAAGCCAGATATGGCAAGCCGTGGTGGAGGTGGGCGGCCCCATCCCTCCTGCCATCACACTCTGTATACTAGGGAGTCAAGTGGTGCATTTTTCACGTAACTAAGATGAAGGAGGACCTCTCTCTCTCTCTCTCTCTCTCTCTCTCTCTCTCTCTCTCTCTCTCTCTCTCTCTCTCTCTCTCTCTCTCTCTCTCTCTCACTTGAATCCTTCAGCAGGATCGCTGGGTATGTCCTTCAACCTTAGCCCTTGAGGTTCAGGCTGAAGGCCCAGCCATCAAAATACCCTTAGGTCGCGGCGACGCGTCGTGCAGTTGCCGGGCTGACCGGGGTCACAAGCTAGCTTACATACCCGTCCTCATCACAATATGCAATTATGGCCCACATGGGACAAGGCTACGACAAACATCCCTGGTCTTAGTTCCGTCAGGCCCTGTGGCGGCGGCGGCACCTTACGGGAAGGATGGGATTATAGCGACGGGTGAAAGGGGAAGGGGGATACAGTGGTGGCAGGAGACAGCACTGTAGAGGTGGCTGGCAGAGAGGGGCGGTGGTAATGGTGGCGACTGCGGCGGCGGCGGCGGCGGCGGCGGTGGTCTGGTGATGGGTGACGTCGGCCAAGCGGCAGGAGTGACCGTTGGGGGAGGGGACGGACAGTTATACTGCCTGCCAACACTGTGGCCCGGGCTGCCACACACACACACACACACACACACACACACACACACACACACACACACACACACCCCTCCACCGGCCTCACTCACCATACCACATGATGGTGGCGGGGGCCCGGCAGCGGCTGGGTATGGGCAGAGATGGACAGGAATGCGGCGGGGAAAAGAATGTGGTGGGTAGAGTGTATCCCAGGGTGAGTGTGATGGGTACGAGGGAGGCAGGGAGGGAGGGAGGGAGGGAAGGAGGGAGAGGGCGGGTGGGGGGAGTAGTGTGCCCGAGCCCTGGGTACGTTGGGAGGCGGGTGGGAGTGCGGCCGCCATGCTGGAGGTACTGAGCGGAGGCGGCGGCCACACTCACTGCCTGGGTTCGCTAGCCCCTCCACCGTGCACCACGCACCCGTACCACACTGGTGACGACACCCGGGGTGTACGGTGGACCTGGGCCGCCCCAGCCTGGTGTGCAGGCCTCGTCCCCGCCCGCCACGCCACCAGCAGGAGAAAATGTCCGCCCCAACCAGTGAATGGCAGCCTCCAAGACCAGACGCAGGCTAGACGTCGCCGCTCCAATGACCGAGCCAGGCAGGCAGGCCACCATCACCACCTCCCTCCCTTCCTCCCTCCCTCCCTCACCACCATCACCAACATCCTCAACAGCAGATCAACACCCTCACCAACACACCAACACCCTCACCAGCAGACCAACATCCTCACTGACACACCAACACCTTCACCAACAGACCGACTCCCTCACCAACAATCCAACATCCAGACTAACACACCAACAACCTCACCAGCAGACCGAACACCACACCATTAGACCAACAACCTCACCAGTGGACAAATACCTTTACTAGAAAACAAAACAACCTCACTAGCAGACCAACATCCTCACAAACAGACCAACATCCTCACCAGCAGACCAACAACTTCACCAGCATACCAACAACCTCATAAGCAGACCAACAACTTCACCAGCAGACCAACAGCCTCACCAGCATACCAACAACCTCACCAGCAGACCAACAACTTCACCAGCAGACCAACAGCCTCACCAGCAGATCAACAGCCTCACCAGCAGACCAACAGCCTCACCAGCAGACCAACAACCTCACCAGCAGACCAACAACTTCACCAGCAGACCAACAACCTCACCAGCAGACCAACAACTTCACCAGCAGACCAACAACTTCACCAGCATACCAACAACCTCACCAGCAGACCAACAACTTCACCAGCAGACCAACAACTTCACCAGCAGACCAACAGCCTCACCAGCAGATCAACAACCTCACCAACAACTTCACCAGCAGACTAACATCATCACCAGCAGACCTACTTCCTCAATAGAAGACCAACACCACCACCTACGGGTCAACATCCTCAACAGCAGGTCATAACCACCACCTGCGGGTCAACACCCTCCCAACAGGTCATCACCACCAACACAACCAGCGGGTCAACACCCTCCCTGCAGGTCATCACCACCAACACAACCTGCGGGTCAACATCCTCCCTGCAGGTCATCACCACCAACACAACCAGTGGGTCAACACCCTCCCTGACAGATCAGCATCACCACCAGCGGGTCAACAGCACCCTGGCCAGGAGACTCAGCAGCAGCCAGGCTGGCGGATAAACACCCTGACCAACAACCCATCACGTGGCCAGGCGGGTCAGCAGCACCCTGACAGGTGAAGCTGAACCACGATGAACAAGCGGATCAGCCACGCTGACCACGGCCATACCCTGGTCGCCAGCCTCACACCATCGGCACTAGTACCTGGTAGGTACACCAGTAACAGAGACGAGACACCAGTACCTGGTAGGAGCACCAGTACCTGCCAGGTACATCAGTAACACACGAGCCACCAGTTCCTGGCAGGTACGAACAGGCCGTCACAAGACCACAAAGGAAAACCACCACCGTAAGTATTACCACAGCACACTCGTCACATTGTCGCCTTCCCCCTCCCTCCCGAAGGCAGTGATGACGCCGACACTATGTCACAAGCACCCCACCGCTGCCGTGCATAGATGCAACCAACACCCAGACAGCGCAGGAGGAGGAGGTAGAGGAGGGAGCAGGTAAGGCTCGCCTGATCTCCCACCGACTCTCCATGGTACATATCTCTCGCACACCTCAACAAAACATCTGCCCCACCGACCATGACTGGCCCTACAAAACTTGCCCTTAAATCTACCCGCTTCTTTGACCGACAATCTGGCAAATCTAACGATGGCGTCTGTAAACAAACCAGGTCGAATCGGCGATGTTCGACGATGCGTTGAGAGTGTCTTCTACAGCTAGTAAGGGGGATTTCGTCGAGCCCAGCTACGGACGGGGCTGGTGGGAGCAATGAACACGTCCGTTCTCTTGTTCTGTGTGTTTGTTGGTCCGTCAAATGATGACGTACCGCGGGCGTGACGCAATGGTTTAATGACCCGGCATATGACGTAATGCTTGATGACGACAGAGGCAATGACGCGGTGACAACGGTGACGTGACAGCGGCAGAGGGAGGGAGTGGGACGTTGTCCCATCGGCTGTATTAAGGCAGAAACGAGGATGTGACGTAACGATTGCGATGAGGCAGCAAGATCATGCAACCGCATGGCATGACTCGGTAATACGCCGCCACATGATCGCAATTCGCAGTGTCATGAGGTAGCAACATGGTCACCCTGCGGTGGGTCATGAGGCAGCAACATGGTCGCCCTGCGGTGGGTCATGAGGCAGCAACATGGTCGCCCTGTGGTGGGTCATGAGGTAGCAACATGGTCGCCCTGCGGTGGGTCATGAGGTAGCAACATGGTCGCCCTGCGGTGGGTCATGAGGCAGCGAGGACAGGGCTGGTCTGCCGGCCCTTCCATACCGTCTCGCGAGACTGGCCCCAAAGGCCTTGGCCATTTAGGACCCCAAGGGTGGTACATCGCCCGTGGTCAAAGGCGTCGCAACCATCGTGGTCAAGGGTCGTGTCGTTCAGCTCCGGGAGAAAGAGAGAGAGAGAGAGAGAGAGAGAGAGAGAGAGAGAGAGAGAGAGAGAGAGAGAGAGAGAGAGAGAGGGGGGGGGGTGATTATGAGGTCATAGGGGCCCACATGTATTACGTGGGGCCAGCGAGATAATGATATGAGAGAGAGAGAGAGAGAGAGAGAGAGAGAGAGAGAGAGAGAGAGAGAGAGAGAGAGGAAGGGGGAGGGGGGTGCAGCAGTCCAGGCGTCACACAGCCCTCCCTCCCTCCCCCCAACATCCACAAGCCTCACTCCACCACACCCGCCAACCATACTCTCTCCTCCAACACTGCCTCCGGGGTCAATTACTATCATTAATACCACTGTTACCAGAGACATTATCATTACTATCTTTATTACTATTTTGTTTGATCACGATGGCGCTGTGGCATTAGCCGCAAATATGCAACTAGGGCGAAAACGCAGTAACCCCAGCGTAACGCACAGACCGATCGTGACGCGGGCGACACGGCCGTGACGCAATGACAAGTCACGTGCGGGGGGGGGGGGGGGGAGACACTGCTGTGACGCAGATGCGAATGGCTTGGGGCACACGGCCGTGACGCAATGAGAAGTCACGTTGAAGGAGGTGGGGGAGAGGATGGGGAGGAGACACTGCTGTGACACGGGGACGAATGACTTCGAGGGTCACACGTGTGTGACACAGAGTCGAGATGTAGGTTGCACGGCTTTGAGGCAACGTCTCGTGCCGCAGGTGGCCTGCCTCTGACGCAACGAGCAATGACGCAAGTGCCGGCCCCGTTGAGGGCAATGACTGACTCTAAAACACAGATACAGCGAGGAGGGTGTCTGGCCTTAAGATAATCTAGAAGACCAAAATGAGTGAGTGTGTTCACGATGACTGTGACTGACGGGGTGCATAACGGACCCAAATGATCCTGGCAGCCTCAGCACGTTACACTGACCAAATAACCAATTATAACCTATTTACACACACACACACACACACACACACACACACACACACACACACACGAAGCAAGGCGTGGCAAGCGTAGCAAGGGCCACGGTGACGCAAGAGGGATGACGCAGCAATAAGGGGGCGATGTTTCGTGTGATGACGCAGCGACACGAGCGTCACACGCATACGAGTGGCGACGCGGCAACATCAGCGCAATAACATCAAGGGGTGATAACGGCGCACGCCACACGGGGCGTAGCTACGCAAGGACGCACCGGCGCATCAACGCAGGCGTGCTGGTAAAGCGTAATGGGGCAGGAACGAGAGCGTGACGTAACAAGCAATACCGAGGCATTATGGGAGTGACATAACGAGCAGTGACGCAGCAAAGGCGGCCGCGTAATGAGGCGGCAGCAGCACCAGTAACATGAGTGTGACTGAACGCTGACATCTGGCGACTCCACATGAGATGGTCGGCCGGTACCACACACACACACACACACACAAGACAGCCACCATTTATTCCATTAATCCACTCGGCCTCCAGCATAACGGAGCGCCGGACGATATCTGTAGCAGGCAAGGTTTGAGCTAGCCCCTAGCAGCTAGGGCAAGGCTGGGCTGGCCCCTAGCCCTGTGTGTGTAGCAGCTAGGGCAAGGCTGGGCTGGCCCCTAGCCCTGTGTGTGTAGCAAGCAGCTAGGGCGAGGCTGGGCTGGCCCCTAGCCACTGTGTGTCTATAGCAGGCTAGGCTGGGCTACTAGCCCTAGCCACTGTGTATAGGTCGTGGTGTAAACATGGGAGAAAGGATCCCCCCCCCCCTCATAGATTCTTTGGGACGGCCTGTGTGTGTGTGTGTGTGTGTGTGTGTGTGTGTGTGTGTGTGTGTGTGTGTGTGGAGGCTGGTAGTGCAGGAGGGGCGAGCCAAGATGGCGGCGGCAGCGGGCGGCACGGGAAGCAGCAGCGGCGGCGGCGGGGACCAGGCAAACCCTGGCTGGGACTGTGTGAAATATGTCTCTTGGGCGCCCCCGTCCTCACCACGTCCCTAGCCACGCCAGCACCCACCACCTCCAACACTTGACGCGGGGTTAACACCACATCTACCTAATGCCTCCCCCCCCCATCCCCCCCTCCTACAACTTGACGCGGGGTTAACACCACATCTACCTAATGCCTCCCCCCCCAAATCCCCCCCTCCTACAACTTGAAACAGTCACATTCCCCCGTCCCACCAACAACAACCACCCCACACCCCTTAAACATCCTGGCAATGCATGAAAAGTTGAGAGTGAGGAGCTTTGAGGGATGAGGAATACATGAGGAGGGTGTCAGCTGACAGTAAAGACGGGGGTGGGTTGCATGGTGGTGGGTTTGGTTGGGTGGTGACCCACCTACACTGGCGTCCCCGTACACCTGCACACCCATCACCATCTGCCCCTGGCTGTATGGGCTACCTCCTGCCGGACCAACCCCGCCCCGCCCCGTCTTAAGCTTCCACCCCCGAGATGTGTTCCTCCACGCCCCCGCCCCAAGTCTACACCCCCGAGGTGCGTCAGGTCCCACCCTGCCTCTGAGCCTACAATCTCGACAGGTCAGGGTGTGTGTGTGTGTGTGTGTGTGTGTGTGTGTGTGTGTGTGTGTGTGTGTGTGTGTGTGTGTGTGTTATCCTGAGCAGAACATTACGCGTCATTCCCATACACGTCTTCCTCCGCACCACGTCATGACCAACGGGCCTCAAAAATAGCGACATACTTTTTTTTCTTTTCTTTTACGATGGCCTCTTGCGTGGCCTCCCCCCCCCCCCCCGTCTCCGGATCACATGATGTAAACGATGGCAAATTAAAGTAATTAAACTGGCACCACGTGAGGCGAGACTCCTACAGCTGGTGCACGTAATTACACCAACTCTTGGTAACTCCAAAGAGTTAAAATCTAACTTCTATCAAAGCCTTGAATAATAATAATAATAATAATAATAATAATAATAATAATAATGAATAATAATAATAATAATGTATGTGGAGCGGGACACAGACGTGATCATCCTAGCCGGTGTAGGTAGGCACACACACACACACACACACACGCTACTAAGCTATAGTCTATATCTCGCAAACTCTTAGTGACAAGAGATAATAATATACAGGGCCAGACCTCGCTACAATCTATTATCAGAAGATCACTAAAGTGTTTCGCCCCTCGATCTCCACTCTGTGCCATACTATACAAAAAATACGCTGTGCCTGATATGCTGTCCGTTGTCACTTCAATTCCATTGGATATACCCAGTATACTGCCACACACAACTGGGATATACCCAGTATACTGCCACACACAACTGGGATATACCCAGTATACTGGTCGGAGGCATCGCTGGCCTCTACGGTAAACAAGGAGGCTGGCTAGGCCACAGCCGGGGAGACATTTCAGCGGAAAGGAGGACCCGTGCGGGGAGGCGGGGTTTTAACAGGCGGGGGTGAGTTGTCACCTGGAGGAGGAGGGATGGGGTGGGAGGGGGTGCTGCTTGTCACTGAAGATGGAAACTGTCGTTTAAGGGGAGGGGGGGGGGGGGAAGATGCTGCCATTTTGACATGTTTTACAAGCTGTCATCTGAGAAGTGTTCGTCGGGGGACGGGAGGCGAGAGAGGCACAGCCATCATTAAAAGTTGTTCCGCGTGATGGGGGCTGGCAGCGTAGGGTAGGAGGAAGGAAAGATCACCTCCTCCCTCAGGCGGTCGGCAGTGCAACACCTCAACCACCAGACGCAAGTCAATCTGACCGTCCGTCCACAAGTAACGCTACACTACGGTCAGGCCGGGCTACCATATGGTCCTAGTCCTGAAGATCGTATCTGCTGTCACTACAACTCGGACGTCAACTGCTGTACCTACGGCGACTAATGCCTCACTAACTATAAAGCTTCTCGGAGCAAAAATGTCGCTGGGCAGACGGCATAGTGACCCGACGTCACTCACTGCCACACTGGAGACGGCCCGTGTGTGTCCTTAGCGGTGAGTGTACAACGTCAAATCGGTTTCCATCATTATGTACAAAGGGTACAGTGATCGGCGGTGCCTGTAAGCGGTGTGTAGCGAATCCTTCAGTGTCTTAACACTGACGACGGATGATAATGACGGTGAGCGGGTCGTAGGAGGCGGAAGAACAGCTCCGGTACCGAGAGCAAGGAATCTGTACGGCAAGAGACAGGGCCACCTCTACCACACCAGGGTCTGGCTGACGCCTATCATGCGATCATTATCCCCCACCTGTGTCCTTGTACTGCACCCACTGTGCCATCTATGCTGGCCTCCACCCACCCTTGACCATCTCCCTATACAAATACAATATACAAGAACAACCTATATACCACACTCGACCGTACCGTTCTGACCAGGCGGCGGTGGTTGTGGCGACAGTGGTAGAGTGCGGTGTTAGAGGAGGCAGGAGGAGGGGCTGCCACACAGCCGACCCTGCCGTGTGAGTGATGGTAAGCGGAGGTGAGGGAAGCACACCTCCGGCCGCCGCACAAGACACCAGCGAACCAAGCACACACGCTCCTTATCTGGACGCTTCCGGAGACAGTGAGGGGAAGCCATGTGAGCTGGGAGAGAACGGGGGTTTGTGCGGGGTGTGTCCACTGGCTACCGTGCCCAGCTCGGAGGCTGCGTGGTACTCCACGACGGATCCCTGAACGCATACCCTTTCGACAAACCCAGCACCACCTGAAGAAATCCCCTCCCCTAGATGAGCACGTCGACCGCCGCTGCTCTGGTCCTCCCCACAGAACAAACCTCCAGACGCGTGACCGTCTTCTTGCTGGGCCGAATCTTCACCTGTAGACCAGATTGAATATTTCATGATCTGTATGCTGGACGTGTCTGTCTGTTGCGTCTTTGTCTCGCTGTTCAACTGGCATGCCAGATGGTGAGGGCCATTTAATATATATATATATATATATATATATATATATATATATATATATATATATATATATATATCCGAAAGTGCAGTATAAAGTCTCTATACGGGACATTAGGGTGAAGTTAATGGGATCCCCCAGCGGCTGACGACACTGCTGCACCATCCCGACCTCTCCTGACTCCCGGATGTGCAGAATTCGCCCCCTTTCCTTCTTAACTACTTCCGTCCTTATCTGGACCGGCTCTCGTGTTACACCCAGACCATCCTCCCCTTCCCTCCTCCGCCGTAAGCCCTCCCACACCCAGCTTCGTCTCCTCCTGCACCTCCAGATACCCTACACCTAACCATCCCCCTTCTTCCCTTCCGACTCAACTTTAAATTTTACAGTGTCCCTTAAAAGAATCCATCACTCACATTTCGTGTGACATGCGTTCATAATGCACGTCCTGGACGGGTATACAAATACTCATGTGTGGCGTATTCGTGGGTATAACATTCATTACATAAAATGTGAAAATCTGTTGATGTGAGGCAAAATGTCGAATTCTGAGACCTCCCAGACCAGCATGGGGATTCGATCATGCCTCTCGCCCAACACAGGACCATACACTACCTATAGTATACATAGAATCAATGTCCGACCAAGCTGTTGCATGCCCAGTTAACCTCCCCCCAGCCTGGCTGGTCTGGCAGACAAGCCTTCTTGAATCCCTCCTCCCCCCCCCGTGCATGTTACCGATGGTCGCAAGCGGCGACGTATGCAGTCTTCTGCCTCGGATGACCCAGATGTTCTCACCTCGTTCATGTGCGTACCGCATCTTTTGGTTCTTGCAGACCATTTTTACCACAGTCTTCCCTGCCCGTCCGTCGTGCTATAATGAATGACTCACACTTCCCAGCGTTGGTCAGGGACCACGCCTTTCCCTAGGTTCTCCAAGTGTGAATGATGACACTTCTACTCCACCCGCGCGCCAGAGAGCACAGCCTTAATTCCCTCAGCCTTTCAGCGTGTCCACCAGAGTCCACTATGGGCCGCGAAAGATCTCCAGACACTTTCTGAATCAGCCACTTCGCCCGCCCTCGCAGGGCCACGTTACCAGACACCGGGTATTCCAGTCCTGTGAGAGCGAGTGCTGGTGCCATGAAGTGTGTGGCGGCCTCATTAGCTTTTTCCCTTTCGTCTTAACAACGTCCATCTGCATCGTTGCCAAGCAGTGTGTGTGTGTGTCACGGTATATCACGCCACTCAACAACACACTTAATTTCCCAACAACGAACTCCCTAAATTAAATATAAAATGCAGGCGGGAGAAGAGAGAGAAAGAGAGAGGAAAGGGTGTGGGGGGTGATACAGTGGGCCGGGTTGGTGGGGTGTGTTGCCAGCCGTAAACAACCCCCTCCCCCTCCCCCCAAAGCGCCATTATCCCTCACCTGCACTAATGCATTACACACATTATTGTAACATACAAGTTCATTGTTGACTGACTTGCCCATCCATTGTGCCAACATCAATTATAACGTAAACAACAAATGAGGCTACGTATATACATACATGTAGTATATACCAATAACTTTTAATTTCTCGAGGGAAAGGCATAAATTCTTGCGAGCCTCCTGGTACCGTATGTCATCTATCTCTCCAAAGGTATACGCGCGCGCGCACACACACACACACACACACACACACACACACACACACACACACAAGCGCAAGGCAGATGTTCCCCCAGACGACAGTGAAAGTGAAGCGTCGAATGGACGCCCTACGTCCGCTGCCACGTTCACAGTGGAGCCGTTCCTGGATTCTCGTGCACAACCATGTTCCTCCGCATAGGACGCCCAAGCTCCAGCGTACGCAGGTTGGGGTAGGCCAGACCAACACCCCGGAACCTTGTTACGTCTACTGGAGCCTCCGGCTCCGGCGTCCGCAGGTTGGGGTAGACCAGACCAACACCTCATCGCACAAGACAACATCAGTTCCTCACGCGTGTGGACGAGTCTCGTTATATAAACATCAGGAAGTCACCGGTGGAAAACAGCAACATTACGCTACATCATCGGGCAATTAACTTCCCGCCCTGGAGCAGACAGAGACACTTAATACTTCATACGCCCCGGTATACGACCGGCCCCCACCACCTACAGATAACACGGACCGCCATCTGAGATCCCCGAATTACGTGAAATGACCCTCTGGCCTCACCCGCGTGCATTCACATCCAACAACCCACTTCAAATCCGCTTCTTTTCCAACTAATCACACAGGTCTTCCTTGCCACGGTCCCTATGGCTGACTCTCTCCAAGGGACAATCACTTCCTCAACACACACACACACACACACACACACACACACACAGGACTATAAACCCTGCAGCCTGCACAATGACCCGCCTCCCTTCTACCGTAACTCAGTTCCGTAATACTTCACGACGAAGCGGACAACGTACCTCATAATACACCGAGCGATGGTGGTTCACCTGGAGACGGCCACGAGACCAGGAAGCTCCAGTTAGGTGAACACAGATGATACGACCCAGGCGCTACGGGGAGGAGGAAGAGGAGGAGGGGAAAGGCGAGGTTTGCCACGGTGGATGGCGGCGTGAGCGGCCATAAGTGCCGCCTGCCACCTCTGGGACAACGTGGCGCCGCCGTCACCTCACCTGGGAACAATGGTCGCCCTCGGCTAGGCTCCGGCCACCATCCCACCTGCCGACCAACCCCTTACTTGCACTCGGCCACCTAGCCCTCTCCCACCGATTCCTTCGCCTCAACCGTTAACACCTTATCTCCCTAAAGTCCAAGTACGAATGTACCTCACACACACACACACACACACACACTAGCACAACAACCACCACCGAGTCTCTGGCCTGGTTCTCGAGCCAATTCGGGCCCACACCACCGACAGCTGGTCTTTCCACTTCACCCGCTGGGGGACACCATCAAGTCTCACGTCCAGATGGCCACCAACCATATGTGCATTGGCACATGGCTTTGGCTAAAACCCCCACCCCATCCCGCCAGGTTTGGCATTCCACTCCACCACACATATGCCTGTTCACAGGTATCTTACCTAACCCATATTAACGTGGTAAAGAAAAAACTTAAAGTTACCAAGAACGACTGAAATTTCTTTGAGGCTATCTACTCCCTTGAGGTAAATAGCATCACCTATACCTGAAAAATCCAAGAAGGCGAGGCTCCCAACTCTTTACATACTGCCACTACGAGAGGCACGGAAGGCTTGGCAAAATACTACCTATGAAATACAAAGCTGCGGTATGCAGAGAGAGAGAGAGAGAGAGAGAGAGAGAGAGAGAGAGAGAGAGAGAGAGAGAGAGAGAGAGAGAGAGAGAGCACCTTAGACATGCAGTATCAAACACTTTATACATCCGGGATCGAAGACTCTTCAACACTTTGCCAGCTACCTCCTCCTCTATACCCGTTTGCATCTCCTTGTTCAGAAATCTCCAACTTGGAAGATCACGGGGGTTATATAAACGATTTAAAATTACGGTGTTTTCATTCTCACAGGAACGTGCAATGTCGACTAAGACTTGCGTAATCTCAAGCGGAAAGTTGTGTGTGTGTGTGTGCGTGTGTGTGTGTGTGTGTGTGTTACGGGGAGAGAGTGTAACACTCGTGCCGCCCAGTTTTTTTTTTACCTAGTATACATGTACCAGGAATCTTCCCATCTATTGACCAGCGGAGAACCTACGTTGGGTTTGGGCCGACCGTCACGCCCAGCATTCTAAAACATGCGGGAATGACCCCAGACATTCCATTTGATGTGAGTTTCACTTGGGCAGACTTTTGACCTTAATGCGTCGATAATCACGAATACAACAAACTAATATCTATCTACTTCTTGCGTATTCTGCATCAATGACAATATGCACATAAAGGTTAATACTAATACTAACGCTGATATTAATACTAATTCTTAATACCCCATCGCGTCACCCGCCTTAGAAATGTGGTGTCATGAACACACGAACAACGGCCTCTTTCACTCTCTTAGCTGTCATGTATAATGTACTGTAACCAGAGACCACCGACCACAGCCAAGCCCCCCCTCACTCTACTGTGCAGTTCACCCTGGCTGCTTTTCGTTGGCCTGGCTTCAGTCCAATGAAAGTGCGTCGCTCCCCATATAACATGTTGAAGCGATTTACTTTGTCCCTTGCATGCCACTCACCCTCCTATATGTTTAGGCCTCATCAATTCCATCTTTATATCTCTTCTTTGGTCTTCCCTCTTACTCAGTCCACTTCGGGCATGTCGATCCCCTTAGTCCGCCTCTCTTCGCTCATCATCACCGTATGTCCGACCATTTCAGCGCACCCTGGCGAACTCCTTCGGTCAGACGGCACTAACTTACACAACTCTCAGTACACAGTGTCACTCCTCATGCAGTAAACCTGTCTCACTCCACATACCGTGCTGGGGAATCATATCTTTTTCAACACGTCCACCCTTTTCCTTTGGTTTGCATTCAAAGCTTAACACTCAGCTATTCAACGCTGTTGGGGCTACTTTATAATAATAATAATAATAATAATAATAATAATAATAATAATAATAATAATAGGGTTAGGAATGGGCCTCGTGCTATTTTCCCTGAGCACATTATGACGCATAACTCGCGTCCAAGTTCTTATACGCACACGGTTTTTGTTCGAATGTTCTGGCGAGGTGATGCTGGCCATAGAGGATCCCGGGTTATTTACCGGCTCATTAACTTCTCCGGCTCTGAACAGGGATGTCGGTAGACATGAGCGTCCCCGTTGGGAGTCAACCAGTGCGTCGACCTGATCTCGTCTCTCCCAGGTTGCATGACTGGGCAGAGGAGCAAGGTGGCAGCTTCGTCGGAGACCCAGCTGTGGAGGGGGTAGAAAGACCTCCGAAACCATTGTAGGATATATGTAAGGTAAGGGAAGATCCCAGACCAAACTGTGAGGTAGAAGACCTCCGAGACTATTGTATGATATACGTAAGGTTCTATAGACACAGATGTTGGGGAACAGAAGACCTTCGAAACCATCATAAGGTAGGGTCCCACACCCAACCGCAGCGGATAGAAGAACCCCGAAAACCATCCTAATGTGGAGGTAAGATAAGGTCCCATACCCAGCCGTAAGGATAGAAGACCTCGGAAACCATCATGTACGTCACGTAAGTAAGGTAAGGCCAAAAGCCCAACTGGAAGGGTAAAAGACCTCCAAAGCCATTGTAAGGTATGCGGTAAGATAAGGTCCCAAACCCAACCGTGGGGGTGTAGAAGACCTCGGAAACCATCATAATATATACACAAGGTAACGTAGGATAAGGACACCTGTCACCAACTTCGCTCATTCAAGAGTTCCATTGTTGTCTTCGGGTGAGGACACGCGCACCACAGTCGGATCTCGCTCGTGTTATAACAATCCCCAAGTCCGTCTTGGAATCGCTTAGGCACGATTTCTTTCCTCCCGCAGCGGGGGAGAGGAGTTAGCCATCTTCCCTCTACCGACAGACAGTTCACGGTTGTTTATATGCAGTAGATAAGCGGTGTCTGCGTGAAGTCTGGATCAGCAAATCTAGCCCGGGAGGCCGGCAAGGTTCCCTGCGCCACGGGGAATCAACGCCTGCGGTGTTGTGTAACCCGTGGAAAACACCATCTTTCAAAAGCCACTCTCCGTTACCTCGTACTACGAATTAACGTCTGCCCCAGACCACGGGGGACACGATATACACAACGCAGCCCGCCCAACTTTTTTTTTCTTTTTTTTTTTTGAGAATGATGGCCTAGCCTATTATCATCTGACCCTTCGCCGGTCAAATCAAAACGTCGGGCCATTCAACCGAAGGAGTCGTACCGCCGTCGTCAAAGGTCTTGCGTCTGCACTTCCAGGATTAAAACGTTGCTTCAGGTGACGCGCAAGAAAAATTGAGCCATCCCTACGCCCTCTTCACGCGGAACACTAGGTCAGAAGTACATGCCAGAGGTGGTGAGGGGGGTCACACACACACACACACACACACACACACACACAGTGGCGGCACAGCACAAGGTGGGAACGGATGACAACCGAGCGACGCATCAAACCCATCGGCGCGTGAGTGCCTCGCTGGAGGCACCAGAGGACAAGGACTTCGGGAAAATGCCTGTCCCGTGCGAGTGGCGGGATGTAAGCGGCCGTCGTCGTGGAAGTCGCCCATCATCAGTGGTGTCAACTAACTAGAGCGGAGATGGTAAATTTCACACCACTATCCCTCATCATGCTACTCATGTCTGTCTTGTATAAGGTACATAAGGATAATAATATATAGACTTCCGGAAGTTTTCCCTTGCATGGGAAATAATATTTGCCGACACCAGCTCATGAGGTGCCGGGAACAGTGGAATGTTACCGTCACCAGCACACGGGGTACCCCGCCTGGGACGAATTACAACTGGGTTCAAACAGCAACAGACCACCACTGGGGCCAACACAGGGGCTGCTTGGAATAGTGGAAGACAACATAAATTCATGAATTATGCTGCTTGAAGTAGAAAGACAAACAAAAATCCTTTCACAGAGGAAGACCAGTAAACTTATCGTGCAGTTAGGGTGCAAATTGTGTCAGTCGTGGCTCTGAAGCATAACATTAATAAAGCCTACGCTTAAACGTATCTATGGCTACCGCTTTCCACTACTCTTATTGACAAATCGTGCCATATGTTCACAATCCTGAAGTACGAGTTCTTCGCCTCGTTCAAGGTCATACGTTTGTCTACTAGTTTATGATCATCATATATACATCCATTACACCGAGGGAAACGACATGAATCTATCCTTATGTAATTCGCCAGATCGAGACTATGGAAGTCTCTCATGATTCTAAATACCTGTATCAGATCACCTCCCAACCTTCTCCTTTCTCAGCTAAATGGAAATTTCATTCGTTTTGTCGGTTCTCACAGGATCCAATTCTCACATCGAGAATCAAGTTTTAAAGCTTGCCTCTATACTCTTTCCATTCCAATTGTGAAAATATTATCAAAGATGGTGACGCACCAGTCTGACCTGTGGAGAGTGAGGATCATTTCCACAAGATCAATTCACAAGTCGCTACAATGAATCCAATCATTTTGCTCGCCGTTTATACTGCTTCTGTGCACTTCCTGTTTGGCTTCAGGCCACCAGAGATTATGACACCATCAAGCCCTTTAGCTTACTGGCCTTCTCAAGCTCAAGAGGATTCATTGTTACCTCCCATATGTAAAACTTAGCACCACTGGTCAATATCAACATTCATTTGCCGACTATTAAGCGCAGTATTTTAAAGTTTGCCTGTGTCCCGTTGAAGACGCAGGCGTTCACGTTCTGTAGTACATTTATTTCCCAACTTAGTATCATCCGCGAATTTACAGATGTTACAGTGATGTCCATTATATATATATATATATATATATATATATATATATATATATATATATATATATGAGAAAGAAAACCGGTCCCATGATTGAACCCTGTGGCACACCATTTGTTACGTCTAACCATTCCTGTGGCTTGACTAAATCACTGCTCTTTGATTACGGTCAGTCACAAGTAATTTCCTAACCATGTAAGCACAACCCCATCTATACCACGTGACTTAACTTTTGCTAGGAACATTTTTGATGAGAAGCTTTATCGAATGCATTTTGAATTAGATGACATCAACTGCTTTACTTTCATCACATATTGATGGTTTCATAAAAGAAATCCGAGCAGATTTGTCAAATATGAGCGACTTCGACGAAAACCAGTACGAGAATCGTTTATCAAGAGGTGGCTCTCAATATGGTTGATAATCTTGTCCCGAATGATGGTTTCCAGTACTTTACCGACGGCAGACGTGAAGCTAATTGATGACAATGCCCGGGAAGTGACTTATTACTTCTCTCTGAACATCAGTGTTACTCTGGCAAATTTCACTTCCTCTGGAACATTTCCTAAATCAAGTGTGACTTTAAGAAAAGTAGCAGAGGATGGTTTAACCATCTCGTTATTCATCTCCTTCGCTGTCTTCGGATGGAACTTATTTGAGCCTGCCTTTATCATTTGGTCGAATACCATTTAGCACTGATATATACACTTGCTACTTTACTCAATACCATTTAGCAGTGATATATACACTTACAACTTTACTTAATACCATTTAGCACCGACATATACACTTGCTACTTCACTATGCTGCAAAATGTTTTCCCCTAACAGCAGTGAGAGTGGATTCGGGATGCAAGTTGCACAGCTTCATAAAAAAAAATCATTGCCATGGTTTTGTTGTCTTGAAGTAAATGGTATCACCACCATAACCAGTACAGAATCAAGTCTGTTGTTTGTGTGTTGATGTTTGGAGAAGAATCAGAGGAGCGACAGAGCAGTGAATATCGCCGATGAAAATGAATATCCGACCCCCCCCCCCCCTCCCTCCCAATACGCCTGACGAATATTTGGATCCTGGCTCTCCCCACCTCCCGTCGGTGACCAGCACACGCCGGAGACTGACCGACTGCAATTAGTCATTAAATAGGCTGTAAAACCCATGAGGCTTGAGGGGTGAAGAGCGCTGCAGTGAGCGATATATCACAGGAGGCGCAGGCTAGGCTAAAGCTAGGCTGGGCAAGCAGGCTGGCGGGGAGGCCGGTGCATTACCAACATGGCGGCCGTGCATGGCGCCGGCACGGACGCTGTCGTGTACATAATTTCGTCAAGATCTATATCTTCCTACGCCATTTTTCCCTCCTCCCCTTAACGCCCGTACATTTCCGTCTCCGCTGTGCACAGTGTGTCCGCGGACACATCCCATCTCCATTCGCCCGTGTAATACACCTATCATCAGCTCACGTACACCCGTGATACCTCTCGCCTCGGCGACAAATAAAGAGACGAATAATTTCATCGATTTTGTGAAAACAGTTCACTTGCGAAGCAGCCACAAAGGTATGCTGGTCTTAACATGTGCTAACGATTCTTTAGGGTAAAGCTAACAGTATCTCTACCACAGCTAAGTTCATCAGCTGTGTCAAGGCATTACTTAAGCTTTCCCACAGCTAAAGTCTTCAGCTGCGTCAAGTTACAGCTTGAGGGTCCCTCTACAGCATCGTTAAGGTAATACTTGAAGACGTTGAGGGGACTCCACAAGGATCCGCAGCATTTAATATGAATGGCATCTGTCATGGTCAATATCATACTCCCAATAAGACCGATTGTGATTTTCTGTTATCAATTTATTTACTCATTTACGCCAAATACCCTCTCCAGAAAGGGTCCTTGTGTTACGTACCCTCAGTATCACTGACAATATAGTCTCGTCACAAAAGCCTCTCACTTCCAAGACGTCTACATTCCCTGCAACTGAATTCAGCGCAGCCCTGAGCTGAAGGAGTCCTTCGGAAAAGGTCTTGGCTCACACCAGGACTAAGAACTTCAGTATATGTAGACCTTGGAGCAATTGTAAATGAATAAATATGGTTGCCTCTCCTGTCCTGGCACAACACCTTCAGAACTGGCTCCTACTAGCCACAATTTCTATGTGTTGGAGGTCTGCTCCCGGAGGAATACCTGGTTAAAAGTCTTCGTGGGGCCCGGGCTGTTGCGTTAGGTCGTTGGGTCGACCACGATGTTGGAAGCCGCAGCCTTCAGGCACCACATAGCCGCAAGAGCCTGGCTGATCTGGAGCACTTTGTAGTTACGTGTCCATTGCACAGCTACACGAGGACTGACAGTTTTAAAGATTCCTCCTATATTCCTCACCCACCTTCCCCCCCTCTGTGGAATTCCCTTCCTTCCGCGTCTTCCTCATTCTATAAACTTTCCATCTTTAAGGATTACGTATACAAACACCACAGGAGAACTAATTAATCTCCTAATTCTTTTTCTCCTAATCCTTATTTTCCGGTTTCAACCGAGATGGCCATAATTAGGAAATGTTTCTGTCTTTGCCAAGTTGTACAAAAAAAAAAAAATGAGAGGAAAAAAGAAAAAGCCGACTGAGATTCTAAGAAAAAAATATCCTGGCTTGGCTCCTCTTTCTACTATCAGAAAGGTCATTCAGGAGGGAAGAATTTCCAGCCCGGCAGGAGGGGAACATTTCCAGCTCCAGAGAGAGGGATGCATTTCCAGTCCATCAGGTGGGGAGAACTTCCAGCTCCAAGCATGGGATGCATTTCCAGCCCCCTCAGGCAGGGAGCACTTCCAGCTCCATGTGAAGGACTGCATTTCCAGCCCCTCAGGAGGGTAGCATTTCCAGCCCCCTCAGGAGGGTAGCATTTCCAGCCCCCTCAGGAGGGTAGCATTTCCAGCCCCCTCAGGTAGGGAGCACTTCCAGCTCCACGTGAAGGGATGCATTTCCAGTCCCTCAGGAAGGGATCATTTCCAGCCCCTCTTTCTTCCGCCCTTTAAAGTCGCCTTTTACAGTACGCAGGACACAAAAGTGGGTTGTACTCTTTCTCTTTCATCCCCAGGGATAATATATACATACGAGGGTAATAGGAGGAAGACCCCCTTTACAAAACCCTCACCTTCTTTGACTTCTCCCCCAACGCTTTACGCCCATTCAACCATTAGACAATCATTAACAAAGGCGTCAACACTGGGTGCTTGGGGGGGGGGGGAGAGAGAGAGAGAGAGAGAGAGAGAGAGAGAGAGAGAGAGAGAGAGAGAGAGAGAGAGAGAAGAAGAAGACTCATTACACAGTTCGGGAAGACTTCTGCAGGTAGGGTCTTCACAATGCGCGTCTCAGAGGAACGAAGTCCATCTGGCTAGTCCCTCACCTGTAGCGTCTCAAACATCATGTAGATGGCATCCCTAGAGTCACCTCATCCTCATAACAGATGCTGGTCGACGACTCCCATCGTTGGTGTTTAGCGCTGACGACGGTTCTCCCGGCTACGTGGCGCTCCGGATCACTCTCCAGAACTGGGCCACCGCCAAACACGTCTACCCCCATCCCAACCCCAACAACCAAAACAAGACTCCCCACAACTGGGCCGCCGCCAGACGCGTCACCCAACGACCCAACCAAGACCGTCGTCCTGGAACAATAATACTGCTTCCACCGCGTCCCATCCTCTTCTGTCGCATCAGGACTCTCTCTCTCTCTCTCTCTCTCTCTCTCTCTCTCTCTCTCTCTCTCTCTCTCTCTCTCTCTCTCCCCAAAGTACCTTTCTAAGCGATGCGGCCCATCTAAGCTTCGTGGTGTGACCCCGGACGACAAACTAAAGCGCTGGGAGGAACCCCCTACCGTTACTATATCAACAAATCTTCCAGCCGTCGTCTCAATATCCATCGTCTACTTAAGACAATGGTGGACTGCCTGCACCTGAACCAACCCAAGAACATCCACACAAACCTCGTTCTTCACAAACTGACCGAGGCTTCATCTCTCTCTTGGTCGCCCTCCTTAACAAGCAAACACGAACTACGGAAAAATGTACACAAGAGAGAGCAAGATCCTCCTTGTTCCCTTTAACGCTACGCATAAGGAGCTGCTTTTAACAAACTGGCCTTTCCGACACTCGCTAACCACCACTAAGACCACTCGCCACCGTCACCTCTCCGTACTTAAAGATCCCTCGTCTCTCAGTCGGGAGTTCGGTACCACTACCACACAGAACACATATGAACCGCTACATAAACAACCCATCCATATCAGTAAACATCGCCCACCTGGGGGCACACTATACACCAATCTTCGTCTCTGTATGTGTGTAGACAGTCGATTCCCAACACCATATTCCCGTAGCCTCTCTATTCATTACTGCATGTACTTTCCAAGCCAAGTTCAAGCCTTGACCAAAGTCACTTTAATAAACTAACAACAACAACAACAACAACAACAACAACAACAATAATAATAATAATAATAATAATAATAATAACCATAATAACCACCATTAGTTATTCATCACTATCATTACACACACACACACACACACACATACAATCTCTCTCTCTCTCTCTCTCTCTCTCTCTCTATCTCTCTCTCTCTCTCTCTCTCTCTCTCTCTCCAGGTTATAGCTCCCACGGTGTCACTCTTTGAGCAGGAATGCAATTAGCTTGTCACGCAGTTGTGGAATGTTGTAGGCACGGGTGTATGGCCTGGGGGCCGGGGGACGCCGCCGCCGACGCTCCTCCTCGGCCTCGCCACGATACGTCGTACCCGGGCAACGCTGAAGGCGCTCACCTCGATATTATGACGATGCTGCCATCGCCCCAGTCGCTCACGGCCAGAGAACCATCACCCAAATCGCTCATGGCCAGAGAACCATCACCCAAATCGCTCATGGCCAGAGAACCATCACCTCAGTCGCTCAAGCCCAGAGAACTATCACCAAAGTCGCTCACGCCCAGAGAACGATCACCAAAGTCGCTCACGCCCAGAGAACGATCACCAAAGTCGCTCACGCCCAGAGAACGATCACCAAAGTCGCTCAGGGACAGACTACCATCACCACAGTTGCTCATGACCAGAAGAACTTAGGTTATACTAGGAAGGTCTTGGAACCCCCAGGCAGAGACCATGGACCATCTCCAATATAGGACGAGTCAGAAACCCTCGTGCAGAGACCTGCCCCATGCTAAGGTTCAGTCAGAACCCCACGTCCAGATTCTACCACCAGTTCCACACGTTCCAACCCACTAAACAGAAGATAGAAACCAAATTAAGCAGGTTACGTTAAGCAGAGACTAATAATATTACGTCTGTGTCACAGTAAAGATGGTGGACACAGCCGATTCAAATAGCAGAGAGGGGCAACGATACTAAGGTATGGTGGGCAAGACAGACACATAGGGTGACAACGAACTAAATGAGTGAAGGGTAACGCCAAGACGAAGCAAGCAGGTGGGCCGGCGGAACATGGCAAGGCATAGAAATGGATACATCGGACAAGGCCGGAGGATGTCAAATTAGGAAATACGGCGAAGGAGGGGAAGAAAATGCGGTGAAGGAAGGGAGGGAAAATAATTGTGAATAAAATAGCTGGTGCTGGATGGACTAGGTCATGGAAGAGGTCGCGAGGCGCGGAACGAATCATGCCTGGACGCAGGAGGCGCGCAGTGTAACAAGCAAAAACAGTGGGCCATGAGAGAAGATCCAAGCTTGGAGGGTGGCAAGAATGGAAGGGAGTCTTGGCCTGCAGGAGGTGAGGAAGAAAGGGAGGGTGGGAGGGACGGGACGAAGGGCGGTGGTTCGCTGGGGGAGGAGGGGGAGCAGGAAATAGGCTCTGGCAGGGTGGAAATCAGCCCACCAGATAGTGACAAGAGGAAACCAGAATGGAGAGGAAGAAAGCGGCGGCGGCGCCCTCCAACGTATCAACCTCTCGCCTCGGGAACACACACACACACACACACACACACACACACACACACACACACACACGGGGACAGAGACAACATCCCTCGACAGGGCCACACGCACCGGGCGCTGCCATCCACACAACACGACACCAAACACAAACCACATCACATACATCAATCTATTCTCTCTATAGTTTTCCTCACTCGTATATCCACCCTTCTTCCTCACACACGCACCATCGAGTCCTCCTGCTACCGTCTCTACATTCTCCGTCGACTTAGGACACAAGGACTCCCTGCACCTGATGTCAAGATAAGTCCCCACAACTATCATTCTTCCCGAACTCAAACCTATGCCTCCCCCGCCTCGCCTTCCCGTCCATCCACCACACAACAGGGGCTACTAGAAGAAAAGGGCATTCAAATGCACATTTGCCGCTGTCGTCAGCCGTCACCATTAGCATACGGCTATGCGCCTGACTCATCTCCTAACGGGAAGGATGTCACAAAGACTATACCTGACCGGGCCTCGTTCACTTCATAATGGGGAAGGTTGCCATGAGAAGTGTACACCTGACTGCTACTCTTGCATTTTATGACCCCACAGGCTTACCCATCACCCACCTCTGGCTCCTCCAGCTACAAGAGGAGTGCTGCTACCTTCGCAACGGGAACACCTATAACTGGGAACTTTCAGGGGCTTTAAGCGCTTAAAATCAACACCTACAGAGGGATGGCTGAGCGAAACGAGTAAACATCGAAGCCTGGTCCCGGATCATGTTCTAGTGGAAGGAGGAACTTCTGAAACCAAAGCAAGGTAGGGAAGGGGTATACGAGGCCTCCGGAAACACCGTTAAGGTATATGTAAAGTAAAATTAGGCAAGGTCCCAGAACAGGCTGTGGTGGGTAGGCCTCCGAGACCATCGTGAGGCGTAAGGCAAGGTAAGGTCCCATACCTAGTTGTGGCGTTAGAAGACCTCCGAAACCATCGTTAAGATATACGTATGGTACCGTTCGACACCCAGATGGGAAGGGTAGAAGACCACGGACACACAAATCAACATTACATGGGGGAAAAAAAGAAACAGCCATCATAAAACGTACAGTTCGTAGAGTCTCGCCTGGCTGAAGCCAGAGAACCACCTGGATATGCATATACCAAGTTATACTTAGGGTTTCCCCAAGCCTGTGGCGCCGTGAGCCATGACATCCCGGCCATGAGAAAGATTACAAGGGACTTGGAATGCATACACTTGGTAAGGTACCTCACCAGCAGTTTTACCCAGTAATATGGCCAATGCCCAACCACTACTGCGGAGCCGAGCGAGGCAAGCGGCCTCATGAGTAAGGTACCTTACCATCAAAGGTGCACCAGTGCTTTAAGGGAGAGGTACCAATGCCTCAAGGGTGAGGTAAAGTACCATCTGAGGTGCAACAATGTCTCAAGGGTGAGGTATCGTGCCGTTAAGGAAAGAAGGATAATACGGGGTCAACACAGCAACAGGCGGGTAGTAGGGTCAGCTGCGAGGTCAACACAGCAACAGGGAGGGAAGAAGGACAGCACTCGGCGTCAACAGAGCAACCATCCTAAGGGCGGGAAGTCTGCAGAGCGGCGGGTCAGGTCAATCAAGGGAGGGACCATATGATAACCAAGGGTTGGTGGTCAAGGGCTGGAGAGCAGACAGGTAAAAAGTTTCCACAATTATCCCTCCCCACACACACACGGATCTTTCCACCACACACAGCTTCTTATCCCATACACAGTAAGCCTACGAGTGACGTAGAAACCACCGTGTTTCTTCTGGTGAATCCCTTGTTAAGTCTTCGGGAGCCTTCGACTCCCACACAGCCCGGACTGAGCCCAAGCCGTTGGGTCGAGACGCTGGTCGACCAAGCTGTTGCAAGCCTCAGCCCGAAGGCCTACATATCCTCCACGCGTCTGGTCCGGGAGAAATGTATGGCAGGTAGTAGAGCAGCATGAAGCAGTACACGAGGAAAACGAGGGAAGGAGCCACGCCGGGCGCTGATGCCACAGAAAACGGGATACTTCAAACCTTTTTACTTTCAACAGTGGCATGTACATGCACTGCCACCTGAAATAATGAAAGATCCGGGAATACTTTTCCAAGTGGTTCTCATCGTAGAGAACTGGACGCAAGTCGTCCACTTCCACAACTGGACACTTGGTTCTCTCACATCATGTTGTGATGACTGGCAGTACCATTTCTCCACAGAGAACCCGAACCTCCACCAGAGATGCCCGCTATACCAACTACCTGAACACAAGACTAAAGGTCGATCATGGTGTAAACTGATGACACACCATAACCATCATTGCCAGACAAGAGAGAGAGGCAGGAGGAGAGAGAGAGAGAGAGAGAGAGAGAGAGAGAGAGAGAGAGAGAGAGAGAGAGAGAGAGAGAGAGAGAGAGAGAGAGAGAGCAGAACATGTCCTGGAGATATATGGTGGTAGAAAACTCTCCACCGTTGTATATGGGGAGATGGACAACTGCCAGAAGCCTGGGGTATATACGGTAACCCATACGTAAGGAAACTAACCCAGCATCCGCAGTAATAACCGTGGCCACCTCCCTTACAACACACACACACATTAACAATAACAATGAAGAACTTGTGAACAAAGCCGTTCCTAAAACTAGTGTTGCCAGAAGGTACTAACGATACAAGCAAAAACAGAACAAAATGTTTTAAGTGTGCTGCAAAGACAATAATCTAGAAGTCGTGGGTGTCTCGTTAAACTGTTTATGTCGTCTGTAGGATTCGAACCCTGGGAGAGGCGTCTGGCACCCACCTCGGCCACACGAAAGTTAAAACACACAGGCACAAGTTTCCTAGTGTTTTTTCCCCGTGTCCCAACCCTCCACTCGCGTTGAGAGATTAGAATCTGACCCTTAGTCAGTATAAACTGTAAATACTGCATTTCTAGACCAAATCTTTGACTCTAAACCAAGGACTGGGTGAGGGAAAATTACAATATGGAGTGTCGACAGAAGACACGTTTAAATATGACCCACCTTGTTTACGTGAGGCAAGAACGAGACATGGAAACGCAATGTGGTTTTGGGGTTACTACTGGCATACACCAGGGAAGTGGGCTATCACCCTTGTTATTTGTGGCATACCTTACAGTTACCTGTAAGGTTGGAAGGGGGCTTTCTAACCCCCCACATCCCACGATGCGCCAAGGACTTGCATATATGGGCTACCCAAAAAAAATATTCAGAGAAGAGGGATTGCATGAACTGCTACGGTGCCTGCAGATGATACGGATAATGACTGGAGAACACGAGAGGTAAATAGGAAAATACCAGTGGAGTGACTGCCTCGTGCACGCAAAGGTTTGAAATACAAATATGCAGAGAACAAATACTGAGTATATGCAGAGTGCTAGCGAGTGGATTTGAACGTCTCAACATAAGACAATTCGGAGAAATACTCTCTGACACTCGTATAATCCACACAAGCTTATTCTAAAAGTGGGGAAATAAGATAATGTCACACTGTAAGAATTTAGAGGACTTTCTCCCCGTCTTTAAAAGACCCTTCGGTAAATTAGAAATAAAGATGATATTCTTGATGGTATATACTTACGCCAATACCAAGATACGAGGCAGATACCTGGCCAATGATTTTAAGTGATAACAGCAGAATTGGAAGCGGCTAACGCGAGAACCATAGTTGCAACAGCAAAGGAGAGATGTAATCAAATATGAAATACTGAGGAACGATGGGCAGGATCCCAGTGTGAAGACAGCGGCAACACGGGTAAGATGGCTTGGTCACTGCGACAGAAAATGGAGGAGGGGAAAGGTTTGCCAAGGGAAGGCGGATCTGATGACCTGGTGACACGAGACCCGAGATGTTGACCAGGGGAGAGATGGAAGTGGAGGAAACCCTCTTTAAACACAACCTTGCCAGACATACAGGACCGGAGGGAGACTGGTGGTGTGTGTTGGCCGAGTGACTTAAGACTGGTGTGGTGGAGGAGACGATGGTGGGCACCCCCCCCCCCCTCAACCAACAGGTTGGAGAACGTAAATTATATTCAACATAGACAGACCTCCATGAACCTGTGCCTCCTCACCACCAACTAAACAGAACACCTGGTTATGATATGCTGAGGCAATGTCATAGAATGTTGGGTTTGGGAAGTGGGCAGTATGACATTCCTGGGCCACAGCATCTCCACAATTTAGGCAAATTCTCAACATTGAGGGACAGACAGAACGTCCAAACACTTTATGACCCTGGGTGGCCTGATGATAATCACCAGCTACATACACTCAGGAGGCAAGATTATATCTCAGCTACCACAAGATGGACGTAGTCTCGACGAAGGACTGAAGAAGAGGGGAGGGGAAACATATAACCAAGATGTGGTGCGGCACGTGAAGCAATATGATGGTTACCTCTACCGCAAGGATCATATGACCTTTGCACGACTGTCCCGTAGCGAAAGAAGGAGTGTTAATACGCGCTGGGGAGGAGGGACAACCACGTCACTATCACATACGCGGGGGCGCGCGCCGTGATCAACACTCGAGAACTGCTACTGTCGCACCTCCTCCACACAGTTTAGTCCTGTTATCTTCCGACAATTATGGTGCAGACTCTGGCTTAATGACAGGCCTTGAATCCACCCACGGAGGGAAGAAAAACGTAGAAAAAAAAAACTACTTGTATTTACTCTCGAGTCGCTCAAGCTGGGAGGGGCACAGCGTGTTGAGCTCAAGCCACTGCCTATCACAAGAGCCCCCGACTCACAACACAGAGAGTGATCATCCATCCCCTGTTCACATCTCCCCGACCACCACCACCACCATCACCACATCCAATAATGAAGGCGACCGGCGCTTTGTCTCCGGCAACGCCAAGCCAAGTCCAAAGTCACCACCACGGGTGTCAAGCAAGATTTGCCGGACGACCTCTGGTCGACCGGCGACGACCTAGGGAAAGTCGGGTGGAGTACAAGACGATGGCAGCAAGGACGGAGGTGGGGAGGTGGGGCTACACAACACCAGGGCAGGGGAGGGAGGGGGCAGAAGGCGCGGGAGGAGCATACAGGGAAGGTGGGAAAATTATATGGCGAGAGGAGCATGTAGGGCAGGCAGGAGAAGGAACATGCAGGGACAGAGAGAGGAAGGCGGGAGGATGAACTTGAAGGAAGGAAGGGAGGAAGAGAAGGAAGGAAAGAAGGAAGGAAGGAACACAGAGGGATGGCATGAGGATAAACTTGCAGGAAGGAGGGAAGGAAGGAAGCAACATACTAACGCATGCCATCTGTGCCGGGAAGGGTGTGCAGGATGATCACGGGAGAGGTAGTGAGGGAGGGAGGGAGGGAGGGACAGAGGCAGGCAGGCAGGCAGCAGCAGCAGCAGTGGTGAGAGGCCTGACAAGTGGGCGGCTGTTCTCTGCTGCGTCTCGACCCCCGTATTATAAATAGTCAAGCGCCCAGACGATTACGTCACTCACGCCTGTTATTTCCCCAGTGTCACACCCCTGTCCCCTGGCTGCCCCGGTGTCTAACCCCTGTCCCCTGGCTGCCCCGGTGTCTCACCCCTGTCCCCTGGCTACCCCGGTGTCTCACCCCTCTCTCCTGGCTGCCCCGGAGCCTCACCCCTCTCTCCTGACTGCCCCGGAGCCTCACCCCTATCCCCTGACTGCCCGGTCTCTCCCCTGGCTGCCCCGGAGCCTCGCCCCCTCTCTCTTGGCTGCCCCGGAGCCTCATCCCCCTGTTCCATGGCTACCCCGGAGCCTCATCCACTCTCTCTCCTGGCTGCCCTGGAGCTTCACCCCCTCTCTCCTAGCTGCCCCGGTGTCTCACCCCTGTTCCGTGGCTGTCCCGGTGTCTCATCCCTCTCCCCTTGCTGCCCCGGAGCCTCAACCCTCTCTCCTAACTAGCCCGGTGTATCACCCCTGTCCCCTGGCTGCCCCGGTGCCTCATCCCTGGCTGCTCCGGTGTCTCATCCCTGTCTCCTGGCTGCCCCGGTGCCTCAACCCTTACCCCTGGCTGCCCCAGTGCCTCACCCCTTTCCCCTGGCTGCTCCGGGTCTAACCATGTTTGGATGGGGAGGACCCGGAGGAAGCGGAGTGCTTTTTACCTAGTAGTGGACAAGGAATGGGATGAAATTATGGGCGATGAAGTGTCAAAGGTAGGAAAGGGGGGAGGAGGGGTTTAAAGTTCTGGGCGCACTGAGGAGAGGTTACGTCAGGAGGTACAGTGGTCCAAACGATGCCCTGTGGATGCACATCTTTAGTCATATATGCTTTACAAGAATGGAAAATGTGCGGTGTTGGAAATGAAAAATGCCTGAAAACAATATTGGGTGGCGTGAGGCGGGTTGATGGTAAGAAGTGACGGTGTAAGGGAGGTCTGACGGAAACAGATGACCAGGGTGTGTCGAGCTGAAATGGCTCGGACTATTGGAGAGGATGAGTGACGAAAGATCATCAGGATCTACAACTCAGGAAGGAGCTGGATGATGGAGAGCACCCAGGAGGAAATAGAGTGACTGAGTGAGTAGGTCTCAGGTACTGAGGGCAAAATTCAGGAGGGTGATAGGTGTGCACGGGATAGAATGAACTTGATCGATGAGATATACTAGGGGCGACGTGCTGTCGGTGATCTGACTGTGGCGTATGAAGCGGTCTGAGCAAACCACAGAATAGTCTGTCCGACCAAGCTAGTGTTGCTCCTCTGATCAATCGGACTGTTAGAGAACAAGGTCTTTAAGCCTACGTAACCATCAAACACCACACATGTCTCATACAAGTTACAGTCAACTGACTAAAGCATCTTTGTACATAACTACGGTAAAGTTTTCTGATGGTTGCAAGCAATGTGCTGAACAGTCTTGGGACACAGCTGCATTCATTGCACCTTTGGATTTTAAGGGTCACATTTCAGTCTCCAAGGCCTACTGGGTAAACAAGGAAATGTTCCAGACACCACGTTGAACATCGGGCCTTCGAGGACTGTTTTTTTTCCGAGTATAAATACTATTGCGCGTCTCCCGCCTGCGTCCCAGCGAGTACAAAACCACACAGTTTTCAGTTGTTCCCAGTAGCTAGGATCCTTTGAAAGCGTCAGTGTGGCCTGTGAATGATCGCCGGTGCTTTCTAAATCATCAATCTCGGTCGCCCTGAGAGACGTGAGCACGATATTACTATCTCAAAGAACTTCATCATTGGTTTTTGTCCCTCTCTTACCTAAAACGTAAGGTCCAGTCTAACGCCTTCTTGGAAAAGGCAGCAGTTGCTTTGCTGTGTTCGCTGAAAGCAAGGTCATCAACCATAACCTTTCCAAGATTTTTTTTCACCCTGC
The DNA here is from genome assembly GCF_036320965.1 of Panulirus ornatus. NCBI lineage: Eukaryota > Metazoa > Arthropoda > Malacostraca > Decapoda > Palinuridae > Panulirus > Panulirus ornatus. The sequence continues at coordinate 4,887,062 of NC_092296.1, forward strand.
TGTTACAAGATATGGCAAGTGTCTGTGTCTAGTTATTCTCTGCTTCTTGTTATCATTTCACTTCCTCCATAATAGAGTAGGTGAAATTCTCCGCGCCAAAATAGTATCGTACAATCTCACCGGCCCAATGGAGAAAATCCATCCTTACTCTTATGAGTATCTCTCAAAACCGATAAAAATGTCCGCCATACTTATTGTTGCATCATCCGGAAAAGAAGGTAGGAATCTTACGCCTCATACCTACGTCCAGGTCAGGTGTGAGACAAACAGGAGCGGTGCCAGTGTAGTTCCTCGCAGGAGAGCTGTGTTTATTACCTAAGAGGCAATGGAAACAACTTGAGTTACTAAAACGAGTCGTGATCTCATCCATCCTTCTTGGGGACAGTGTGCTCTTTGCAACATCAAGAGGCCGCCAGTTTTGTGAGCACTCATCGCTGTACTATCATCTCACGGTACGACACGGCTTGGATGAGATCCCTGCTGCTTGGTGCCACCTGGGGTACAGCTGGCGCCTCTTGCAAAAGCACTCTGGCGAGCTGGCTGCAGTAGTAGGTCTACTGGAGAAGTGGAAGAGTACCTGCGGTGGTAGGTCTACTGGTGGAGTGCTTGAGTATCCGCAGTGGTGGGTCTACTGGCGGAGTGCTAGAGTACCCGCAGTGGTGGATCTACTGGCGGAGTGCTTGAGTACCCGCAGTGGTGGGTCTACTGGCGGAGTGCTAGAGTACCCGCAGTGGTGGGTCTACTGGTAATACATGAATGTTAACGTCCAAAGTGAAGCATGAGGGCTGCCAGACTGGCTCAAGCTGCCGGAGTAACGTAATTATCTATTTGTACAGTTCGGGGGAGGGACTCGAGACTCGCTGGAGCCACCCAGTCGTCCGGCATCAAGGCTTGTGAGCAATAGGGAAAGACCCTTTGAGCACGGCGGCACAACACGAGCCTTGGAGTACGCCAAGTGCGACTCTTCAAGCACGATAGGTACTATCTTTGGATGATGATTACCGCGACCACGGAACACGAAGTTACAACACCCTGGGTACGGTGGATCCAGTTTTCAATTCCAGGATTCTACTACTCATGAGAAAAGGGAACCCATATATATAATACAGTGAGCTGCCTGTGGCCTATAAACTGAACCTTATGGTTCCAAAATAACTAGAAGAGCGTCAGTGTCCTTGTCCAGCGTCCTGAGGTGGTTCTGGAGGTCCAGTTGTGGCGGTTCTGGTGGTCCAATTGAGGCAGTGCCGGCAGGGTTGCAGTACTGTGTGTCTGCAGGAAGGTAGCCACGGGTTCGGAGGTGGTGGCGCTGGGTGGAGTTGGGGGAGAGGTGATGTTATGCTGTGGTGACACTGTAGGAATGGGGGGAGGGGGTAATGCAGGCAAGGTTGTAGCGGGTGATGTACCCACGGCCGCAGCGACAATGAAGGATTGGGGCGATCCAAAGTTAAGAATGCAGTGGTAAATGGTAGTACAGGGATGTAATGATTCTCCGACTAATCAAAAGCGATGGCGTGGGGGGAGGGGGTGGGTCGTCTAGAGTTAAGGTAGCATGGTTAGAGTTGAGGCCGGGTCGTACAGAAGTATGGGCGCAGCACCCACAACATATGTTGTAGTAGTAGTAGTAGTAGTATGGTAACAGTTGTACCCGCATTAAGGCTGCAGTAAAAGCAGTGTGATTTTAGAAGGCCTGGAGTTAAAGCGGCAGTAGTAGTAGTAGTAGTAGTAGTAGTAGTAGTAGTAGTAGTAGTAGTAGTAGAGTGGCCGAGAGGTCCAGAGTTAAAGGAGGAGAAGGAGAAGAAGTAGGTAGTAGTAGTAGTAGTAGTAGAGTAGTAGTAGTAGTAGTAGGAGGAGGAGGAGGAGGAGGAGGAGGAGGGGCGGCAGCAGCAACAGCAGTAGTAGTGTGGCGCCTGGAGGAGGGAGCGTGGCGCCTCGCAGCGGCCCACCACCACACTACAAGCGACTCACGCTGAACTAACACCTTCAACGCCATTACCATACCACCATCGTCCCTTCCGTCAGCAACACATACATTAAGAACCTCGGGCGCAGGCTCCTTGCTCTTCGTGGAGGAGGCCCAGCAGGAGGCCGTGAGGGAGGGGTGGAGAAGCGTGTGCCAGCCACGGACCTGGCAGGCAGGCAGGCAGGCTGGCATGGGGCCGCAGGAACAGTGTGGGCCTCCCAGATAGCAGATACCAGGCGGCCGCAGCTTTTGTTTGACGGCAGCGTCACTTGCCTTCCAACCCTGAGTGGCGAATCCCCCGGGATCCTGCCCCGGCTATCGATCCCAAGGGCCGCCTGTCCCGGCCTCCCTCCACCGCTTCTTGCCCGGGCCTCCCTTCTCTGCCACTTCCTTGCCCTCCTCCCCTCCACACCTCCCTACTAGCCTCCTGTCTTACCCACGACGTCTCCCTCCGAAGCTCTACCACCACGCTGCTCCACCACAACCACCTCACGTGCACTCGAACCTGAAGACTTGAAAAACAAAACCAAAAGGATCCTATGGTCGACCGTTTCCATCGTTAGGTTCCCCCGCTCGAGGGCACATGATGGTCTGGTGTTGTCCACAACCACCACCGCCGCAGCTCCTGCCGGTGGTGGTGGTCCTACAACCCAGCGCCGGTAACAGTGTCCGTCCTGCATCAGTTGGCCTGCCTGCTAGTGGTGGTGGTGGTCGGGTTCCCCCTGCAGCGGCCGCCCCCTGCCTCCCTACCGCCCTCCCTCCGTCCCTCCTCCTCCCACCACCATCACCAGAACCCCTTCGCCTGAGGCCTGTTGTATCCCGCCATCCCCCGTCCAGCTGCCGCACCACAGTTATAAATACGATGGCCACAGATTTGGGGTGTTCTCAGCCCTCTACCCACACCTCTAGTGCTCACCCGTGCTCTCCTTATGATCCACTACACTGTCTGCACGACGGAGGATCTCCTCCCCACGGGGGGGGCGCCCTTGTACATCCCTCAAATAACCGGAGTACTTCGCAGGAGTGCCAGCGAACCCATCATGTTCCGCTTCCTCCGGACACAAGGGCGACGCAGAAAATAGCCCGGCTCACGTAATGCCTCACAAAGCACCATAACATCCCCGTGGCCGGGTAGCCAGCAGACGATCCTTATATCATCTGAGCAATTTTTGCCACAGCATCGCCCCTCTTCTTTCTTTCTTTCTTTCTTTCTTTCTTTCTTTCTTTCCTGGAACTCGCGCCGCCAACCATCAATACGGAACACTCTCTCTCTGGATGACCCAGGAGTCTGATGATGTGTTAAGGGACATGCCAAGTCCACAGCGCCGCCATCACCAGCGACTGGGGCATAGCTACTAATGTGCAACGTCAACACTACCAACTCCTTGCCTCACGGTACAGTACTATGTCCAAGATAACCTTCAGTACCATAACTTCATTACAAAATAAAGAAGCAGCACCATTAAGAACCCTTACGGGTGAATAATCATTAAAGCTGTCTAGTTATCACACGTGAAAAATGAATAATTCAGAATCCATACTCGCGTGGAATTCTCACTACCAGGCCATTATTCACTTACATTTTCCTTTGTGTAAATGTCGCCACCCTTTCATTTCCAGTAATAAATCAGCACCATCGCCACCTTCCTAAATACAGAATCAATATTCCGGGTAGGTCATTATTATGTCCGTTTCTTTCCTTACACCACTAAGCCTGGAACTCTTTTACCTCGACATGTCTCCATGACACCGCAACTCTTTGAACTTCCTATGTACTTTCTACAAACCATGACCAGACCCCTTTTATATGGCAGCTTTTCCACTTCCTTCAGAACACTTTTAGATCTTCTCTTATCTATGTATATTTTTTCTTCGTTCTTATGACAAACTTTTCAATTTCATTTTTCTTCTATGTTGTGAAGGCACGGGCATTACCCGAATCAAGGCCATCTCATTAACGTTGCGTATGTATAAACCCTCGCCTAAGCCAGGTGCCCGTCTTATCCACCAGCCCTTAGGGGAGGATGAACGGCTGGGATGACTGTGGACAGACTGCTGCAACCAGGATTCGAAGCTATGCGCTCGACCTCGGGCGGCTTAGTCTCCAAGTGGACCGTTACCGAAGAAGATATCATTGTAAACCTGAGAGATAATCAAGTAATCAGTAACATGCAGAACTCACACAATACAAAATAATAACAATGCTCATTCTTAATCAACGAGATCCCGCTCATTCCTTAAGAGAGAGCAATGCACGCCGGCTTGGTCTCACCACCAATCACTATACCACAGAGACCATACCATTCATCATACCATTCCATACTACGAACCATCATACCACAATACAATCATACCTTACCGGGATACTAACCATCTCTCCATACTAAGAAACCAAATCATAACCTTCAAGCCATCCTAATCATACATTTCATTTCACCATAAATAATTACATCTTCCTCTAATCCCAATCATCATCCCTTCCTCCCATCCCAAATCACTTTTATCAAGCCTAAACACCACAACTTTCTACAATCCCAACCACCATGGTGGGCAAAGTCAGTCCATAGTGTACTGGTGACAGCCTCAACACATCATACCGCATCTTCCCCCATGACACTCTCAAGTCTTCTGTTGTACGTGTCATGACACCGTCTATACAAACCCCAGTGTACTCCAACACGTCGTCCGGAGGTGATGAGAAACGTCCGCTCTTTCTGCTCCTGTGACGAGGATGGGCAGGGGTGGGTGAAGAAGGAGCCAGCGACACAGGTTAAGTAGACAGCCTCCAGCCAAAATCCCTCCACACAGGTGTGTGTGTGTGTGTGTGTGTGTGTGTATGAAGACACTGGCCACGTTCCACGTGGATCTACGGCAACGACATCAGGCAGACCGATGCATATCTACCCACAGTGAGTACTTTTTATGATCGAGAATTAACGTCATTAAATGCTTCTTCTCAGGTCTCCACGAAGCACGACGGGCACGACACCTTGAGCACGACGGTACGTCTGTAGCACGGAGGTTCAACACCTTGAGCACGACGGTACAACCCTTGAACACGACAGTTCCGACATCTTGTGCATGACGCGTCGGTGCGACCCTTGAACACCAAGGTACGTCCCCATGAGAACGACTGTTCGACGTCCTCAGAGCGACGGTACGACCCTCGTATAAGACGTTACGAACCACAGGTACGACGACAGCCTGGCCTCTGACCTGATCCTTAGAGGTTACACCGTCCTTCTTGTGGGGTTACGACGGGGTAGTATCATGAGCCACATGCCACACCACCCCACCAACTATCAACCCAGCTGATCAAACACCATCATCTTCATTCTCAACAATTTGTATTTAACAACGAACCAACACCATCCGGCTCCCATCCGATGTAGAATTACTATAATTAAACTTCCTGCTTAATACAGACTTCGCAACAAGAGCAGATACATTATTCAATACACGATTAATCATTCCTGGCCATTGACAGACGCTAATTTTCCCCAGGACGATTAATATGGGAATACCAGTTCAATAATCGCAGGCGGAATCTTGATAACAGAGACACACACACCCACGTACGTCCGGCATGAATAAATATATATACCGCGGCGATGACAGGTCCAGCGGGAGGGTGAAGGGGGTCTACTGTGTCGCCAAGGAAAGTCTAGCGGCCGGCCATCTTGGGCATGTCCCCTCCCCCCAGAAACACCCGCCTTTATGGAAAGTTTTCACTAATGTTCTTCGGAGAAAAGCGGATGAGGCAATCGATGTGCCGGCTCGGTGGACATGATCCACGCACCCACACAATCACACTCACCCTCACGCCAGCTTGCCGGAGAGGGTAAACACACACACACACACACACACACACACACACACACACACACACCAGTCAACCACAACAGAGGGCCTGGCCAGCGAGGGCAAAGAACTCTCTGCAGTTGTGTCTCCATCTATCATTATCGTCACCATCATCTGACATAATCATCATGAAACTTTTGTCCAAAGTATGATTCAGCGTCAACAATCAAAACATTACGAATCATAAGCATCGCTCACAACACTCATGCCAAAGACTTCCCATTCAATATACAACATATAAAGAGAAAGCAAAATGAATGACATGATGAATACTGAAATCTGAAAGTTGTAAGACAACAGAGAGGATGTTCATGAGACGGGGCCCCACGAGTGTACAACTCCCTCCCCGTACAGCACCAACAGGTTACCACAAAGTAACATTCCTTCACTTATTGCCATCACCTTATATTTCAATCCTGTACGGTCGTCAATAATGAGCTTGTGCTCTCAACTGGGCGAGGTTAAGAAAAATCGCACACACCACAAGCCAGGTCCATCTCCCTCCTGGAGTCGGTGAAATTACGTAGGTATTGGCAGCAACGGCACAGGGTCCGGGGCTCCTTTGAAGACCATTTCAAAGACGTTGGGTAACAAAGACCCATCGTCCTCACTACGACAAACGAGCCCTCAACTGGGATGGTACCTACTAACGAACCCAAATGGGGCCTCCGGTCGACTATCGAAAAAGAAGGGACTAGACCCACAGAGCGAGTTGCTGTGCTGGGGGACACCGCCCACACACAACACCAGCACACAGCACAAGGAGGACGCAAGGAGGAGGTCTATCTAACTTTACCGAACTGACGGTGAAGCAGGCGGAGGTGCATACATGCACTGGAACCCGCAGCAGACGTCTCACAACCTCTCCCCGAGTTACGCCGAAGCTAGCGGGGATCACTGCTCCATTCTTCATCCAAGTTACCGTAATGCAGCTGGAGTGTACTGCACCCTGCACCAACATTACAATCTCACTGACGCAGGTCCCAACACCGCCGCTGCCCTTCTGCCCAACCTTCAGCAGGTACCTCCTGAAGACCTTTCATTAATCAAGATACTGAATACCAGTTACCATACCACGTACCATTTCCTTTTCTCAATTCCTATACGAATATTTCTTCGAATATCGTTCCAGGAAAGAGTACAAGGCCCAACCGTACGAGCAGACGTGCCTCCGAAACCATTGTAAGATTTACGTAAGGTTTATGGAGAAGTCCCAGACCCAGCTGTGGGGGTAGAACACCTCCGACACCAAATCGTTGTGGGCGTAGGGTAGCCACCGAAGGTGAGCAGTACCGTCAGTAATGATATCCGGGATGTCAACAAACATCACGCTCGGGAGACTCTCCAGCGCCTGTTGTCATCTGCAGCAGAAGCAGCGAGGAGGCCCACCTCTTGTGCAACACTAGATAATGTCTTTTGACTAGACTGTCGTGAGTGAGGCGTCCTATAGGCCTGCTGCACCAGCCATGCCTACCTGCCTGGCAAATGGCACACGTCACTTGAGTGAGGTACCCTATAGGCCTGCTGCACCAACCTGCCTGCCTGGCTAAACCATAAGTAAACCGCTTGATGAGCAAAAGAAGGCCTGTCTGTGAGAGGGAAGACTGTGCAAGACACGTATGGGAAGGAGGGAGCTGACAGGTTACTAGTGACAACTGGCAAAACACACACACACACACACACACACACACACACACACACATACACACGTGAATAAAGCCAAGAAAATTCCTAAACCTACAGTGCGACACAAGGAACACCTTAAACTCATGATGCGAGACCATAAAATCCTTAAACCCAAGGTACGAGACCAGGAACTCCTGACATCCACGGTGCCTCCTACAACAACACAATCACGTTGTGCACAGGACTGCAAGTTTGGGAAGGCGAGCTATATGCTTAGGACGGCCGCGACGACGCGGGAGATGAGGACCTCCTGAGGGAGGGATGAGACGCAAACCAAAGCCCCCCCCCCTCCAGGGTGGATGCGGAAGGGGAACCCATCTAACCCGAGGATAGGACAGTCGGCCCCACTCAAAAGATAGGAAAGGCGGCTATCCCGAGACAAAACCGACAGCCAGCCTCGTTCTCTATCCAGGTAGCGCACAACGTTAACCTTAAGTGGAAGTGGTACCGAGACGACAGTCAACCGCTTACCTTACACAGAGACCTTCTCCATCTAAAGGAGTCCACATTCCCCTGCTACGGGAGGCAGTGCAGCCTCACGCTGCAAGAACCTTTAGAGAGGTCCTGGGGCAACACCAGGACTCTTTCACAAAACTGGTCCTGGGGTAATTATCAATTATCAAAACGTATATATACAAGTGCAGCCTAATATTACACGATGGTTCAAAATGAGATTTTGAGACTTAAGTGTTTACTCATAACACAACTCAAGTGAACACAACAATTAACGGGTGTTCGGTGGTTAAGTAAATAACCTCTCACAGTTTTGCATGAGTTATAGAAATTCGTTTCTACCATCATTACATCACAGCATCATGTATACATCAACCATATAACTGTACCAAATCCGTCCACGAGAAACATCAGGAAACCAGATTATACATATATATACTTCACGAGTCACTAACGAAAGGGGGAGAAGATTCGAGGCGTCATAAGTCGCAAAGGGTAAACCTATATGTACAACACAAGATATGGCCGGAAACAATGAGTGGAAGTTACTGCTCCGAGTTCTGGGCGTCTTTCTAATTTTCCCCTTCATCTAAGACGGCCATCAGTGATGAGGTCTACGTGGGCAGGTCTGTCTTCTGCCCACAAATCTCTGGCTGGGAAGGCGTCGGGAGGGGCGCAGGACTTAGGCGGAGGGGCATGTATTTCCCCCCCTGCTTCGTCCGTTACAGTAGTAAGACAAAACAACCACTGAGGAACTGGAACTAGTATTTCAACCCTACTGTTCACCACCAAGATCAGGATGATCCCGCGGGAAGTGAGCCAGGAGGTTTATATCTCTCTGTCCATAAGCAGGCGGAGTAAAACAATGTGGTGGAGAGCCTTCAGTGTGAACACTTACCATGTACTGCTCTTGAACCTTGCGATGCTCTCGAAGATTCCTTCTTTTTTTTTTGTCTTTTTTGTTCAGGTTTATCTCGTCTTCCTGTCGAGTAACCTTTGACCACTCCTGTCTGTATAAGTATCCGCTCGTCCGCCCCTACGACCCCAGCAGGGTCCACACGCCCTTCTGAAGAAGGTATCCTCCCCTGGCTCCTCCTTCAGTTCCTGCCTTAAGAAAATGACAATACAGCCGCGGAGGATTTCCAGTCCAGCGCCCCTCGGGCGTCCCTCCCAGACTCCCTGGACAAACCAACTGTGGAGGTGTGTGGATAGAAATGTTCCCACCGCTATCCACCGGGTAAACTAACATATGTCACTTCATCCCACGTCACTACCTCCACACGATCGTGGTACAAGAGCAAAGCTGTGCCTGACGATGGGTCTCTCCTACCTCGTCCACCAACGTGAGCTAGTTAACGTAACCAGCAGCAGTGGTACCTACGATCATTTAGCTCACCTTAACGATGTTCATATTTCAACAACACCAAGAGTTTACACACACTCAAACTTTCATATCCTTTAACAGTAGGGTCAACCTGCATGGTTCTCGGCCCTATCGGATACTTATTATGGAGCATGTGTGTGTGTGTGTGTGTGTATTCTTATGAGTCCACGGGGAAAATGAAACACGAAAAGTTCCCAAGTGCACTTTCGTGTAATAATCACATCAGGGGAGACACAAGAGAGAAATATAACAGTCAGTTGATATACATCGAAGAGACGATCACGCGCAAAATTGTGATCCTTTCCAATATATATATATATATATATATATATATATATATATATATATATATATATATATGGCTTCCTCTACTGCTCTATAGTGGTGTCTAGGACGTACAAGTGCATCGCGACAAACAAGTAACAATGAAATAAACATACGGGACAGGAAAAAAAAATAAACAACATTGTAAGGCGTTGGATGTCCACCAGTGAAGCTGTCTCTCTCGCGAGAGACGCCACACCAACCTTAACACGTACGGCAGGAGACGAGGAACAGCGTAATGATGTCCACGTCAGAGCAAACCCATGCGTAAAATATCACGGGCCGATCACCGGGGGTGTACTGCGTAAAAGAAGTGAAGCCCGAGTTGCATTCCTGAAGAAATCTTGTCCATACACAGAGCGACTCCCAGCAACAAGAGGGGGTAATATTTACAGTCCGCGTAAGATGGTGAGGAGTGTGAGCTGAGTTTACGTCGGCCGTGGGCCTGACCTACCCCAACACAGCCTTGATCAACCGCCCCGCGGTTCCTGTCGTCCCCATCACAAAATTCCTCCAACATGGAGATGCAGGAACCAGAACACACGAGACATCCTCCTCTCAGCACACCACTACAGTGTAAAAGACGTGTTTCCCAGCCCACAATAACACACAATATGAGAAACGGGCCCTCGGCCCGATCCACAACAATACGGAAGACGGATCATTGGCCCGACGCAAACCAAGATGATAAGAAAGAAGGACTCTTGGCCCAGCACAAACCATACTGAGACAGACGGACCCTTGGCCCAACACAAAACACTACAAGAGACGGGCCCTTGGCCCAACACAAAACAATACGAGAGACGGACCTTTGGCCCAACACAACACCCGACTATGAGAAAGACGGACACCTGGCCCAACACAAAACAATAAGAGAGACGGACCCTTGGCCCAACACAACACACGACAACGAGAAAGACAAGAGATCCCCTCCCAATAGCAAACCCAACCTCCTACAGAACTGAGAACCCAACAAACCCTCGACAGTAAACAACCAGACTCAATGCTCAACATCTAGAAAAAAAGAAAGAAAAAAACATTGTAATGATATAGTGGAGTCCAGCAGAACACTGCCGTGTGTGACGCACTAAGAATACGCAGTACAGCACCAGGTGCAAGGACGGGATAACCAGGTGACGACAACCGTTCCCTGACCACCGTGACATGGATAAGAGCCACTGTCCCGCGACCACAGAACACGGACGAGGACTGTGAGCACAGAACTAGGGTGAGAGAACCCCCGTCCCGTGACCACGGCAGGCCAAGACCAGGTAGGGACACTGGGAGGCGATCACCGAGGGACAGAAGTCCCACCACTCCGTCATGGACCTGACAGAGGAGCAGGAGGAGGAGGGGAATAAAGAAAAAACATTATTAAGAACACATGACATATCACACGTCAGGTCTTTTCGTGTAAAAATACATACAATAAAAACATACATTGGAGGAATCCGCCACCCCACTGTGGAAATGGCGTCCCCATTACAGCCAAATACAAGGCAGGCATGTCGAACCTACAACGTTAAATGATTTCATAATGTATGAAATAAAAGGGATCAGTCCATCAAACTCGGTGATGGCGGATATATCACAGCCGTGTGTGTGTGTGTGTGTGTGTGTGTGTGTGTTACGTCGACCTTTTTCAAAAGTCTGTCTTAACTCCTTTAGGTTAGGTCTACGTAAACGACACACGCTGTTGCTCTGATTGGCTCTCTCCGACGATCTGAGAGGCTGCGGGGTCGCAGGCCTCTTTGCATGCATGCATCCACCACACACACCCAACACTACATCATCAAGATACGCTGCTTTGTAGATCCACGTACCTGAGGACACACACACACACACGTTCCCCACTAGTATACGCCCTGGCTATAGGACCTCCAGATTGCCTTACTGTCATCAATATGGTCTGGGCAATACTATGCCTCAATCCAGGCCATGTCGGCTGGAAAAGTAAAATCAGATGTTTTTTTTTCAAATTATTCGAATTAAACCGAGTTCCTGAAGTGTTTTCAATCCCGTCTCTTGAAGGTGGAAAGGCTCGAGGAGGAGGTGGAGGAGGGAGGAAGAGGCAAAACATGAGGACAATTCCTGTTTCGCACTACGAGCGAAGGAGACTGTTTGATCTGTTACTTCAAATCTGATGTGTAACCAAACGATCGACTGTTATCATTATTATTCTAATAATTTGGAGTCTGGCTTTTTAAGGATCATTATGTTTAAACCTGCTCCCATAGATTGGATCAAGGCCAAAGAGCTTATGTAAATGAACCAATTCTGTGAAAATTCTTCATAGTCAGTAACACCACTGGAGTCTGACAAGGACCCCTTTTGCGACCTCTGCAAACCTTCAGCGCTACAACTCACAGGTTGAGCATTGGGTGCATCAGCCAGTCATACCGGCGCAAATCAGATCTGTGAACCAGTGCTTCCGTATTGATACAAGCGCTTCTCACTAATATTTTTCACCATCTCCACTGAAATACTTCTGACCCTATATAATCAACTCTTCTTCGCATCCGTCCAATTCCTTCATGGGTCTATCTCTCTCCCCGCGCCAGCAGTCATCACTTACCATCACAGCGTCCTCCGTAACTCTGATATTTGACGGGGTTGGTGTTGCTTGAGGCTCATCAGTTGTTCTCTCTGAACAGTTTCCGACCTCGAAGTCTGACCCCCAACCAGGAGTCATGCTCGTACACAACATTAAGTCCTGGCAGGAGACGTCGCCGTTCCCCCCCAAGCGGTTTGGAAAGTGTTGCTACCGCTTTCGCCTCTTTGTTTCGACGGCCCCCGGTGAAACCCATCCCATCACCGCTTTCGTGAAGTGCTTAACGGCCTCGTTGTGTTGTGGTCTATGGAGGTTTACCAGGGTCATCTGACACCAACCATTCCCGGATGTATTACCCTACCGTATCCTGATCTACATTACGTATGTTGTCAAGTTCAATTAACTTTGTCCACGGCGAGGCACTTTAGGCTTGTTTCTACTAAACAATGATCCAGACAAGGATGCCGCGAGGGGCCTATATAACAAGCCCATTAAGGATCTACCTTAATTATAACACAAACCATCTCGTCACGAGCGGGATTCGAAGTCTACAAATTTAGACAGAAACAGAAAGACTCCCCTTGAATCTGTCTCACAAACGCGGTTAACCCCACCCAAAGGCATCAGAGGCTATCATATGAGAAGTGATGGACAGAAACATGGGTGTTATGGGCGCGGTGTAAACCAGATGGAGAGCTGTGAACGAAAAAAAAAAAAAAAAAAAAGGTTTCACATGAGACTGACGAGATCTGCGAAGACAGGATATGAAAAACAATACAATGAATAGCGATGGGATCATTACTGTGACCTGACATACGACACATGATATTTTAAGAGTTTGTGAATGACTGAAATAATAAGATTCATTCATATAAGTAACGCAATTACATAAAGGCCCCTTAACATGGTAGAAATGGTGAGAGGACACATCAACAGATGATGAAAGTGAAAGTATCTGGGAACGGACCAGGTGGTAAACAACCACTGAAGGAAGATTTAAGAGTTTAGCACAAGCAAAAATAAAGTGATTAGAAAACTGGTTGACAGCCAGTAAACATACAGCACTGATCAACAGCCAAGCCTCAACAATTGTTGGACGTGATAAGTGCTGTGCCGCAGGGGGGGAGTCTCTCAACCATTTCTTAAAAGTTACGCGAGTCGACGACAAGAGGCGACGGGTTACGCTGTGCTACGCCATAATTCGCAGACGATATACTCTGTTGGGATATAAAGAACTACGGCAGAAAGTGGACGTCCACAGCTGCAGGATGATACGGGCAGAGATGGAGATCACACAGCTCACATGAAGAATTCTAATGTCGGTAAATGCAAAAAATTTCCCACACCTCGGTAGTGAAAACTAAGAGACGAGCCACAGCACGAATTCTACTGAGGTGTAGAAATGAGTGAGAGAGAGAGAGAGAGAGAGAGAGAGAGAGAGAGAGAGAGAGAGAGAGAGAGAGAGAGAGAGAGGAGAGGGGGGGGGGGGTATCAATGTGCGATGACCTAGCTGTGCGCTGAAGCGCTATCAAAATGGCCAAAAAAACAGGAAAAAAAAATGCTAGACTTCACAGGGAGGGCATTCGAAATCTAAGTCTCGTAAAAATTCACCAAGTGCGTTACGTCCTTGACTACTGGTGTTCAGTTGTGGTCACTGTGGTAGACGGTAGACCTTGAGAGCAATGTGCGTTGGGCGGCGACTCATCACAAGACGGCCACCAGAATGAGACACAAATCCCACGAGGACAGTGTCTACCAGACGGACTGATTTGGATCAGAAAATCTAAGTAGTTATCAAGAGGTCAGATCAGTCGGATTTCACTGGCGGCCATGGATACCAACCTCTTGCGCAGGGGATTTCCTTCGAAAGAGGGAAAAGTCCTTGTTCTTTAAACTGTCGAGGCACGGAATGATCGGTGAACCTCAGAGAAACACAACAGAACCGTTTAAAAACAGACTTGACAAATATTACGCTTGTTCACCATGCGTATCTAATTGCACCTCCCTGCATACATAGATAGGGTTTTCAGATTCTCTCTCTCTCTCTCTCTCAGACATCAGTGTGCTGTTTCCACACCATACTTGAGGCTCAATGCTTCTGAACCTACCACTAAAAAAGCCTTGAGAGGGATCCAGTGGTCTATTACTCCAACCATTCCTTTGATTTCCTTCGTACCAGAAGTGGAAAAAAAAATATGTGTAAAACGCCGAAAGACAGTGAGGGGAAGACGCGTGTCAGAAATGAAACCCCTAACAAATCACAAGACGACAAGCACTTACATGTGGAATACACCAGACCATACCCATCACAAACTAAGCAGAGGTTTCTTGATCTACCTTCGGAACTTTGGAAGCAGCTACCTAACGGAGAAGATGACTGTGGAAACAACTACCAAACGGAGGTGGTGACTGAAAGCACCTACCTAACGGAGGGGATGATTCTGGAAGGAGCTACCTAACGGAGGGGATGATTCTGGAAGGAGCTACCTAACGGAGGGGATGATTCTGGAAGGAGCTACCTAACGGAGGGGATGATTCTGGAAGGAGCTACCTAACGGAGGGGATGATTCTGGAAGGAGCAACCTAACGGAGGGGATGATTCTGGAAGGAGCTACCTAACGGAGGGGATGATTCTGGAAGGAGCAACCTAACGGAGGGGATGATTCTGGAAGGAGCTACCTAACGGAGGGTATGATTCTGGAAGGAGCTACCTAACGGAGGGGATGATTCTGGAAGGAGCTACCTGACGGAGGGGATGATTCTGGAAGGAGCTACCTAACGGAGGGGATGATTCTGGAAGGAGCTACCTAACGGAGGGGATGATTCTGGAAGGAGCTACCTAACGGAGGGGATGATTCTGGAAGGAGCTACCTAACGCAGGGGATGATTCTGGAAGGAGCAACCTAACGGAGGGTATGATTCTGGAAGGAGCTACCTAACGGAGGGGATGATTCTGGAAGGAGCTACCTAACGGAGGGGATGATTCTGGAAGGAGCTACCTGACGGAGGGGATGATTCTGGAAGGAGCTACCTGACGGAGGGGATGATTCTGGAAGGAGCAACCTAACGGAGGGGATGATTCTGGAAGGAGCTACCTGACGGAGGGGATGATTCTGGAAGGAGCTACCTGACGGAGGGGATAAGCGTTATAACCTTCTATGACTAAAAAAAACCGCAACGAACGGGGGAGGCCGAAGACGCGGACCTCGTCACAAATGTCCAGAGAAGTCGAGGAATGACTGATGGAGAGAGAGAGAGAGAGAGAGAGAGAGAGAGAGAGAGAGAGAGAGAGAGAGAGAGAGAGAGAGAGAGAGAGAGAGAGAGACCCGTGGAAAGGCTACTTTTCTGAACCACCAAACGTACAGAGGGGGAATAGAAAAGGGCATAAAATGCATGGGAAAAATGATGATGATGCTCCTCCTCCCGCTCCCACTAAGTCATGGGCATGTGTTGTGTGTGACAGTTAACGTCTTGACTCATGGGTGTATGTGATAAGTTCATGTCTGACTCATGGTTCCGTATGTCAGCTCACGACTGACTCATAAAGTAGGTGTACGTCAGTTCACGCATGACTCATGGGCATGTATGCTAGTTCATGCCTTACTCGTGGGCACCCTTACGTGTGCGCCGGTTCATGTTGGGCTCATATGGAAAAGTGTATGAAGGTTCTTGCCGTGCTACCCCCTGGACATTTGCTCAACTAAAGGTAAATATTGAACCCCCTCTCTGTGTGAGTCAGGCGGGATGTGTGCATTTGGAGAACGAGAGAGAGAGAGAGAGAGAGAGAGAGAGAGAGAGAGAGAGAGAGAGAGAGAGAGAGAGAGAGAGAGAGAGAGAATGAGAGCAACGATATACTACAACGTACGTACGGGAAAGAGGGGGGGGGGGGGGGGGGTCGAAAGGCCGACGACAGAGTACACGAGAAACTCTGGTTTTGATGCAAATATACCACAAAAGACGAAGGTTGTCCATAACGAAACCACTGATGCTGGGACAATCAGGTGTGTGTGTGATATATATATATATATATATATATATATATATATATATATATATATATATATATATATATATATATATATATATATATAATGCCGTGGGAGTGGGGGAGGGCTGTGTGGGTGGGAGAAATCCTGCCAGTCAAGACAAGAGGATGTAAGCTATTTCCGGCTCGTGTTCATTATTTACACACACACACACACACACAAACACACTAATAACCAAAATAAGACACCTTGGGGATGGAGAGGGAATGCCTCGTCTCGCCTTCCCCGGCTGTGTGGATTGTGGCGGCAGAGGCCATCTGGAGTTAAGTGAAGACACTGTGCGAGAATGGGAGCGCATTTGTGAAGTCTGCGATTACATAAATAAACTCTCGAGAAAACGGAATATGTGGCTAATGTAGTCCACGAAACTTCACACGAGAGTGAATGATTCTAAAATACTCTGGTCGAGTTTGGTCAACCGATGCAAAGGCGGAGCTGAAAGCAAACAGCAAAATCGCCAAATATAATTACAACACTGGATTATTTTGCAAGAATCACTAAATATGATAACAAAACCGGATTATCTTACTAATTCGAGAAGGACAAGACCAACCGGTGAAAAACATGACACTGAATATGTACGAGACACTTGGCTATTTCTGTTGCATTGTAGGTGAAAGACGGGTAAATTATGACGGTTCAGGCGTAAGGAAAGAGGGAGACAGGAGGAGCCTTAATGTACAGACTGGGCCAGGAGACTGATAAATATCAACCCTTTTAAACGAGATGCAAAGAGGAAAGAACACCTTCGCTGTTGTGGCGGCCACGACGGGAGAATGGAACTCGGCTACCAAAACAATATAACCGAATCGACCCCCTGCCCCTCCACTACAGAGGACTATCCGGAAGGCCAAGAGTGCCGTGGAAAAGGCAGGAGGATCAGAACTCATATGTTAAAGCAAAGGATTCAATATCGAGCGAGCGGATCAGCCTCACGAGTATGGCGCAACTAGAGAGGTACGTGAATAAGGTTCTCAAAACAGACTACATACAGGGAGTCTAACCCCAAGGCACAAGTCGAGAGAGAGAGAGAGAGAGAGAGAGAGAGAGAGAGAGAGAGAGAGAGAGAGAGAGAGAGAGAGAGAGAGAGCGGCGGCCGCCTTGATATTCTAAGCTTTCTCTGGCAATGGACCTTTCGGGATTTTAATCACTCGGGTCTCGCCAACGCGAACCCGAGATTATATGAAGACCCCTGTCTTCATATGCCCGCACCAGACCGGTATCCCAACAATTTGTGTAGCAACGTGATCCTTTCCCGGAGGCATTGTGTTATCACAAGATGTTGAAGGGGTGGGCATCAGCCTTCCTGGAGGCTGGTGTTATCACAAGATGTTGTAGGGGGTAGGTATCACCAAATTAATCAACCAGGAGGGGAAAAAGTTTAAATCAATGGACGATTTGTCGACGATATTTTCATACGCTATTTCACTATCTTCAGTAAAATGATAAGCGGAGTTGTTAATGCTTCCACCTACGTCAGGTATGAGGAACATCAGACAAGCGGCCATTTCCCAGGGGAAGACATATTCTTACTTGGAGGGCAAAAGAAGAATCCTGTCTACACACTGCAATGTGTTTATCAACAAGTCGTAGACTTGTGCCAGTTACAAGCATTTTGGGCGATATGATGCCAAGGTCAACATAATGAAAAGCCTTTACGAAAGTTTTACTATAAACGTATATACACATATATACATGTTTTATTAATATATTCACTGCCTTATATATTTTCTAATACAGTGGTCGAGTAGCTGAGGGTAAGGAAAAAAAAAAAAGTCCCTCGCTTTCCTACGTTAATAATGACTCCATTGGAGAAGCATCGGGTATTAACAACCACTGCCACCACCACATGCCCGAAACCTCATCACCCCGACACAGGTCTGCCTCCCAGGACCCAACACCTCCAGGAGTCAGTGTTTAGCAGTCGGTAGTTGACAGCTTGTTATGCAGCCTGAAGATACAGCGATATACCACATCGAAGTACTTAACCTACGAAAGTTCTTCCCTTTCCTGTGCAGGTTAAAACCCCTCTGCTCCAACCATCAGTCAAAATGCCCTGGTGACTGGAAGCCTTCCCGTCTCCCCAGTGTCGAAAAAGCCACACCAAACAGCTGGCATCATCACCCTCTATCAAGTACTGTATTTAACTGGACTGACGGAGACATTGCAAGGTACACAAGACTCATTTTTTCCCCCACTAGCACCCAGTGCTATAGCGACCTAAATCGAGGCTAGACCACTCTGGTTCTTAACTTCGTTGGCTCCGCAAAAGCTTTCCTAACCACTCAACGAAGCCATCAACACCTCACCCTCCGGAGAAGTCTCGTCTCCATGGCCTGCAGACTTTTTCCACTTCGAGCGTCACTAGGTTATACGCTACAGACAACGGGTCGTCTCCACGACTCATTCCTCACCCGAGGCGTCCCCCGGGACAGGAAGATGGAACCTTTCTCCTTCCCCTGTTCTTATATATTGATGCCCTGGTAGCTGCAACTGCTCCATGGAGAGAATGAGACTTGGCCATCGGCGTCAGCGTTAACAACAGCTCTCCCGACTTTAACGCCGCCCTCCAGACCTGAACCACAGCCAAAAACGCTAATGAGACCAAATACAGCAGTCATGCACATCAGCCTTCCTCCCAACCCTGCCCTACTCATAGTCCAAGCTGTTCCGTCCATCAAGCTTCTCTGTGTCGGTCTGAACGATAAACTAAGCAGGAAGGAACACGTCAGTGCCATCGTCAAATGCTCCCAGCTATCATCTCGACCTTCTTCGTCGACTCAGAACACAGGTACTTCCTGCACCTGAACATCAACACGTTTCCAATTTTTCCCCACTCACGTATGTCTCTCCCCCTTCTGGCCGTCCTCCCTCTCCACCACAGAACATTGGCTACGGGAAAAATGCAGGATAGAACATGCGAGATCATCCCCCGTCCCTCTTAACACCATCTATCCCGAGGCATTCGACGCAAATGGTCCTCACGACTCTCTCCAACTATCACCTGGACCTCACCAAACATTTCGAGAAGCCACTGCGACTTATTCCCCGCCACTGTCACCTGATACTCCTCCTCCCAGAGTTGAAGCTGGACACCACAACAGCATCACGCCCATCTTAGCTTGTGCAGACCGCTACAAGAACTGCATCCATTCCAACCATAGTAATCATCATCAACAATCAGCAAACTGCCACATGGATATCTAGGAACACACTCCTGACCACTCACTTTCCCAATAGCCTCAATGTCTTTACACTTTCTCTGTTCATTTCAACATCAGTTTGTACACAATTCCATATACCATATCCACTTTATTATCATTAGTAGTAGTAGTAGTAGTAGTAGTAGTAGTAGTAGTAGTAGTAGTGGTAATAACAGTAGTATATTCCTGCTATAAACAATGTGAACTGTTTGGCTTTAAGAAAGTCACCCAATAGACTTTTTGCGACTCTTATTAAGCATCAACATGGAATGTGTGTGTGTGCTACTGGCTAACAGCGTCTTGCAACTCTTTTCCAAACACTGTGGAGTGTGGCTAGTTAAATCTAAATCAATACAAGACTTTCTGAAATGATCTCAGCGTACTCTCACCAGGGAATAGCATTCATGCCACTAAGGTATATATATATATATATATATATATATATATATATATATATATATATATATATATATATATATATATATTATAGTGTGTGGTACCCCTCACCTGCATGGTGATACACTACAAGCAAAGACTCATTGGGCGTACAGTCTCGTCAAAGAACTTCTCACTCCAAAAGGAGTCTCACTATATTCCCCTGCTACTGGAAGCAGGACAGCCTTGGTGCTCCGGGAGTTCCTGAACAAGGAGTCCTCCAGTAAATCCAAGACTATTTTACGAGGGCTCCTGCAGTTCCCAAGGCTGCGCTACAACCGAAAATAAACAAGAGAAATATTGGACTACTCTGGGGCGAGAAGTTCCTCGGAGAGACGCTGCAATACTGCCTTTAGTCAAATAAAGAGGACAAAGCTCGGCAGAAGATGGCTTTTCACTTGTAGTTTAAACGAAAGCAGGCAGAGTCCGGTAACAGCCATATATATATATATATATATATATATATATATATATATATATATATATATATATATATATATAGGCAGTTTATTAAAGTATCGACCTAACCACTCCACTCCAAGAAGTATCTATATGCGTATAGTGTGTGTGTGTGTGTGTGTGTGTGTGTGTGTGTGTGTGTGTGTGTGTGTGTGTGTTAAAATTCACATGTATTCCCCTCGGTGATTCACCATGCTGCGTTGCTGCTACTTTGGTCATGCAGACTGATGGGGGTTCTTTGCAGCTCACAGGCCTAAGTAGGCATCTCCAGTCCGGCTACAGCAGCTGCACATTTCGTAGGGTAGGCCTATGTACATCCAGTGGGGTTTGTGGCATCTCTTCACCTGGAAATACAACTACTTTTCTATTGCTTGCAAGTCGTGTGGTGAACAGCCCCGGGCTTAACTTGTCCTAGGGTTCTATTCTAGCGTGCTTAAGGTAGATTTTGATGCAGATGTTATCTTAAGACCCTTACATCCGAAATCACGCCAGTGAAAAGGGAATTTGTGCGTAAAATGGGGCCCTGTACTCCATTCATTTCCATGAGAGAAGGTATGTGTCTACACATGTAAATGCGCCCAGGATAAGAATCAAGACATTTCGTTCACTCCCTGGAATATTCGTAATTGTACACGCCTATATAAATTTCCCTTTAAAAGCAAATTGTATGTCCTTCTTATATATATATATATATATATATATATATATATATATATATATATATATATATATGCATTGGGATCAATGTAACGTTATGTGGCCGGGGTCAAACCACACACCACAATGCTTAGCGACCAGGGGCACTTGATTGGCATGAGACATTGGCGAAGAACTGCTGTGCTGCAGACCCAGGGTTTGGTGAAGTGGGCGGGAGACGTGCACCAACGAACAGGGTGACCTGGGTGCCCCAACCTCCCAACATGGACAATGGAGATGCCACCGGAAGGGTGAAGGAACACAGGTAGACTACTAAGCAAATACAAAGTGATGCTCCGAAATAAGATCACGGTGAAATGCACACACACACACAATATATATATATATATATATATATATATATATATATATATATATATATATATATATATATTATCCCTGGGGATAGGGGATTAAGAATACTTCCCACGTATTCCCTGCGTGTCGTAGAAGGCGACTAAAAGGGGAGGGAGCGGGGGGCTGGAAATCCTCCCCCTCTCGTTTTTTTTTTTTTTTTTCATTTTCCAAAAGAAGGAACAGAGGGGGCCAGGTGAGGATATTCCAAAAAAGGCCCAGTCCTCTGTTCTTAACGCTACCTCGCTAACGCGGGAAATGGCGAATAGTTTAAAAGAAAAGAATATATATATATATATATATATATATATATATATATATATATATATATATATATATATATATTGTGTTCTGAATGCTGCCAAGTCCTCGTTTATTCAACAAATGGGTGTTGTATAATTGTACGATCAGAGTTTCCGAATCTCATCAAAACTAAATAACTATGTGTATTTATGATTCACAAACGGTTTAATCTATTTTCGATACTGGGAAATATAAAGAAAATCTGAGACGGAGCAATAAATTGTTTCATATATATATATATATATATATATATATATATATATATATATATATATATATATATAATATATATGTGTGTGTGTGTGTGTGTGTGTGTGTGTGTATATATATAAAATGATCCTTATTCATAATTCCCTCAACATCAATTTCTGTACTAGAATCTAGGTGTTATATAGGACCTTTCTCTAATGACTCTTGCAGCCCAAGGTTGCACAACTTCCAGTGGCAGGGAAATGTACACTCCATTGGAGTGAAAAGTTCTTTGACGACTCTGTACTCCCATTGATACAGCCTTGTCAAAGTTACTTTTCACTCTCGAAATTACCTCAAGCATACGGAGTCCGGCAATATATATATATATATATATATATATATATATATATATATATATATATATATATATATATTAAATAAAAACTTGAATTCACGGGCATATTTGCAGGTGGGAGAGCTAGGAGTAATGGTTGTGAGGTACTATGGCTGTAGAGGCTGAAGCAGCGCCCTCCTCCCCTCTCTCCACCAGCAAGCATGACCCCAGCCTCCTCCACCAGCGTTTAACTACTACTATGATCCGGCTAACTGGAATTATCGTGATCAATTCAATCATACGAGAATACTAATAAAGTAAAAGTGATTGGATGGTGTGTCATGTGTGTGTGTGTGTCATGTGTGGTGGTGATAATAAAGTGGTAGAAGAGAGAGAATGGGGGGGGGGGATGGAGGGGGGTCAGTCACCTCGCCAGCAGCAGTAACTCCCAACATCCCGCGCAATAGCCCACCAACCAGCCAGGCCCGCCCGCCCACTATCAGGCGTGATGATGGGAGGGCGTGGTTGTGCAGCCTCTCACATGTGTTGCACAAGCCAAACAAACCTAGCTAGTAGGCCTAATATAGATCGCGGGAGGGGTTTGGAGGCGCATGGTGCCAGCCCCAGGCCCTGTGACCGGGCCCGGCCCTTGGCCAACAATTGGGGCGGCACCTATCCTGCCCTCCCGCCCACCAAAACGCCCGTGCCACACAAAACCAATCACGCCCCGACGCAGAAATATAAAATAACGCGTTTCCCTTCAGTAGTAACGAGTTGTGTGTTGTAGAAAATAGATGGCGGAGGTTGGGGGTGGCCGTACCCAGGGCCGCGCCCCGCCACAATGGCGCCCACGCATGAAGGCCACCCACCTGGCACCCGGGCCATCCTCCATCTGGCCCACGGCTTGCTACCTACCATGTAGTTCGCTGGACAAGAACCGGGGGCTTCCTGCCACCCATTCACAAGGGAAGGCGGGACATGCTCGTCCTCCTGAAGCAGAGTAAGAACAGCAAAAGCAGCAGCAGCAGCAAGGGACGGGTGGGCAGCCAACACCCATCCCGCCGCCCACGCCCACACCGCTAATGCCTGCCGCCTCCTGGCCCCTGCTGAGGCTTCACGGATCACGACGACCATGCTGGCCAGGATGGTTGTGCACCAGCTTATGACAGGTGGTTGAGGCCGGGTCAATGGTCACCACATGCTCACTGCATCACTGCACACACCCACTGGCGGCGCCAACATGGCAGCACCACAACACCACATGGCCTCACTCGAAACCTCGCGCAATTCTTCACTAGTAACACCTACATCACAGCGCACACCCTTAACCACCTTCCACGCCCGCAATACCGCCCTTACTACTGCGTCCCAAGCCCATCAGGCAGGATGGGCGTGCGGGCGTGGTGAGGGGAGGTGTATGCGCCATGGTAGGACGGAGAGTTAGCGCGCCACTACGCGGGGCGGCGGACTGGCGCGCACACACACACTCTGAATGAGCGTGGGGCTCCTCAGCCACCGCCAGGCCCCCGCCGCCGACTCCCAACACTCCCGCTAACTTGGACCCACGCCGCCGACTCCTCCGCCCTACACTACCTCTAACTGCTCGACCAAAGCTCTCTCGTACACTCCTCTCTACGCTACCTTCACCATCTCGTCCCCCTACTTCTGCCACCACCACCGCCACCACACTCCTTGAACAACGGTATTCCGTCACATGCTGTCCACTCCCTACGTACCATCCCATCACAGGCATCTCTCATCACTACCACTGCCCACCTCCAACCTACAAGCCTCCTCCTATACCCGTAAAGAGGGACCAACCCGAATATTTTATAAACACCATCAATCTCCAACACGCCGCGATACGCCCTCGTATAACTCCATAGTTTTAATTCGGAAACGCATTCTCCAGCTCAATAGCTTGTAATTATATCTGCATTTAAACTTCCCGTATACACACACACACTGCAACGCTACACACTTGGGCCCCCGACCCCCGACAGATGAGCCACTGACTGGAAGAACATATAATACTGAAGTAACGCCGGCGGTAAGGCGGTGGGGATGTGCAGACGATGGTAAGGCTAGTGTGGTGTGGGGCCGCTGTGTGTGTGAGGCAGGTGTGATCGGTGTGGTGGAGGATGTGTGGTACGAGGTGTGGTTGGAGGTTTAGCAAGCACTACCTCTCTCAGCACTTTCCTATAGCATCTGTCCACAACCTCTGCTTAAGCCTCCCACACCTCCTGTGGAGACGATGGCAAGGAGTGCACACAGAGAGACAGGTAGATATAGAAACAGGGAAAAAAAAAGCACAGAGATCAAAGGGAAAGAGAGAGAGAGAGAGAGAGAGAGAGAGAGAGAGAGAGAGAGAGAGAGAGAGAGAGAGAGAGAGAGAGAGGGGGGCATTCAGAGCATAAGAGAAAAATGTAGGAACAAAGTGAAGAGTATCATATATGCATATATGTATACATTGTGTGTGCGCTGAACGCTGCCTGCATTTGCTTACTCCACGAATGAAATGTGGACGAAAAGGAGTACGATGTCGTGATTTACCATCTTGGTCATAAGGGGAAGAAACGGGGGATTAAATAAATCAATCAATTCATAACTCCTCACGCGTTTGCAGGTCTAACTCTTAAAGAGAGTAAAGGAAAAGGGGAAAGAAAAAAGGAAAGCACGACAGTTCCACGGCTTCCATGTTAGAAAAACGGGAATGTATCATCATAACGGTCGATCCTCGTGTGGCTGGTCTCCTCAGAGAAACTAGAAGCTGCTGCCATACGCGAGTCACAGTGGCATGGGACACCTGCAGACAGCTCACGAAAACGGTGGCCGAAATAGTACCGGCGGAATAAGGAGAGTGGAGCAACCTCACGGTGGACAGAGAGAGGGTTTGGCTTGGAATGCAAAATCAATCCATTGGGAGGACTCTGAGTCCACTCTGCCTGATATTCAGGTGGAGAAAGTTCTACGCTATCCACAAATGCGTGGGGTAAACTGGGTCGAATAAGATGTGCTTTGCTTTAGCGCTTTCGTGTATTTCAGTACATCTTCAGAATGCATCATATATATGCTGCATATATATCATATATATATGCTGTGTAGGTATGTATATTTGCGTGTGTGGACGTATGTATATACATGTGTATGGGGGTGGGTTGGGCCATTTCTTTCGTCTGTTTCCTTGCGCTACCTCGCAAACGCGGGGAACAGCGAAAAAAAAAAAAAAAAAAAAAAAAATATATATATATATATATATATATATATATATATATATATATATATATATATATATATGTGTGTGTGTGTGTGTGTGTGTGTGTGTGTGAAATAGCTGCTCACAGTCGTAGTCATTCTGGCATTTACAAAACATTCCCAGCTTCTGGAAAGCAAATTTTGCAACTGCTGCCTATGTTGAGTTTCCAGAACACAGTGGAGGATATTGCTATATCCGACACGTTTATTTTACAGCAAAGATGAACTATGCTGTTCTGAAACTGACTAGAGGGGAAAGAGTGACAATTAAAAGAGAACGATTCATTAATAGCTGAGAGAGAGAGAGAGAGAGAGAGAGAGAGAGAGAGAGAGAGAGAGAGAGAGAGAGAGAGAGAGAGAGAGAGAGAGAGACGAATATTAATCAATACGAGAGAGAGAACGAGTATCAATCAATACGAGAAACATCGAATATTAAGCACTACAAGAAAGAAGGCGAGTATTAATCACTACGAGAGAGAGAGAGAGAGAGAGAGAGAGAGAGAGAGAGAGAGAGAGAGAGAGAGAGAGAGAGAGAGAGAGAGAGAACAACACTGACGGAGACTGCAGATGGCAAGAACACGAAAGTGAGTGCAAGTCGCTCCATTGGTGACTACACCGACGGGACGGCCGCAAGAGAGGACGTAACGCAGGAGGGGAACAGCCCACCACCACAAACCACAGGAAGAAACTCTGGAAAGAACAGAACCATGCCCAACATCCTGGCAGGAGCTTCGACGTCGGAGGGGCCACCCCAAGTGACGCAAGATCCACCGAAAATCTCTAACAAGGGAGGAGGACCAGAGATGAATTACATGAGAGAGAAGTCCTTTTGCCCCAGACAATTGGTTTTTAAGTCATCGAGAAAGTGATAGTCGAGAGAGGCAGAAGACTGAAGACGTGAGGTATGGGTGGAGAGCGACAGTTGGAAGGGTTCGAGCGGTCTCCCTTCTCAGGAATGAGCCGCCCCAAGGCGTGCTTTCAAGAGGTAGGGTTTGGAATTCTGAGACATGGACGAAATGGGCAAGTACGAGTTCAGAAACCCAAATTGGGACTGGAAGAGGTGTGTCCTCATTAAAGCTGGGAAAGCACACGGATGGCCCAGTGTGTCGGAGGAGTTGTTATGACTGTCAGGAACTCGTAATGCGTTGAATCATTTGCTCAAGATCGTTTGGTATGGGGGAAAAAGAGGAGAGGGCCTCAGCTCTACCGGAACCATCCCAAACACATCTTATCCACTTCCTGTGGTATACACTGAAAATCCTTGCTTGGAGGCTTTCCGCAAAATGGACGTGTAGGGACCAATGTTTGTGGCATGAGGTCGACTGGCCAGAGAAATGGTTGCACAGGGTGTGACGTTATCAAACCGGTTGTGACGGCTACAGATCATAATGATCGATAGTATAATGGACAGAAGCTGATACAGTGATACATCATTTACATGACACAGCAGTAGGGTCAAAAGACCTACAGAATCACTTCCTTTAAAGAACGAGTGTCGGAAGAGGAAACCGAAGAAGTTACACGTACTCTATCACATCGATGGATACAAGATGAAATCCTGCAGGCTTCACTGGGGTGGGGAAGATGGTTCAGTACGGCCGCAGGTGTGGGGCGTGTGGGGTGGGAGAGCCGCAGCAGCGATGGGGGAGAGTCACTCTCCCCCGGCACCTCCCGGGCTATACCGTAAATCTTTCAACAACTCGGCCATAAAATGGGGAAAAGCTGATCGAGGGAAGAAGGCGAAGGTGCCGTACTTCAGCAGCGTTACATCAAGGCTTGTGCCGACTAACCCTCCTCTTGTCTTCATGTTATCGTACAGGAAGGTCCTGGGGTGTCGCATTCTGGGGTAGGGCAAGTGTGCGCGCGTTTTTAGAATGGTGGAGACTGGACCACACAGTTCAACATGAGACATATGCTTCGTACGACAGGAGAGGAAGTATCCAATTTATGTGTGTAATCTGCAGAGGTCGTCCTTCATGAGCCAGTCTCCAGTGACTAAACTTTTGCCTAACTCTTCTACGATAACACACACACACACACACACACACACACACACACACACACACACACACACACAGAGGCAACGCTGAACCACACCTTCGCTACGCACCAGAGCTACATGGGAGAAGGTTAGATTTACACACAACGCATGATGGTGTTCGACAAGGTTATCTTCTGCAGGACTGCACTATTATTCCAAAACCCTAATCTCTATATAGATGGAGAGACGGGAGAGTGCAGCAGAAGGCGAGGCGCCTCCCTATACACCCCACCATTCTCTCTAGCACATGAGCCCGAGGGGATATGATGGCTATGGAGGAACATCACATTGTACGGGGTGTGTAGACATGGAAATTCTAAAGGAAAGGAAAACCGGATTATGTATTCAGCTCCACTGAAAGCCGCCATATATATATATATATATATATTTTTTTTTTTTTTCATACTATTCGCCATTTCCCGCTACAGCGAGGTAGCGTTAAGAACAGAGGACTGGGCCTTTGAGGGAATATCCTCACCTGGCCCCCTTCTCTGTTCCTTCTTTTGGAAAATTAAAAAAAAACGAGAGGGAAGGATTATATATATATATATATATATATATATATATATATATATATATATATATATATATATATATATATATATACTCATACATATTGACCATTTCCCGCGTTTGCGAGGTAGCGCTAAGAACAGACACCTGAGCCTTAGAGGGAATATCCTCACTTGGCCCCCGTCTCTGTTCCTTCTTATGGAAAAATAAAAACGAGAGGGGATTTCCAGCCCTCCGCTCCCTCTTCTTTTAGTCGCCTTCTACAACACGCAGGGAATACGTGGGAAGTATTCTTTCTCCCCTATCCCCAGGGATAATATATATATATATATATATATATATATATATATATATATATATATATATATATATATATATATATATATATATATATATAATATATATATATAAAATCCCCTTTAAGTTGATAGGACAATCCTTGGGTATGTAGTATGACGACCTACCCTTTGCTCTCTCTCACCTTTAAAAAGGTCTGGTGAGAGACGAAGGCCATCACACCCAAGGGTCGTACCGTCGTGTTCTCAGGATCGTAACGCCGCGTTCGCTGGTGTTCGAAGGACCTGGCATAGCATCATCATGTGTTCGTCGGCTTTAAGAAAGCAAAACCCTGATCTATCGCAAGGGAGTCTTGCTTTTTTTCTCCCTTTCCCCTGACGTTCATGGAAGCCACAATGTAACCCTGACCTACCGCACGTCAGCTGTGGTCCTCCCCTCGTTGCTATGAGCCCCGACATGTCACCACACGGCATTCATCTCTCGGCTGCGCCGCTTCTCGCTACACCGGTCACCCCTGGGGTCATAATCATACGGACCTCCTCGCGAGTCGCATCAATTGAACTGCTTTCGACCTTATATTCTGTACACCAAGCTGACTACGACGCAGTCTTAAAGACTTTCCCTAGCTGAAGTAGGAGGCTTGTGGCAATCAGGTCTTGTCTACATAGCAAGCAAAAATCGCAACCAACTTGGCAAATGACTGGTCTACGAGAGCGCCGGCCGACGCGCTCATCGAACACCCACGTCCTGGAGTTCGCCGTGGGCACCTTCGTTAGGGTGAGAACTCAGTGCACAGATCTACCCCTAGCGACCATCCTCTTACTTGCTGGCCGTCCACAGGCACAGACAGGCCCCAGGAGACCACCTTCCCCTCCCATTTAAGACGGTGCGGTGTCTTGGGGATCACTCGCTCTCTAACTTCATACGTAATGTTACTTGAGGGGCAGCTCACACCTTTCCTACGAAATATCTACGCCAGTATAATCTATACAACGTGGTGTTGCTTCACACCTATTTTCCGACCGGGTGATGTGCCTAAGAGAGTGCTGGGGAGGGAAGGAGACTCCTGCTTTACTATACTGTCTCTAACAATGGGTAAGGAGGAGCCTTCTTCCGCTTTACTGTCCCCATCTACAGTGGTAGGTGGGGTGATGCCTTCTGCCTTATTATCCTCTCCCCATCTATAATGTTGGATGGATAGGGGCTTTCTGCTCTACTATCCCGTCTCCGTCTATAATGGTGGATGAAGAGGAGCCTTCTCTTACTATCCTGTCTCTATCTACTTAGTTTAGGAATGAAGGATCCTATCACCTATCCTCTGGCAGATATCCTCGCCTGGCATCATCAGGTCTCGCGATGTCCCATCTATTACTACTAAGGCTTGTTTACCTGGAGCGCTGTGTGCGCCCTGGGTACCGCGGGACGACGCCACAGGGTCTGCCCCCACCACTAGCGAGGTGACCAAAGCCTCCGCGGGAACCGGTAAACATCATCGGTCTTTTCGTGACACAAAAGGCACCGTGCGGAGGATGTGACTGTGACCAGGAAGTGACGGATATAACAACAATCTGTTGATAAAGACCTTCACCTACATTCCATGCGACTTCTTCAGGAGCGCCCGACGACTGCGCAAGACCTCCCCGCCTGTAACCCGCACAGCGACATAGCTTTATGAAAGGGGCTTGCATTTGCAGAGGCGTTACAAGTAATGTTGTGATTCGAGAGGAGAATCGTCCGCGTTCATAGCCACAGCAGGAGAGCGTTGGTGCCATCGTAGAGAGCTTCACCGAGCGCCGTCACGGCCATCACTCCAGCACGATGGCGCATCCCCGGCCTGCACATCTCCAGCCCTCACCCATCCTCCTGACCTACGTCGACACACTACCACCTCCCACACTGCCTTCTCTCAACGTGCAATACTGCCTCATGACCACATACATCATCATCATGATGCACTGCGGCTTCATGACCACATACATCAACATGCAGTGTGGCCTCTTGAAGAAAAAGAAGAGCGTCATGCATTGTACCACATGTACAGCTTGACAGGAATGAGAGGGTCACAAAGGCATGTACAGCTTAACGGGAACACATGCAAAGCTTGACCGAAGTTAGAGGATAAAGAACGTATGCGCAACTTCACAGGAATGAGGAGGTAAAGAACACATGCACAGCCTGACGAAGGGAGAGACAGTGTCAAGCTTGGGGGGATGTGGCAGGAGTGGCGGGGGCCCGGTGGATGGCACTCATGTTTCCCATGCCAATACTGGCCAATAATTACCCAGCAGTTATGAGGTGGGCGGTGTGTGCGGCCGCCACCAACCCACTCCGGCTCCCTCCACCACCACCACCATCACTCCGCCGATACACTCGCCCTATCTCCGTCTGTGTCTCAGATTCATGTCTCCTGGTCTTAAGCATTCTTGATGACGAGATATGTGGAAGGAGCAAATCTAACACTGCCATTTCAGTTCTCGCATCTGCCGTCTAATTTGAGACGATCTTCCGTGAGAGCATATTTCAGCTATCCTAAATCATTAACAACACGATGATAAACACGAGATAACAGGAAATGCGGAGGTGTATGTCCAAAACCCTTATTACACACAAACGCACCCATCCTGACTATTGTGACCCACCTACCATCTGGGAATCGCTCGTCCCCGCCTTGCAGTTTTGCCACCCAAAAACCACACCCCCGACCTGGTGTATACCGCTACGAGGAGAGGGCCCCCATCCCAGCGACGGTGAGCATTACCAACGGTGCCCACACACACACACACACACACACTCTTCAGCAAGAGCAACAGCAAGACTCGGGTTTTCAGCGTCACGTTTCCAGTGGTACATAATATCCGCCGCACCCAACTGTTCGCCAGGAAGGGAGCATGGCCAACCACCGCCATCTTGGACCATCCTCCAGGAGCACACACACACACACACACACACACACACACACACACACACACACCAGGCTCCTCGGCCGAACTTTAATCGCCTAAATATTGAGATGAAGTTTGCCAACCTTTAAATCAAGACTAGGTGGGAGGGGAGGGAGCTCCAGAGCTTCCAGGATGTTGAACTAAACCTACCCCTCCCCCTTCCCTCTCTCCCTCCCACCTTACATACACCCACTCCTCTCCCTTCTCCCTCCCTCACACATACACTCACACCTTCGCAACTTTACTTTCCCGATATTCCTTCCTTCATGTTTTTCTTTCTTTTCAAATAGTTTCCTGCCTACCTATCAACCTATCTCTCTCTCTCTCTCTCTCTCTCTCTCTCTCTCTCTCTCTCTCTCTCTCTCTCTCTCTCTCTCCATCAACGATCGTACCGTCCAACCTTAAAGATCGCACCGTGGCGCTCAAGGGTCAGAAACGTGGTGCTTTAAGGGTCGTACCGTCCAACTCACAGACCGAACCATGGTCCTTTAAGCACTGTACCATCCAGATCAAGGATCGTACCGTCTAACCTCAAGGATCGTACCGTCTAACCTCAAGGATCGTACCGTCTAACCTCAAGGATCGTACCGTCTAAACTCAAGGATCGTACCGTCTAACCTCAAGGATCGTACCGTCTAACCTCAAGGATCGTACCGTCTAACCTCAAGGATCGTAAAGTCTAACCTCAAGGATCGATCCTTTTTTTCCTCTCTCTCTCTCTCTCTCTCTCTCTCTCTCTCTCTCTCTCTCTCTCTCTCTCTCTCTCTCTCTCTCTCTCCAGAATTATCACCAAAGACCTGTCCAGGTGGGCATTCCAGGGGAGGTAACAGGGAGCGGCACTAATGCCGACAACGTTCACCCTCGGCCAGACACAGCTCGGGCACCCCTACACCCCCGAGGCCCAAAGGGTTTGAGTTGGAAATAATGTGTCATGGCGGGCGGCGCCCCCCCCCCCCCCCAACCCCTACTTCCTCCGAGGCAGAGAAGGAGGAGGAGGGAGGGAGGGAGGGGTGGGTAGATCAGACGGTTCTCCCCTCCTCCTCCTCCCTCACTCCAGGTGCTGCCCCCCCCCCCCCCTCCCCCTTACACCTGGCCCGTACGTCACCTCTCACACACACACACACACACACACACACACCACAGACATCTGACCCCGGGAGAGGGGAGGGGGGGATAACATAAAGACGACACCAAAACACGTTTCCATACAGCCTTCCACACACACACACACACACACACACACACACACACACACACACACACACACACACACCATACACTTAGACACACACTTTAACGCACTCTCCCATTCCATAAAACTATACCTTCCCGTTCTCCTTCATCCTCTTTAACCATCCTACTGAAGAGGAAAGACACCACCACCACCACCTGAACAGCTGACACCCAACTCCCCCTCTCTCTCCTTCGCCTTCACACACAACGGGAATCTTTAAGAAAAGGCGAGACGGACCCCTCGAGCAGGAAGATACGAGCCTTGAGCACGACAAAACGACCCCTTCATCGTGACGGTACGACCCTTCAAGTAACGACGATGCAACGACACAGTATATGATGCCCTTAGCCTTCAGTCTCACACTTCAGGGTCGGGACAACAGGGGCTCTTAGGCCGCCACACCCAAGGGCAAGTCCCGCCGTGCTAAAGGGCCGTGCGTATCGCCTAGGTGACCGGGATCACGGACGGTGTCCGCTATATCCCGCAATGTGTCGGGCCATTCGTTTCCAGACCTGGGCCTACGCAAGACGAGGTTCAATGCGTTGCGGAGGGCGAGCGGAGCAAGTCGCCGGCCCTGCGTTACCTGGGATGAGGCTGTCAAACATGACCTCCACACACATCCTTGTCGACTGGCGATACAGAAGAGCAATGACAGACAGGTCATTCAATTCGCTGGTTCTTTGTTGCGGTCTGTGAGCGAGAGAGAGGATCGGACGCTTAAGAGATAATCTATATAGCATGATGGTCACGACTTGCCAAAGCGAAGCGATTACGAATGGATCGGAATGTTAAAAAGGGGAAAAAAAAATGTCTGTATAAATGCCGCCGACGGGGAATGTTTAGGGAGGCGGTTTAGATCAATCATTGAGAGCAACATCTATCGTGTTCGTACGACAGTGTTGAAAGGAATCCTAAAATTGAAGCCATGGTTCCTGCCTATGCAACACTCCACAAACAAGCTTGAACTGAGCAAGGGTAATGCGCAATATGGCTGGGTTGTTTCCGAACTAACTGACGGAAGATCGCATTCAAAGCTCAATCGTTCCAGACATCAACATCCGACTTATTTCGACGGCTTATGGTGACGACGAGGATCGTCGCCACCATCAGTTCGTACCGTCACCAGGGAGGACGAGGCTCGGAGCCATCAATGCAAACTAGAGGGCAAGTGGGAACAACACGTCTCCTCCTCCTCCGACGAAGTTCAAAACTCCTCCGCCATCATCATCTGGCGGTCAAGTTATGTTCACGCTGTTCCGGGGTTTTCCTACAGAGAGAGTCCAGGTCCCCCGAACACCGTCGAGACAGAGGAGGAACCACGGTAACCTGCGCACGGGTATAACCACCATCCCGTGTAATCATCCCAAGCCAGCAGTTCGGGCAAAGCGGATGGGACGGGTGTCGGCTATGACAAACGCCCGCCCTCAATACCGCTCACAGGAGGTCAAACATTCTCTCTCTCTCTCTCTCTCTCTCTCTCTCTCTCTCTCTCTCTCTCTCTCTCTCTCTCTCTCTCTCTCTCTCTCACTAAGCGTCCGAAATGTCGGCCATCATCATCACTACATCTTCATCTTCACTACAATCTCGACCCCAGTGGTCTTCTGACGGATTAATCTTACGGGTTAGGTTAAAAGGTCATGTTACGGTACACTGTCAAGACCACTGGTGTTTTGCCTGACCCCATGCCGGTCAGGTCAAACGCACCATCAGTACAACCTTGACCTTTGACCTTTACTGTTAAAGGTTATCTATGCATGTCTCCCTTCAACAGGATACTAGGGAGGGATTAAACAATAACACAGAATCAAAGAGACACGGAGAGAGAGAGAGAGAGAGAGAGAGAGAGAGAGAGAGAGAGAGAGAGAGAGAGAGAGAGAGTTAATTTCCTCCATAACTTTCAACTTTCTCGCACTGTATCCGATACCGCTTATAATACGCGGCACTTACAACCTCTCCTACACCCAGAACACAGGACTACACCCTCTCCTAGACCCAGAACACAATATTACGCCCTCAACTACCCCAGAACACAGGAGCACATCCTCTCCTAGACCCAGAACACAAGACTACACCCTCTCCTAGACCCAGAACACAATATTACGCCCTCAACTACCCCAGAACACAGGAGCACATCCTCTCCTAGACCCAGAACACAAGACTACACCCCTCTCCTAGACCCAGAACACAGTATTAGGCCCTCTACTACACCTACAACAAAACACTCCACCCTTTCCTACCCCCAGAACACAATACTACACCCTCTTCAACACTCAGGACACAGAGTCTACACTGTCCGGGGGCCAGGGCGCCCACTGTTGCAATAGACAGCACGAGGATGATGGAAGGATGGACAGAGCGCAGGTGAGGTCAGCAAAACATCCCGACCAGCCATACTTACTTCCCACCAACTCTCCCCAAGTAGGTGGTGGCAGCCAGCCAGCCACCCATCCACCTGGGGAGCTTCTACCGGTACTCCCCGCCTGGCTACCGGGGACGGCTCAGTGCGGCTGCGCGGGGAGCAAGCAAACTCTTCAGAGGCTGTCAAGTGTCACTCCCCTGACCCAGGTTCCAATCTTCTCTTCCCCCCTTTCCCCTACACATCTCGCCCAACTTGACAATATCAAGTCATACGACTCTATATGGCAATACCCTTGAGCAAAGCACGACCCTTAAGTACGACGGTAACGCCATTAAGTTACCAACACTTGAGCACGACGGTAAATACCCTTAAGCAAGATACGACCCTTGAGAACGACCCTGAAAGCACGAAAGGCACGACCCTTAGGTATGACGACCGGGGTCTTCGACTGACCCTTGCGGGTATGGGTGAAGGGCCAGGCGATCATACTCAAGATTTGTGTACTTCATATTCAGAGGCAGTACACTTCATACTCAAAGGTTGTACACTTCAAACTCAAGGGTGTACACTTCATACTTAAAGGTTGTACACTTCATACTCCAAGGCTGTACACTTACCCTTCACAACCGGCAGCTCGCGTCTACCAGGGAGGCAGTCGAAGTTACAACACTTCACATCAGCTTGCTGTAAACACCCATAATATCGACCAATAATAATAATAATAATAATAATAATAATAATAATAATAATAATAATAATAATAATAACTACAACTACCATTACTACTATTACAACTAATACCACTAATACTAACAATATTGATAAACATTACTACGACAACTACTACAACAACTGCTACTACTACTACTACTACTACTACTACTACTACTACTACTAATAATAATAATAATAATAATAATAATAGTAATAGTAATAATACATTCAATTGAACTGTTGGGCCAGTCTTTCCTGAGTACCTCCTAAAGTTATGCCACAAACACGAAGGTAAGAGTTCCATCAAGTCTTAGTGTTGTAGAACACTGGAATAACAGAGCAGCAGATTATTATCAAGGTGAAACAACATTGTCAATACATAGAAAACGGCAAGGGCATTCTGTAAATGGCATCATCTATAAGTGAACGAGCTTGTCCAAAGACTGACAATATGTTGTGTATATATTTCAATTTCTTTGGTGTTTATCAGGGACTAGCAAATAGAGTACTTCCCCCTTCGAGTATCCGGCCGTGGCAATCAGATCATATAACGTTTTCTCTTCACTTTTCCAATAGAATTTCAATGTCAGTATACTCTCGCCCTACCACAATGGCTCTCTCTCTCTCTCTCTCTCTCTCTCTCTCTCTCTCTCTCTCTCTCTCTCTCTCTCTCTCTCTCTCTCTTTTCCTGTCGGTTAATGAGCCGGAGGGAGTGGTGGGTATCGGAGCGCCCTCTGCTTTACCATCGACAAGGGTATTTGGGGAGGAACCTTCTGCTTTACCCTCCTCTCCCCATCTAGTCTGCTGTTGGGTGGGTAGGAGCCTTTTGGCTCTACTCTACTCTCCCCATCTACAAGGGTGAGTAGGAAGGAGTCTTCCTTATCCTTTACTCTCCTCTCCCCATCTCTATAGTGGTGGGTGGGGAGGAGCCTTCTGCTTTACTATCCTAACACCCTCTAAGTAAAGTAGGATTGCAGGGCGGTACTGCTGCCTTCCAGCAGATATCCACGTCAGAGGCCACCTGGTCTTGAGACATCTGCCCTACGTTGGCCAAGACAAGGCCAAAGATCCGGGTGCCGCCACTCGCCACCCAACGCCAGCGAGGGAGGAAGGGCGACAGGCAGTGCCTACAAGGCCTCTCAATGAACGAGACATACCAGCCAACGGCATGGCCTCCCTTATCCCTGCCACACAGAGTGTAAGTGACGTCCCAGGGAGCACAAGAATGCGACCCCTTGTTCTGCACTCATCATTATGTAAATGATGACCCGATGGACGTACACTACCCGCTTGAAAATACGCCCTCTCTTCATCCGGGGTCACAATTGATGACGCATCTCCCGAATACAATGCCCTCAAACAACCTCACCCTCAGCCAAACCAATGATCATAAGAGTGAAACACGTCAGCCTTGCTTCCAACCGTGTCCCACACCCTATTGTCTCACCACGTCCCTCCCACCCCACCTGGTCCACCAGGCCTCTCAGGGTTGTTCAGTCCACTAGTCTTCTCGACGCGACTCTGGAGGATAAGCCAAGCAGTGAGGAACACACGTCGGTGCCATCATCGGACCCTCCGCTTGTCATCCCTACATTCCTCTTCAACCCAAGATACATTTGGACTCCCTTCACCTGAATTCCCAGAATCAGCAACAGAAAACCTTCGCCCTGAGATTCATCTATGCCTCCCCTAAACCCGGTCTTCCACCCTATTCACTACACAACAAGGGATCGTTAGAAAAGGTGCAATAAACACAACAAGGGATCGTTAGAAAAGGTGCAGAAAACGGGACGCAGGATGATCCTCTCTATTATTACACCACGCTTCTCATCGGCTCTCTCAAATCATCACCAACTGGGCTTCAACCGACAAGCTCGGAAGGAAGCCGCTGCACCAATTTCGTCACCTTTAACTCCTACCACCGGGGATCCCTCGTCCCAGAGTTGCAGTTGTATTAACACAACCAGCCCATTCAAGCTGGTACAGCCGAGCTAGAGGCATCATCAACTGCTGTGTGAGGAGGCAAGGCGGGTGAGGGCAGCGGGGTGAGGCGTCCCCAGCTGCTGTGTGAGGAGGCAAGGCGGGTGAGGGCAGCGGGGTGAGGCGTCCCCAGCTGCTGTGTGAGGAGGCAAGGCGGGTAAGGGCAGCGGGGTGAGGCGTCCCCAGCTGCTGTGTGAGGAGGCAAGGCGGGTGAGGGCAGCGGGGTGAGGCGTCCCCAGCTGCTGTGTGAGGAGGCAAGGCAGGAAATATGCAGGTGGGAGGTGGCTGGGTGTGTGGAGGGCTGGCTTGAGGGGGGCCGGGCGTGTGAGGGGGCTAGTGGGAGGGTGGGTGGGGACGCTGGGCGGAGCGTGTGCCTGCAGCTCCACCCAGTGCTTGCAGTCGGCCATGCAGCCAGTGGCT
Organism: Panulirus ornatus; assembly: GCF_036320965.1. Classification (NCBI taxonomy): domain Eukaryota; kingdom Metazoa; phylum Arthropoda; class Malacostraca; order Decapoda; family Palinuridae; genus Panulirus; species Panulirus ornatus. The sequence continues at coordinate 4,925,058 of NC_092296.1, forward strand.
GGTCGACCAGAGAGCGTGCATGACGCTACCCTGGGCCACCCGGCGCCCATCACACCTGCCCACCACCAGCAGGCTCCCCACCCCCCTCTAACCTACCCGCACCGCCCTCCTTGCTCTTAAGCACCGCCCAACCACAGCCCTCATGCACCGCCCACCCACCTCCCTCAATCTTACGTAAGAGTCCATCCGCCGCCCTCACCCTCTCGTACCGCCCGCCCACCGTCCACCCCAACGTACCGCCTTCACCCTCAAGCACCGCCCTACCGCTGCCTCCAGTCTCCCACACCGCCCTTCCACCGCCCTCAGCCTCCCGTAACGCCCACTCACCCACCCATCAACACCCCGGACCAACATCCGTCATGTTAACACCTGCAGTGGCCACTGTCACCCCCGGAGGGACGACACTGACAATGCCGTGGGTGGAGCAAAGCAGCGGAGCACGATGGCTGGAATGTGGTGGAGGAGCAGAGCGGCGGCAGTGGAATGTGGTGGGTGGAATAGAGCCAGTAGTGGAGGTGTGGTGTGTGGAGGAGAGCGGCAGTGGCGGGTAAAGCAAAAAAGTGGAGTGAAGAGTGGATAAGAGCAGCAGTAAAGTGTGTTGGGTGGAGGGGGCAGTAATAATGTAGAGTGGTGGGTGGAAGGCAGCAGTAGCTGAGTGTGGCGGGTGGAGGGCATTAGAAATGGAAAGTGGTAGGTGGAGGGCAGCAGAAGTGAGTGTGGTAGGTGGAGTGCAGCAGCAGTGGAGTGTGGATGGTTCCAACAGTGTTGTAGTAGGTGGAGGTCAGCAGTAGTGGAGAGCAGTGGGTGGGGGAGGTCAGTAACAGTTGAGTGTGGTGGGTGGAGGGCGGCAGCAGCAGTGGAATGTGGTGGCCGGAAGAGGGGCAACAGCAGTGGAATGTAGCGGGTGGACGAGGCCAGCAGTAGTGGAGTGAGTGGAGGAAGGCTACATCAATGTAGTGTGGAGGGTGGGAAAATGACAGCGAGAGGAGGAGGAGGAGGAGGAGGAGGAGGAGGAGGAGGAGGAGGAGGAGGAGGAAGAGCGGCAGCAGGAATGAAGTGTGGAGGAGGAGGAGGAGGAGGAGGAGGAGGAGGAGGAGGAGGAGGAGGACGGGAGGAGGAGGAGGAGGAGGAGGAGGACGGCAGCAGCAGCAGCAGCAGGAGTAGAGTGCGGTTGACCCACCACCACCACCACCACCACACCACCTCCTCCCTTATAATGGCCACCTCGGCCTGTCGGTGTCCCAGTCCTACTGCTGCTATAGCAGGCTCCACACAAGCACATACTCCATCCTCACTACAACCCCACCACAATAACACGTACCAGCACCACCTCACTCACCTCTAATACAACCCACATCCCCTACATCACAACACCACCTTACTTATCTCCAACAAAACCTACATCCTCCACAACACTAACCAGCACCACCTCAGACCTACAACACAACCCAAATCCTCCTCAACACAACACCATCACTACCTCACTCATCTACAACACAACCCACATCCCCCCAACATCCTCCACAACACAACACCATCACCTTCACTCACCTCTAACACAACCCCCAACACATCACCACCTCCCTCATCTCCAACACAACCCATCACATCCCCTACAATACGACCAGTGTGATCCTGGAGAGCACAAGCCGTCCCACAACATCGTACCCAGGCGGCGGGTGTCATGGCTGCAGAAGGCGGCCCCTGCTCTGCCACACAGGTGTGGTGAATGCTTGGGGATGTGTTACACTGCTGACGGTGGTTCTGACAGTGTTACAGTGATGACGGGTTATTACTGCTGACAGCCGTCGTTGTGACGTGTTATCAAAGCTGACAGCCGTTGTTGTGACGTGTTATCAGTGCTGACAGCGGCTGTTGTGACGTGTTATCAGTGCTGACAGCTGTTGTTGTGGAAACGTGTTATTAATGGTGGTGATGGTGTAGCTGACAGTGATACTCTGGTGACGTGTCATTAGTGCTGACGGCATTCTGCAGTAATGCGCTGCGGTACTGACACACAACTGAGCTGACAGTGTGTGCTACAGCAGTGACGTGTTCCCAGTGCTGACAAGTGTCTTGTGGTGGCGTTACAAGCTGACAGCACTGATCTGCACGTACTGTTATTCGTGACGTGTTATGCTGCTGACAGTCGTGCTGTTGGGGGTGAAGTTGTATGGTGCTGACGGCACGGAGCTGATCATGTTCTTGTAATGAGCTGTTAAAGGTGCTGACGGCACTGGCTGACACTCATGTGATGATGCGTTACGGTGTTGGAAGCTGATACACACCACGTCCAATGTGTGTTGTTGTCTCTGTCTAGCTATGAGTTACTGTGTTGGCCAGTTTGTGTTACTAGACCGCCCTGTGTGTTACCAAGCTGCCTATTTTGTGTTAATAAGCTGCCTAATTTAGGTTACCAAGTTGCCCAAGTTGTGCGGATAAGTTGTCAAGTTTGTGTTACCAAGTTGGCCAATTTGTGTTGGTAAGATGTTCAGTTTTTGCTGCAACTTTGTTACACTCATCTATCATGATATACTGTCAGCAATACATGGAATACAGGTCAACAACACAGGCATACAGGTCAACAACACAGCATACAGGTCAACAACACAGCATACAGGTCAACGATCACAATAAAAACTGAGATTCTCTGAGCCCCCTCCTGTAATCATTTCAACAAGCCAATCGCTACAGGGAAAATTACAGAGGATTTCCGAATCTTCTCCAATGTTACGACAACAGTGGTCACAAACAGTAACTCGTTCCTCCCGTGACATACGTCCTATCCAGCGTGACGCCCCTTATCTGGTAAATCTAAGGAAACAAAACACTGAGGACAAGATTGTAAATCACCTAAAAGAGTCAACACTTGATCAACCACTTCTCCAAGCATGGTTCCTCGATGTAAACTGTTCCAGTCTGACAAATCTGCTTCATCTATGATACTATCACCTTGGACAATGAAGGCGATGGAGTTACGTGTTATCTATACAGATTTTCAGATGGCATTCGATAAAAGTCCCACATCTAAAAGAAAAAAATATGCATGCAAAAATCAAGCCACACGGTACAAATGGGGATGTACTTGGGAGGCAGGAGCACCGACCGACTGGCCGCAAACAAAGGGTAGTGATCACGGGTTTACCACCCCCCCTCAAAATGGGTTGGTCGTAACATGCGGCGTGCCGCAAGGCCCACTCCTGCGGCCGGTTCTCTCTCACATACATATATATATTCAAGATATTGATAATGCGTTCCGTTTTAGGATAAAACTCGCAGACGATATTAACCCCGAGAAATGTCTGCAACAGACATCCAACCTCTGCTGTAAGCTAATGTAGAGACAAGTCATAATCTAAATAGCCAGTGAAGGTTATAACTTGTCTGATGTCGCCGATACGAACTCGTGGACAAACATCTGACCTCGAATGGGGCAAAGCACTTTAACAAGACTTGACACAAGGGAATGATCTATCAATCAGGAGCAGCTCCAACTAGCAACGTAGATACGTGTAGTACATAACAGGAATGTCAAGTGCTTCAAGTTCACGAACTGGCAGGATTCGAGTCTCCTTTGCTCCATTCATAATTCACTACAGACATTTCTCCTAGTAGTCGGAGGGAAGATGGAGGGAGGGGCGGGCAGGATAGAGGGAAGGACAGGGTTAAGGAGGGAAGGATGGACAGAGGCAGGGTACAGGACGGAGGGAGGGGCAGGATGTCGAACGGAGGGAGGCACAGGGAGGGGCAGGCAGGGTACAGGAGGGAGGGAGGGTCGGGGAGGAAGAGAGGGCAGCTCGGGGTTGGGTTGCAAGGCAAGGCAAGGCTAGGCAGGCGGGGCGGGTGTGTGTGTGTGAGTGGCGGCGGGAGGGGAGTATTTCCGTGCCAGACGCTGCTATTCCTGGGAGCCCTGCCCACGGTAAAAACACATGCCTCCTACCACCGTCTCTCTCTCTCTCTCTCTCTCTCTCTCTCTCTCTCTCTCTCTCTCTCTCTCTCTCTCTCTCTCTTACTCCACCACCTAATCCTAACCCCCCTACACACACACACACACACACACACACACACACACACACACACACTACATCAAGCAAATAGTGACACCTGAAGCAGAAGGGAACCCGACGCCCTGGGTCAACATCTCGGCGTCATGAGACTTGGCTTTCTCATTTCCACTGATGAGGACGATGGGGGGGGGGGGGGGGGGGAGCAGCAAGGCCAACACACACACACACATACACCATACAATCCCTCCTCCCTCCGCTAACTATAAAACACAGGCTTACGTAATACACTCATACGAGGAGACACTGGATATAATAATGGCAGACGGGAGGACAGCAGGCAATGGGGACTGTGACATACTCTCAAACAGAAGGTAATACAGACGCTCATAATTAACTTTACTCACGACCCTACACTTTAAGTTCTATATACTGTCACCTCTACGATCAAACACTCAACTTATCTAGTTACCAAAATCGTATTTTCTAATTTGTATATACATATACATACATACATATACATATATATATATATATATATATATATATATATATATATATATATATATATATGTGTGTGTGTGTGTGTGTGTGTGTGTGTGTGTGTGTGTGTGTGTGTGTGTGTGTGTGTGTTCCGGTGGTGAGGTGCTAAAATCGTGGCTACAGGTGTCTGTACTACACCACCTTCGGGCCGCTGTATCGTTCCTGTATCCTCTCTCTCTCTCCTGACAATAGCAAGCAGCAGTGCCCATACATCTCACACAGGCTGGGTGAGGGCAAGCAAGCGGTCAAGTCGTAGTGCGACCACTATGCGGGGCTGTGTGTGTGTGTGTGTGTGTGTGTGTGTGTGTGTGTGTGTGGCGGGGAGTGGGAGGCAATGGATGGGAAGTTAGCTAAGCAGCAGAGTGAGTGAGTGAGTGAGTGTTGGGGAAAGGTGATTGAGTAACAGGCAGGAAGCTGTCACCACAACTCCCCCACCCACCCCAACGTCTGTCCTGACAACACTGGAGAGAGAGAGAGAGAGAGAGAGAGAGAGAGAGAGAGAGAGAGAGAGAGAGAGAGAGAGAGAGAGAGAGAGAGAGAGAGAGCACCTCGCAGTGTGGGGTTTTAACGCAACGTTTTCTTTCATCTGCAGCAGCCCAGGCTCTCTCTCTCTCTCTCTCTCTCTCTCTCTCTCTCTCTCTCTCTCTCTCTCTCTCTCTGAACCATAACGTTAGCATGACGGTCAACCCTTCCACCACGGTACCAGAGAGAGAGAGAGAGAGAGAGAGAGAGAGAGAGAGAGAGAGAGAGAGAGAGAGAGAGAGAGTCTGGTAAATACCACGATCAAGGTGAATTTTTGGAGGATTGTTGGAGGGAGGCTGGCGGTGGTGAGGAAGGAGGAGGAGGAGGAGCACTTCCCTGGCCCAGGTTATGAATGGTGGGAGCCACCACAACATACCTGTCCATTTAGTCACCTTCCCCGGAACGCAAGTCATCCTTCCACATACCAGTTCTTCATTCACCTGCCCGTTAACCCGCCCCCTCTCCCCCCGAGCCTACCACCCACACACACACAGCCCATCGTGGGACCTTCTTCGCTACTACCACCACCACCATCACCGCACCAGCATCAGCCCAAAACTCGCCCATCAACGATATCCGTCTCCAGACTTGACCCAGGCCAACCCCACCTCACCTCTAGCCACACACACACACACACACACTATACATCTGGTGGCAAACACATCCTCCTGCCCTGAACTCCCTCACTCATGTCCCCTTCCTTGTCATCATTGCACTCTCTACCCAAAAATCCCATATCCTACGCTCCCCATTCTCTCCCCCACCTTCACACCTGTGTTCACTCCCTTTGATTACCTATTCCCTCACCCTAATAGTCGCCCTCTATCCACTTCTCCCTTCCCGCTCTCCAATCCCCCCTATCACATACAACCACTCCATCCCTCCATCACCGACACCACAGCACAAGTTGGGGAAATTCCCGTCTCCTTCCTTATATCACGTTCGAATACCTTCGGATTTGGTCCACATCTTCAACCCCGTGGCACTTGTACACGTCGCAAGGGAGATTGGTGGGTAGGCCGGCCTTAATGGCCCACAGGTGGCGTTCGTTCATCTGGCAGGATAATGCCTCAAGGGGGGAGCCAGGCACCAACGGTGTTCGTTCATCCCCGTGGAAGGTGGCGAGAGGGAGAGGAGTGGGGAGGATGGGCAGCAGCGCCGGGGCCTGGCAGCCAGTACTACCCCGCCAGGCATCAGTCAATGCCCAACCCCGAGGAATGGGAGAACGTTACCCTGGCAGTGTTGCGAGGCGTCACTGGGCCGGGAAGGAGGGCCCGTCCCGTCCCGTCCCGTCCCGTTCCACAGACATACGAAGCAACCAGCTGACTGCCCGACGTCCTGCGGTGTCCCGGAACGCCCTTCACCTCCTGCCGCAGGTCTGGCACGTCAACCACGGCGGCCGGGGCGGAGGGAGACTCTTACTTTCACCCAGAGGGAATGGCATCAGAGGCGCTCATTATATGCAGAACGGTGGAGGACGGGGAGGTAACTGCCCTCAGGTATAACATTAACACTGAGTGTATGTCCTTGAGACCGTTGACTGTGTTGCCAGGTGTTCATGGCGATGGACCATCCACCTCTCGGAGTCTCCCAGTCCCGCACCCTCCCTCTCTCAAGACAGCTGACATGGTTGATGCTGGAGAGAGGTGTGTCGGGTCTCAGTACTCGGTCATGGGTAAAAATGATTGGTCCATGTCATATGGCTGATGGAGATCCAGAAACTCCTAAGCCACCATGTTTAGAATACGTGCATCTGAGAGACTGCGAGGGGCAGACACCACATAATGAACAGTCTCCCTCGTTTATGAGTAACCTTCTTTAGCTGGCCATACCCTAACGATGGTGGTGGTTCATCACTGAACACCTTCACATAACGGAGAGACTTCAAGACACCGTACAATGGTGTGGATAATGGCGGAGGATCACTTCACACGTTGAACACCGGGAGCGACACTTGAAGACCACAGTCAGATCACAAAACACTTTGGGCTGAGGCTGCTGACGGTGTCTCACGTGCCTCGCACGGCTTACAATACGGCAGTGGCCTGTTCTACAACACGCGACCGGCCCTACGTAAGTTCTTTTACCTCACGACTCACAACTGCAAGCTGTACACTCCCGAGGTACCGTGCCGTCATACTGAGACAAAATCTGCAAATGCAGCGTGCACTGTTGAAAGGCTGAGCAGCAGTGAGCTGTAAAATCTGCAACACTGCAATGATCATACACGTGTCTACTTTCTGCATTATCTAAAATCATGTGGGCTGCTATACACTGAGAGATGGCTGCCCAAAAGACGTGGTGGGCTGCCTTAGTGAAAGATGGCGACCCAGAATTCTAAGCACTGCAGGCCATACTAAACCCCAAACTCTTAATTCCTTGGGTCCCTGTCAGCGTTCACGTCCTAGGGAACGCCTCACACCGGCCCAACATACGTCATCCATTCCAGGGAACAATATTCTCCCCTTGTATTCTCAAAAGTCCTGACTCACAGACGGGATTCACTGCTCATTCCCTTGTTCGACGAAATATACAAATCGCAGGCTATGAATCTGTCTACATCCCGGGACTATGAGGGACCCATGGGGATATACCTGGCAGTCCAAGGACACTAGATGTGAACTGTGAATAATGCCCGTGTGTCTCGACTCATTTTCAAAGACACCCTAATAGGGACATGACTACTCGCATCAGTTTAACTGCTGGCTGCCTCAGTAGTTCGCATATCTCACAGCAGAGCGCATGTCTTATACATCCGCAATGTCCGCTTGTAACTACGATGCAGCAAGGGGTCTCACCGTACCCATGGATGACATCTGTTTTCTCTCGTGAATAAAAACTTCTGAAATCTGTAATCTCCTTACCACAACTTGAGGGATTCAACTCTTTATCGATCAAGTCCTTCAGCATTCCTGAAGCCTCTACAATTCAATCCCAGGAAACATTCTGAAACTGCTTGGAGAAGGATTAGATTTTACGTCAATTTCTCAAACTCACACTCATGATCTACTCCTTTCAACCACTGAGTCTGAACCAGTGGAAGTGGCTTTCCTGAAGTGACCCAAGAGACAGTACATTTACCTCCAATCACCCTAAACCACAAGAAAAATGTAAACAAGAAAACGGGAGAAAAATAACCCCCTGTATTACATTACTTCCAGACACAAACGAACAATAAGGGGTCTCTCTCTCTCTCTCTCTCTCTCTCTCTCTCTCTCTCTCTCTCTCTCTCTCTCTCTCTCTCTCTCTCTCTCTCTCTCTCTCTCTCGTGCAAATAATCCGTCTCAGCACCCCCACAAAACGAGAGGGACCCACTCACTGTCCAGGAGGCAGACTTCCACACTGGACGCTGGGCGGCATCACCACCACCTCCTCCTCCTCGTCAGTTCAGGACTCGCCTCACAATGGCACACACGCAGTTACATTACTGTTTTGACTCGTGGTTCCGCCCGCCTGAACGTGGGTCACTTTCTCAGCGCTCGCTCCGGCAGCCGCACACATGGAGTGGGGAGGGGGTCCTTGGGCAGGTGACAGGCAAAGGAAGATAGGTAAGGCAAAGTAAACATATTCGCTTATCTTTGTGTATTTATCATATCCCTTTAATCACGTTCTAAGAGAGAGTTCTGATGTTACACCTAGGAGTTCTTTCCTGGGGCTCCTGCACGTTTAAGGCTGTGCTACTTCCAGCAGCAGGGAAATGATGGACTCATGAATGAATGATCATGGACGAGACTGTCGTCTCAATGATACAGCCTGGGGAATGGGTGGCTTTTCACTCATGTTGTAACCCTTTATTTAGCACGAGGAGTCCGGTTATACCGACCCAATGTTTACCAAATGGCGTCCTAGCTACGTCTCTTCGTTGTATATCAACTGACTGTTATATTTCTCTCTGGTGTCTCCCCTGATGATGTGATTATCACACGAAAGTGCACTTGGGAACTTATTGTGTTTCATTTTCCCCGTGGACTCATAGAAATATCTTGATCACGCGCAAAATTGTGATCCTTTCCAATATATATATATATATATATATATATATATATATATATATATATATATATTTATATATCACTGGACTTGGATGGCACATGGTAACACCACGAAAGAAAGGCCACCTTCGTCGGGGCTGTAACACAGCTGACTGAGAGGGAGTAGTGTTAGTGAGGAACTTTTTCGCTCCGGAGGAGTCCACCACTTCCCTGCTTCTTATTATAGCGCACAACAGATGCAGTAGGAGCAACCCCCCCCCTCCCCCAATAAAATGGGGGGCGGGGTAGGGGGGGTGCGTCGTCCTGGGGTTATATATAATAAAATATTAATATTGAGACAAACGGGTGGAGATGGGGTTGGGTTGGGCGGGTGGGTAGTGCGAGCAGGGTGGTCGTCTCCAGTGAGTCACAGGATAACATCGCCTCCGTCTCCCACCGCCCACACACACACACACACACACACACACACACACACACACCATGCCCCTGGCTCAACTCAAAAAAGGATATCTGACGAACACATCGGCATGTACGCCACGCCCTCACAAACAATCTGAATACGCAATACTTATTTTCCGGAGGAGGTCAGCAGACGGGGGTGGGGGGGGGGAGGTCACGCAAACGCAGGGGTCAACCAGCATGTTAAAAAGGTAAAAGGTCAAGACTTTTACTTTTTTTTTTAAATATAGGACCATCTGGGTTGCCACTAACCAGACCAAACCACAATATCAGGCTTAAGTAAAGACGTGAAAGTCTTTTCTTCTTCGTTACCTTCGTGTGTGTGTGAGAGAGAGAGAGAGAGAGAGAGAGAGAGAGAGAGAGAGAGAGAGAGAGAGAGAGAGAGAGAGAGCAGGAGGGTAGGGCTACAGCTTCATGGCGCGGGGGGGTTGGGTGGCTGGCTGTGGTGCGGGAGGAGGGGGACAGTTTTTGTGTGTACATCACGAGGCCAGCTTTGTGACTCCCTCAGTATATATATCCTCCGAGCCGCTGCCGCAGCGGCAGCCGCCGCCAGCGACCCACAGGCTGCCTGCCCAGTCTCCGGAAGTCGCTCTTGCAAGTACCCTCCCTCCCTCCACCTTGCCTCCTACTCTCCCCGCGGGGCTAAATATTTCTCAACTTCCAAACTCATCACTCGACGAGGCCGCTATAACCACCACCACCACCAGCTGGCTAAAGGCTGGTGTGGATCATAGTCTGCCGAGGTGGCTCTGGCCTTCCTATAACCTACACACACACACACACACACACACACACACACACACACACACATACACACACACACACACACACACACACCTGAGACGGACACAAAAGACGCGCGTGACTGAAGGTTAATGAATAAACCCTGCCTAGACCCTGGTCCACATCTGACACTCGCACGACACCTCCCAGACGCACTGCAGACTTGTGCCACTGGCAGAGCCACACCTGACACTGTGGAACACGCGTAACACAACCAGTGCCACACCTGCAGCAGGGGGGACACACGTAACACTGCCAGAACCACACCTGACACTGAGGGACATATGTAACACTGCCAGAACCACACTTCACACAGGGGGACATATGCACCAGTGCCAGAACCACACCTGACACAAGGGGACATGTGTACCACTGCCACACCTGACACTGGATACGCGTGTCGCAGCCAGAGCAACACCTGACACGTTATCGATTCATCCAAGTTTATATGACAAATTACAAGGAGGACGACTGACAGCACTGGCATAGGGGACGACTGACAGCACTGGCACTCTACCCTCTGGTAAAGAAGGGGCGGGGAGGGGAACTGACAGCACTGAAGCTCACATGACAAAGAGATGTACCAGAACCATCTGCTAAGTGCACCCAACCAGCCAGGCTGTGGACGACATGTAGGCGTCCGGGATTACGGCTATGCACAGCTTGACTGATCAGCAGCAATGTAGCCCAGAGTTAAAGGACACAATGAAACCATACCTCTATGCTTCAAACCTGTGTCTGTGCCGTCACATGCTCTGAGCTTCATGGCTGGTAAACCCAAATATAAGCACGTGCCTTGGTCAGAGCGAAGGAACCACTCTTGATACGTGGTTGCCGCTGAACAAACGCATACCTTCACGACACATGAAAAGGAGGAGAGGGGCCGACGCTACGGGTGGCACAATTTATGTAAGTTGTAGGGTTCCATCTTGCCCATGGCTGTGCACGTTTGACCTCCCTCCCACTCGCCCTTCACAATCAAGACATGCGGGCTCGCGCTACAAAGAGAATTCTCTTTCTGAAGCACAAATTTCGATCTGTGGGTGATGATGGTGGGGAAGAACCAGACAGGAGCAACATAAAGATGATCAGAGAAACTATAAATTAGTAAATGTAGTTCAAAGTAAAACAGTGTGCGTATTCTTCAACCAATGTTTCCAAGCATCTCATAAGACAAGCCTCTTTTCCCACTCGTATCATTTCCTCAATTCTCAAAGCCTCCATTATCTGTCACCTTCGTTTCCACTTGAAGAAGTGATCAAACATCCCACCAGCGGTCCCTCTCTGCACAAGCACAGCCACAAGTCACACATCAGCAAGCCTAACAATTAGGAATGCCCCAGTCACCTAGGTGTACTTAGGATGTCCCTCTACTTAAACTAGGTTTTCACCAATCGTCAGTCCTTTTTTCGGCACACAACGCCACAAGATCTTCAACCATTTTCATTTGCAATGGGTGCCCCATGTCCACTAATCATACGCTAAATGGCAACATGACTCACTTCTGCATTTAAATCATTCATCCCATCGTTAATGCTCGATCCCTCGCATCAACACTGCCGGCGCACTCAGTCAGCTTCTCTCGAAACACTGGCCTTTCTTCCTCACTCCTCTCGCTCCCAGGAGCAGATGTGTTAACAATTCCTCTCCTCTGACAGTCCGCTTTCATTTTCACTCGCATCAGTCTGGGTCTCACTAATTCACACTCTTACACACATTTCCACAACCCCTCCTTTGCTCTCGTCCTCCCACTAACCCCAGACTTTAAGGCTAATCCATTCTCAAATAATTCTTCCCCCTTACCCTTGAGCTTATTTGTTTCACACACAGCCAGAACACCTCGGTTCATCACCCCAACCATATTTACCCTCTCCCTTCTCATCCTGGTTAAAGCCAGGCACATTTAAATTCACGAACCTGAGCCTTCGCTTAGGATCAGCACTCCTCACTTTGTTCATTATTCTGTTCCATCTCTTTAAAAAAATCAAATTCTAGAAGGTGAGAGGTTTCCAACCCCACTCCCGCTACCTTTTAGTCGTCTTCTTAGACATGCTTGGAATACGACAGCAGTACTCTTTCTCCCCCATCCCTAGGGATATATCCGGCAAGAGGGGGCTTTCAGCCAGTGGTCACAGAGGAAGGTAAAGTATGGTTCAGGAGGGAGGCGATGGCGCTGCTGCTGCCGCTGCCAGACCAGCAGGGGCTGAGAGAGGATCCCAGCCTGTGTCTGGGGTGACGCCACATATGTTTCACGTCCACTCCCGCGTACCCAACGTCCCCTCCGGTGTCCGTCCGTCCGTCAGTCATCCGCCGAAGAACCATACCCCATCCGTCCCCCCTCCCCCCTAAGTCCCTCCCAGCGTAATGATGTTACCCAAATGCTTTAAGTCTGTGCTGGGGAGGAGGGTGAGTTAAGTGCGTGGCGGAGAGAGTCTTGGCGAAGCATTCCGTGATGTGTGGCGTGCAGCGAGGCAGCACCACAACGCCACCCACGGCCCCCACACTATGGCTTCCTTCCATCACCAACCTCCTGATGCTACCACACCGGGCAACACGTCTGCCCCCCCTACCCCACCACACACACACACACACACACACACACACACACACACACACACACAACGATCCTCCGTGGTGGAGCGCTTGAGTCACCGCGTTCCCTTTCCGGAGTCGGCCGTGCATGGGTTCGAATCCTGGACGCGGCAGTTGGCCTACACCCAACCCAGGTGTTTGTCCTCCCCTTGCAGCTGGTCGATAGATGGTTATCTGGCTGATGATGCTGTGGTGTGTGTGTGTGTGTGTGTGTGTGTGTGTGTGTGTGTGTGTGTGTGTGTGTGTGTGTGTGTGTACGCACATAAGAGAAATAAAGACGGGGCAACAAGATTGTAAAACTCTCTCCTCGTAACATACAAAGAGCAAACACATATAGTTATCACACACACACACACACACACACACACACACACAAACACACACACGAACCTATCAGGAAGTGCTCAACTCAAGTCTTCCCGACTCCAACCATCACCTGGACCTCATGCGACACTTTGGAAAGAAGCTCACGCATCGCTCTCGCCGCCATCACCTCCTGCCACCTGAAATCCCTCGTCCCCGAGCTGCAGTTCGGCACCACAACGCGCACCGAGCCCATATGAGCTGGTAAAGGCGGCCACTAGAACAAACCCATCACCATCAATGTCAATATAAATAATCTATTTGTTTAAACGCCCAAAACCCCTTGTTTATAGCCCCACAGTCTGTGCGCTTTTTATCTATTATTTCACCCTTTCAGCTGCAGTTAATTGAATAAACAGTTAACTTTGATTACATTTATCATCACCGTAGTAGTAGTAGTAGTAGTAGTAGCAGTAGCAGTATTGGTAGTAAAACCTACTACGTCAACACACTACGAGAGAGATAACAATACACATAGTGTCCTACCGTCATGTGAGACAGCAACAGCAGGTCGACGGTGGGAGCGAGAGAGGCGGTACAGCTGGGTGAGAGGCGGTATAATTCAGTGAGAGAGAGGCGGTACAGCTCAGAGAGAGAGGCTGTACAGTTCAGTGAGAGAGAAAGAGACGGTACAGCTCAGCGAGAGAGGCGGTGCAATTCTAACACCACTAAACTCACCTAACCAGACCGGCTGCACCATCCCAACATCCTCCGTACCATCAGAATACTTATAATCACACACACTGACTCCAATATCACACTTAAACTTTACTGAAAACAATACATCACATAAATTACAAATTTAGTAACTCTCCAGGATGCAGGGTAAGTGTACGGCAAGAGGTGTAGTGTGTGTGTGTGTGTGTGTGTGTGTGTGTGTGTGGTACAGAGGTACACTCCATGACGAAGTGTTTTAGAGTGTACGAAAGGTACTAGACTGTGACAAGGGGAGGTAGAGGGTACGACTTGAGACAGTCCACACTTTGTGTATGGACGAGGCGCGTACCGTACGTAGTGTGGGGTCAACACCCACACTGCGTGAGCCAAGCAGGAACAAGTGTGCGGGACAAAGGAAGGTACAGCGAGGGAACGAACAACGTAGTGTGACGTTACGTCATACACAGTGGAGTACAACAGAGGGTGGGAAGATACACAATGGGCGGGAACAAGTGGACACAGCGTGTGGCAGGCGGTACACCAAGTGGACACTGTGCATGGACGGTGCATGACAAAGGCTGACAGAGTTCATTAGAGCGGAGACAATGAATGACAGGGAGAAAGACTAAATAGTATGGCTATGCAATGACCCAGGCTACACAAGAGAGCGCGTATGACAGATCCTGGGCAGACAGAGCGCGTCTGACAGACCTTGAGGTTACAGCCGAGCGTCTGACAGACCCAGGGGACATAATGTAGCGTGTGACAGACCCTGGGTGACACAGTGTAGTGTAAGACAAACCCAGGAGACCCAAGGATCGTAGTGTATAACAAATAAGGAGTATGCGACTGAGGGTAGCTTTAGTGAGAAGCGCATTATAAGTGATGAGGGAGTGAGGAGCGCATAACAAGGGTTGGGAGGGAGGGAGAGTGACACATACATCACGGGTACAGAGAAACTCACTGAAGGGTACTTACGGTAGACGGGGCGCGACGCGGAAGCACCACTAGCGTGCCACACTTACCTGAGGGGGACACAGAAGATATACACCAATGTTAGCCTTATGTTTCAGCCACCCCTCAGCACTGTGTGTAGCAGCCACACAAGATGTGCAGCGGCCACACAACTGACGTATATTAATGAGTGACAGATGCTGTCAGCGAGCCGACCTCTGACTCGGCCGACAGGCACGGCACAAGTCTGTGGTCCTGACTGTGGTGACGTGTGCCACATTAGTCAGGGCTGTCGGGGATGGAGATGGACAAACTCTACCTCTACTAAATAACGTGCAAACTGGCAATCATATTTCCACACATCTATCAAAGAGGTTTAAGGCCAGCGACTTAACCCATCACTGAGGTACCATCTACAAGACACAGATTGATAGTCACCAACAAGGAAGTTTTGGTCTTACACACGAGTCATTAACTTAGGCATGACAATCCCTAATCATCCAGCAGAAGATTGCATCGAACGTGCACACTAGGTACAGCCTCGCCCCTTATAATATTCTTAACAACGCACGAGTCACCCCCCCCCCCCATACATTACTGGCTGGCCTATTGGATCACACATTCATTTATCGCACCACCGTTTAAGGGGAGGTGTCGACAGGACCCCACACTAACATGCGCTGTGGTTACGTCTGACGGAGTGAGGTGAATAACAACACACGAGTCCCCCTTTTTCCTGCTCACACACACTAAACCCCATCATCTAAACAATGGAATCTCCTCACACCGACCTACACGCACATCCTCTTCTCTTTATACTCGACACACACCTTGCCTCCGAGGCTATCCCCGACCAAACGAAGGAAACACCTCACCACACTCGTAATACGAGAGTCTGAGGGACACATCACGTCCCATGAAATCCTCTTCATAACAAAGACAACCCGTCACAGTAACGCGAAGAACCTCTCCAATCACTAGCCTGATACCACTCCCCTACACTGTCAACCAACCAGCACACTTACCCACCCACTCACACCCTCTTCAACCCCCAGTACTTACACGCATTAACCAATGCACCAGACTCATATTGCTCACTACGCCCTCACCCACTGTGTACAAAACGGAGGAGGGAGTTTTACACTCGTGGCCCACCCCATCATCCCCATCCCTTGAACTTTATCTACTATCATACTTTTCCAATTTCTGTATACGATCAACATTTACTTGTTTCATTCATACACTAATCTGCGTGCGCGCGCGCGCGTGTGTGTGTGTGTGTGTGGGAAGACAATGCTATGTACGTATCAGGAGGTCGCTCCCCAAGGCAAGAAATTCAGGCGTTTGTACAGCTCAGGTCGTCCCCCCACATTACCCGGGAGGGTGAGTCATGCCTCCCTACCACAATGTCCCTCCCCTGCCACACCTACTGATTATATAATGACGTCAAGCTTGCCTTCCCCGTCACACTTCAGATGGTGACGTCATGGCGTCGTTTCAACCGATGACGTCAAACGTCCCTCCAGTCATACTACTATTATATCTTCCCTCCCGCCACCCCACCGTGTGAAGGGGTCCCAGCTTCCCTCCTGCCGCCCCTTCAGTGCCATCAGGAGGCAACATTCTCCCCCGTACCATAAGGTACCAACTTCCTGCACCGTACCGTGATGTGGTAGGTTCCCCTCCCAGTAGCGGGGGAGGGGAAAACGGTACGTCCCCTCCCCCCGGATAGCCCGCGGTACGTTCCCTCACCCACAGAGCCCTCCGTGGCCAGGGAGAGAGAGAGAGAGAGAGAGAGAGAGAGAGAGAGAGAGAGAGAGAGAGAGTGGGGAGGAAGCACACCGTGTTGACGATAACAGAGCGGACGGAGCAGGGGGGCGGGTGTGGTGTCCAGGTCATGCAGGCAGCAGCTCACATCAGTCACATCAATAACCCGGTCATACCGCCCTCAACACTGACTGACCCGGCCCGGCCACACGCGCCTCTGGTCTCATCTGCCAATACCATCCACATGTTAAACAATGGACCGGCCGGCCGCTTGGCTCTCTCTCTCAAACTGCCCGGCTGGTACCCCCTGGCTCGATGGATTGACGGTCAGTGTGGCTGGCTGGCTGACTGGCTCTCTGTGGTTAGCGGGATGGCTGGCTGTGTGGCTCCGGCAATGGCACAGATGCCTTCCAATGATATCAAGCCAGATATTACAGCGTATATGTCGTACCCAGTGGGTATAGCACACACACGACTCCCCCACGCTCTGCTGACATGACCCTCATGGGTCGAGTCAAATTGGGTCACGTCATCGTATATACCGACTGGGTGGGCTGGACTGGGCTGCTGCACCGCCATGATCAACTGATCGTACCGTCATGCCCCTCTGGTCGTCCCGCTGTACCCCAGGGGGTCGTATGGCCCTGTTCACAAGGTTACGTGACGTCAGAGAGAGAGAGAGAGAGAGAGAGAGAGAGAGAGAGAGAGAGAGAGAGAGAGAGAGAGAGAGAGAGAGAGGAGTACAAAGTGATTACGACCCCCTCCCCTCCCCGTGAGCGCCCCCACACGAGCGCCCATGACGACGACGCTGCCCCCAGACACTGGGTCTGTCACACCATTCTATCCACAGGAAAGGATAAGGACCTCATGAACCCGAGGACGACTCCTGGACACGAACGTACGACCCTTGAACCAGCTAAACACGAACGTGCGACCCTTGAACTTGCTAAACACGAACGTGCGACCCTTGAACCAGCTAAACACGAACGTGCGACCCTTGAACTTGCTAAACACGAACGTACGACCCTTCAATCTCTTGAACGCCAGGATACGGCCCTTAAAAAACCTCCTTTCTCAATCCGTCTTCACACCGCACAACCATCATAACCCCATAACTCTACATCCTATATATTCGCTACGCCGACAACATGCCCTACATCGCAAACCAATCTCTTACAATGGACATCTACTGTCTTAACTACCCCCACTCTCGGTTATTACATACTTACGATTCCTCTAATAAGGCTATGAGGAATATGTTCTTTCATCTATATCTTCAATTATCTTAGAGTATCAAAACACAGCGGTACACGACATAATGTCCGGAGGTCGTGAGCGTATGAGTTACCCAGGCCTGGAGGGAAGACGACAGCGGCCGCTAAGGTGTGGCCAGTTTGAACTAGGGTCCGACCGTTGAGGCGGTCTGATAAGAGCCGCGCACGCTATCATCACCCAGCGATAAGGTAATTCATTCCGCACACACACACACACAGGCCGGGCTTACCTCCACTCCCTGCATGTTATCCAGTCCTTCCCTACACACAGTACTACACGAAAACACCTCCGGATAACAGTAATTATAAGAAAAACACGTTCAAAGATACAAGGATGAGGAAGGTGGAGGAAGCTTTGTGCTGGGGGGGTCTAACAGATAGGCTATGTCGTCCTCCTCCTCCTCCGCCGCACCGCGGGCGGCGTTGACAGGAATGTTATCATCCAGCGGTCACACACACATACACAGGCCTCCTTGGGCAACACTTCCTCCCTTACTCTCCCCCCCTCCCTCCAAGATAACACCGGTCAAAACTGTCACTGTCCCGCGCCACACCTCCACACAGGCAAACACGGTCCGCATGTATCACTTTTCTGTTCCACCGATAATCTAACTTCCTCGTTCCACCACTCGTTGCCCTTTCTCATTACGTGCCACATGCCACACGCTTCACCGACACACCTAAGCATTCCTTCCCGACATACCTTCCACTTCCCTTGTATAATTTACTCTCGTCCTCAAGCCACTTTGTACTCAACTTCTCTTGGCATCTCTGCATCAAGAACTTGAACTTTGGTAGACTTTCACAACGTCTTCCATGTCTTATAGCCATTCTTCGTCTTTTCCTACACCCTCTATCAACATTCACTCTCTCAACCACTATGAAATGATCACACAATGACCAACTGGTGCCCATCTAAGCACGTTCACATCCAACACTCTCCTGTGTACCCCTGCCAATCCGCACATAACCCCCTACCCCCTACCCGCCATTCCAAACCCTATCAACCACGTATATTCACGCAACGCATTTTCTTAAACCACGTATTCCCAGATAACAACATTCCTTTTTCATCAACACACAACTTTAAATGCTCCTTTCCCCTGCCCACCCCCCCAACCCCATTTTCAATTACACCTGGGACCCCGAGAGCGCGCAACAACCCCTACCCACCCCATCCGCGAGCAGCAACCCACACCCAACCCACCATCCCACCTCGATTATTCCCTGGACTGCCGTTTCACCACCGCCCATCGCTGCATGTCACATGACATCCCTCACCACTCCCCAAGACTCGATCCCTCACACAAGGCGCTGCTGAGGGAGAGAGCACACACACTCACTCACCTCCCTACCTACCTACCCAGGACACATATGTCTCCTCTCCGCCCCCCTCCCTCCTCTCACCCACCACCTCCAGGACAACCACAGTCGTCCAACTCCCGCCAGCTGACTTCCGTCATTCGTGACTTCCCTGCTGCATTCAACACTGTACCATTGTTCATTCCTCGACAAAAGTGCCATCATTTCTTTCACTCTTGTCCTCTTCCTTACCCGGTATTTACACACACACACACACACACACACACACACATATATATATATATATCAGAAAGATTAGAAAGATTAGAAAGGGTAGTGAGTGGTGGGAGGAAGTAGTAAGATCATTAGTGAAAGGGAAGAGAGAGGCATTTGAACGATTTTTGCAGGGAAATAATGCAAATGACTGGGAGATGTATAAAAGAAAGAAGCAGGAGGTCAAGAGAAAGGTAAAGGTACAAGAGGTGAAAAAGAGGGCAAATGAGAGTTGAGGTGAGAGAGTATCATTAAATTTTAGGGAGAATAAAAAGATGTTTTGGAAGGAGGTAAATAAACTGCGTAAGACAAGGGAACATATGGGAACTTCAGTGTAGGGGGCTAATGGGGAGGTGATAACAAGTAGTGGTGATGTGAGAAGGAGATGGAGTGAGTATTTTGAAGGTTTGTTTAATGTGTTTGATGATACAGTGGCAGATATAGGGTGTTTTGGTCGAGGTGGTGTGCAAAGTGCGAGGGTTAGGGAGGATGATTTGGTAAACAGAGAAGAGGTAGTAAAAGCTTTGCGGAAGATGAAAGCCGGCAAGGCAGCGGGTTTGGATGGCATTGCAGTGGAATTCATTAAAAAAGGGGGTGACTGTATTGTTGACTGGTTGATAAGCTTATTTAATGTATGTATGATTCATGGTGAGGTGCCCGAGGATTGGCGGAATGCTTGCATAGTGCCACTGTACAAAGGCAAAGGAGACAAAGGTGAGTGATCAAATTACAGAGGTATAAGTTTGTTGAGTATTCCTAGGTAATTATATGAGGGGTATTGATTGAGAGAGTGAAGGCATGTACAGAGCATCAGATTGGGGAAGAGCAGTGTGGTTTCAGAAGTGGTAGAGGATGTGTGGATCAGGTCTTTGCTTTGAAGAATGTATGTGAAAAATACTTAGAAAAGCAAATGGATTTGTATGTAGCATTTATGGATCTGGAGAAGGAATATAATAGAGTTGATAGAGATGCTCTGTGGAAGGTATTAAGAATATATGGTGTGGGAGGCAAGTTGTTAGAAGCAGTGAAAAGTTTTTATCGAGGATGTAAGGCATGTGTAAGTGAAGGAAGAGAGGAAAGTGATTGGTTCTCAGTGAATGTAGGTTTGCGGTAGGGGTGTGTGATGTCTCCATGGTTGTTTAATTTGTTTATGGATGGGATTGTTAGGGAGGTGAATGCAAGGGCTTTGGAAAGAGGGGCAAGTATGCCGTCTGTTGTGGATGAGAGAGCTTGGGAAGTGAGTTAGTTGTTGTTCGCTGATGATACAGCGCTGGTGGCTGATTCAGGTGAGAAACTGCAGAAGCTGGTGACTGAGTTTGGAAAAGTGTGTGAAAGACCAAAGTTGAGAGTAAATGTGAATAAGAGCAAGGTTATCAGGTACAGTAGGGTTGAGGGTCAAGTCAATTGGGAGGTAAGTTTGAATGTAGAAAAACTTGAGGAAGTGAAGTGTTTTAGATATCTGGGAGTGGTATTGGCAGCGGAGGGAACCATGGAAGCGGAAGTGAATCATAGGATGGGGGAGGGGGCGAAAATTCTGGGAGCCTTGAAGTGTGTGTGGAAGTCGAGAACATTATCTCGGAAAGCAAAAATGGGTATGTTTGAAGAAATAGTGGTTCCAACAATGTTGTATGGCTGCGAGGCGTGGGCTATGGATAGAGTTGTACGCAGGAGGGTGGATGTGCTGGAAATGAGATGTTTGAGGACAATATGTGGTGTTAGGTGGTTTGATCGAGTAAGTAATAATAGGGTAAGAGAGATGTGTGGTAATAAAAAGAGTGTGATTGAGAGAGCAGAAGAGGGTGTTTTGAAATGGTTTGGTCACATGGAGAGAATGAGTAAGGAAAGATTGACCAAGAGGATATATGTGTCAAAGGTGGAGGGAACGAGAAGTGGGAGACCAAATTGGAGGTGGAAAGATGGAGTGAAAAAGATTTTGAGTGATCGGGGCCTGAACATGCAGGAGGGTGAAAAGCGTGCAAGGAATAGAGTAAACTGGAACGATGTGGTATACCGGGGTCGACGTGCTGTTAATGGATTGAACCAGGGCATGTGAAGCGTCTGGGGTAAACCATGGAAAGTTCTGTGGGGCCTGGATGTAAAGGGAGCTGTAGTTTCGGTGCATTATTACATGACAGCTAGAGACTGAGTGTGAACGAATGGGGCCTTTGTTGTCTTCCTAGCGCTACCTCGCGCACATGAGGGGGAGGGGGTTGTTATTTCATGTGTGGCGAGGTGGCGATGGGAATGAATAAAGGCAGACAGTATGAATTATGTACATGTGTATATATGTATATGTCTGTGTGTGTATATATATGTATACGTTGAGATGTATAGGTATGTATATTTGCGTGTGTGGACGTGTATGTATATACATGTGTATGTGGGTGGGTTGGGACATTCTTTCGTTTGTTTCCTTGCGTTACCTCGCTAACGAGGGAGACAGCGACAAAGCAATATATATATATATATATATATATATATATATATATATATATATATATATATATATATATCAGACAAACGTCCTTTTCATTAAGGGATATAAACATTCTCCCCTCCTCCCTCCTCCATATGCACCGAGCATCCAACCCCTTTCCTCAACCTCCAACTTCCCCACCAACCCCCCCCCCCCCAGCTTCTGCCCCACCGCACAACCCCCCCCCCCCCGACCTGTGATCCCGTGTACATTCACACCCACAGTGAACGAGGGTATTATCGAACCTCGCTGAAGGGAACGCAAGCCGCTTACCTGGGCTGGGCTCACGCCCTCCCTCCCTCCCGCCGGGTCTTTCACCAAGTAATGTTATATTGTACACTCCCACTACCGGCATCGCGTAAAGTAACATATATTCACGGCAGTGCCGGTCCGTCAGTTCACGCATGCGCGTCGTGAACCAACGTTGCACCAACGAGCGACTGATTCGAGCCGCATCTTCTGCTGCGGCCGTACCCAAGGAATCACTGTTGTTGCTACCGCCTTCTGACGAGCGAACTTCAGAGATTTTTTTCTGAAAAGTGAGAAAAAAACCTAGCGTCTCTCTCTCTCTCTCTCTCTCTCTCTCTCTCTCTCTCTCTCTCTCTCTCTCTCTCTCTCTCTCCAAACTTGAAGAGCTTGACTGCAAAGCTGACACACCTCCCTGAAAAACCACTTCGATGTCAACCCTTCGCCCCCCACCACCATCTAACTCCATGGACACATACCAGGTCACACAAGAGAGCGAGAGCGAGAGAGAGAGAGAGAGAGAGAGAGAGAGAGAGAGAGAGAGAGATCGTCAACCAATTTCATATTCAGCTGTGCCTCACCTCCACCTTCAGTGGTGGGAGCTGGAGAATATGCTGTACTTACTCCCTGGGGTTAAGTCCCTCCACCATATTTCCCCTTCACTTCTTCAGGTGTGGCTACTCGGCAATCCCCTCTGACGAGGTGGAACACTGTTCAAAAGCGTTAAAAAAAAAAAAACCATGACGATAATGGTTCGGGAGATGTCTCTCTATCTGTCTGTCTCTCTAACAAGTGACAATCTCTCATCATCCTACTAGACAGTACCAGCCCCGCGTACAAGCTGACACTCTGCCATCATCATTCTGGACGGATCCTCAACTCGTACGATCTCTTTAAACGCCATTTCCTTCCCAACTCTTTTTTTTTCTACCCCAATATTCACACCAAGACACTCTCAATACACCCCACATTCACACCAGGATACTCTCCATACACCCGACATTCACACCAAGACACTCTGCATACACGCCACATCAATACACTCCGCATAAATTGTAAGTACTGCATCACTTCGTCTGTCTGAACTATACTACAAGCAATACGACTCTTGAAAACTTGTGTGAAGACTAACTAAAAAACAGCTCTCCGTGAAGGCATTTCCCCTTCGAATTTACACACCCACACCCACAAACTGAGATACGAGAGGACCTCACATTTTGCATACCATGGAGGAGAGAAGAGATAAGGTTAACCTGATCATGAACGATCCATTAAGATATGTAGGGAGGGTACAACCACAGGACATAACATGAAATTAAGCAAGACATTTGGCTAAGAAAAAAGTGAGGAAGTACTTTACTGTATTGGAGTGCTGGCCGAATGGAGAAAATTGAATGAAGACACGGTGAATGCAGACGGTGAATACAGACAGCGTACATCAACCGAAGATGATGCAAGATACCCAAGACTGTTCAACAGATGGGGGCCCCATGAGTGCTGAACCCCATCCTTACCTTGTGTATATAGGTCTAACACGCATCCATGCAGGACACGGGTGTATAAGCACATGTATAGTGTTGACTTGAGCAGGACCATGCTTGCTAGGTGGTCAATGAACATTTTGCTGCCACTCCCACCAACCTGACATGAACCACAAGTTCCACAGGAATCCCCCTCACAACATTATGGGAGTCAACGCCTCCTACACCACATGCACGAATCCACGTCCTCAAGGGAACCACTGCCTTTACACCAGGTGAATACCATCTTGGTCAGACGAGCCAATTCGTCAAAGAATTACTTACAATCAGTTCCTGTGTACGTAACCAGCAGGTCACGGGGCTGTGGAGATAACACCTGTTCTACACTTGTGACCCAGCCAAGGGCGGGCCGGGCCGGGCCGGGCCAGGTTCCAGACACACTAGGAAATGTTCCACGCGCCTGGGAGTGCACAGCTTTAAGACAATCTTGTTGCTAGCAGCCACCCCGAGCGTGCAGGAGAGACTCACCACATACACATCACACACAAACCCCGGCTCTACACATCACCCACCCACAAACGTAGTACGCCCATACAAGGATACGAGAAAAATACGTACCACAATCATATAAGGATACGATAAGAACACATCATGAAGTCAGTACAATTCAGAGCGAAAATCTCTCCTTCCCCGTAGCCTTAGATCGGTACAATGTTCCCAATCCATCCCACAGTCGTGAGGGGATAGGTCAAACACCATCCCACAGTCGTGAGGGGATAGGTCAAACACCATCCCACAGTCGTGAGGGGATAGGTCAAACACTATACCACAGTCGTGAGGGGATAGGTCAAACACTGCCTCGCCTTAGTAACCGACTGGAGTGACGAGTGATACTGCTAGTGAGAGAGAAGCCGTAACACCTACTGCCTACGACATGAGCAGCAATACCCGATATTCCTTAATGCACAATGAAGGCAAACCAGACAGACACAATATTCATCTCGACCTACTGTCCGATCAGCCATACCTCAGTTCTGGTCAAACTCAAGACCAATAAAATGGTCGTTATATTTCTATATATATACAAACTAATAACACAATATGAACAGGAATTCCAAATTATGTGTCACGAACCTCGAACATTTCTTTCGCAAAGCATACCTGGGATTTCGAAAATACCCTCAGATGTTTCACGACTCCACCCACCCCCCACCCCCCCAAAAAAAAAAAGCTTTCAAAAAAGTACCACAAAAAAGATTGGCGTGTAAACTTAAAAGCTCATGGTACAGGTAATCGTACCATACGTGGACATCCGACAGGCTCACGAACCGGAAATGAGGCGTGGTATTAAATGGGGCTGCGTCCGACTGGCTCTGCGTGCCTATCGGGGTACCGCACGGATCAGTTCTGCGACCCCCAGACTTCTCCTAACCGTCCATATCAATGATATAGACACACACTAAGCAGTAGATATTCAGAGTCTGGCCATGACAAGAATAAAATGAGGTAATAATGCCCAGTAAAACGAAGTCTGCCCAAAAATTCGAAGTGATTTACATAAAATCATGCAGTGATCAGACATATGGCAAATTCACTTCTCCCTTAGAGAACCCCGCTGCAACCCGGGTTGCCAACTGTTTACGTTTTACACTTTCCTCAAAAAAATTTCCCATGGCAGTATACTCTCTGCCCCGTACACTGTGGCGTTTCCTTCCGAGTTGGCTGCTGTGGAAGGGGGAAGCGGTGGTAAGGTAGGCACCTTCAGCCTTACAACCTCGTCTGTAGCATACACAAGGTAAACGTCCTACGTCCTCCTATATATAAAGTGGTGGGTCATCACGTCACCTGTTATCAGACCTTCCTGTGTAGCTGTCACGTACTACCTGATGGGTCCTACTGCTGACCAGAGAGAGATGATGATGATAATGCTATGCTGACAGGGTGATATCATTGGATATTTTATCACAAATCATCAGGATTACGCTTCTCGCTGTGGGGAGGGGAGTTCTCTCTTGGCGATATGTATATCTGGCAGAACCCCCCACCCAACACTTTCCAATCTTCCTTACAACTTGGAGCGTCGTCTTGAAATAATTGTTTATCACCAGACTTCAACCGACAGTGACACCGTCTGGTTGCCTCGGAAGACGCCGATGCTGCCAAGGAATTTTTTATCCATACGTCGCTATTCTAGACTAAACGCCATTCCTATGGGGTGGTGGTTCACGCGCATACAGCAGCATCATCATCCCGCTTCTCTCTCGCATCCTCGCTGCCAGGGAGAGGAGACCCACCCGTGCCCCCTCTCCCAGTGCACGAGGTATCTTCTACAAAACAAATATCGATCATATTTTTTCAATACGTAACAAGACGCGACCAACAGTCACCATTCTACAATGTGGACCTCGACTTGCGACCTTCGAGAGAAGACAATCTTCACCCTGCAGTTACCGTATATTTTCTCGATATATGGAAGAAAAAACAACACTTGTATGGCCTCTTTCATCTTGCTTGAATCGTCATCAACGTCTTACCTGTCATATCCCTCGCCCCATCCCCCTCTCTCGCCTCCCCCCGCAGCCCCAATCATTGTGTGGACATCTAAGACAAGACGTCAAGTCAGTGTGCAGATCGCCTCTGTTTGACACCTTCCCTCCACGCTTTGGCCCCCGGAGTCTTTATGCGTCTTTTCTACGTATATATTTTCACCACTTGAGAACAACGTTTTATTCAATAAACCAATAACAACAATGATAATATATAATAAAAAATAATAATATCAGCCTTTCCTCGCCTTACTCTAGCTCTCAATTGCTCCCTTTCACACATACACTCCCTCCGTCCCTCCCTCTCTCTCTCTCTCCCTCCCTGTCATGTTCCCCGCTAGCATCTACCGCACCGCCTCCAGTTTCCCTACTCGTAACGTCAAGGCTGCCACCAGTGACACACTTGGCCCGTGGCTTCTGGTCTGGTCCTTACCCCGCCGCCGCCACCACCATCCTCCTCCTACTGCTGCTGCCAACATACCAGGCACTCTGCACGTCCTGCCACCACCAACACCGCCACCATATAACCACAGGGAGCATACCGCCACACGGGTAAACCTGCTCCCCGAGACAGAGGCCCGACGGGGCCCTGGGGAGCGGTACACCACCTGCAGTACCTCTTGTCCGGACGCAAACCCCGGGGTGTGCCTCCAGCACCGGGTACCTCCTCAAGCTCCCCGCCGCAGCCTCAACGTTATTCTCCCTCAGCATGAGCAGTAACCTCCCTGGAGAAAGCCCAGTCATCGTCCCACGTCTCAAAAGCCACGGTTTTCCTAGGGATGGGGTGTTGTAACCGACGGCCATCTTCCTCACTTGTCATACAGGCGCTCCTGTGTCCTATACTCCCTCACCATACTGTGTCCTATACTCCCTCACCATGCTGTCTCCTCTATACTCCCTCACCCACCCCGTCTAACTACAACAGACACTTGAACTACACTTTGCAACAACCCGGGTACATGAGCCATAATGAGCTATGGCGCCTCCCACATCACTGGCCTCTCTCTCTCTCTCTCTCTCTCTCTCTCTGGAGACGTAATTACGCTATAATAACCACTTTCAGATGGTCACCTGTCCCCACGCTCTCCACAGTACTCATGGAGAGAGAGAGAGAGAGAGAGAGAGAGAGAGAGAGAGAGAGAGAGAGAGAGAGAGAGAGAGAGAGAGAGAGAGAGAGTAATTACCTAATTGTACTGTACACGGAGGGATTTTACACTTGTGGGTGGGGGGCGCGTCTTCATACAACGTCTGCGGTCTACATGAAAACGTGGCCTCGGTCACTCTCCTCCATTCATCCACCACTCGTATACTACAACAGTAACACTCTACACATCTACTTGAACAAGTTCCTTGCTTCATTTCATGTTTCGGTTGCTCTATCTCTCCACATCTACAAGACCTGTTCACTCTCCACGCCATCCATCGATCTGTTTTAAAATCTTAAAGGTTGTGATCAGGTCACACCCCCCCACCCCTCACCCTTCTCCACGCCAAGGAGGGCAAATCTAAAGCCCCCGTTCCACTCCGTCATAACTCACATCTCTCAATTCTGATATCATCTCTGCTGTGTATTACTGATAGGTATGACGCTGACCCTTCTCCATTCTCTCGGCAATTTGACTTCCCCCCTCGAGAAATCCGGAAATAATTCACGAGGTCTTGTGTAATGAATCTAACTCACATCTGCAAATAATGGTGAGGTTTCGACGGGGCCAAGAGCCTTGTATAGGTCAAGATCTTTCATGTATTTCCGTTAATGTCTTTTCTACATATCTCAGGCGTCTTCACAATACCTTTCCCCTCTTCCATCTCCCAAGTGTTGGGTTAAGTGTCTTCCCACTGCGAAAAACACTTCTGAACGTGTTACTCAGTTGGCGGATCCTTACATCATCTTCCACGACACTTCCCTCTGAATCCCTTATCTCAATTAGCTTCCAAGCGTGAGTCTACTGGTTATACCAACCCTTTCCCCATTATCCTCACCCTATAACCAGAATAGTCCCGCGGGTATAACCAACGACCGTACCGTGACTATAACAATAACAATCCTGCACCTACAACCATCGGCACCTGATCAATAACCAAAATACCGCAAATATAATCAACGGGGTTATAACAACCATCCCATACTCACAACCACCACCACTATCACGTAGTTACAACTACCACCATCCACTTGTTACAACAACCATCGTCCAGAATTTACAACCGGGAGATGCTACACCTCGAGGGGTTGTGGTGGCGGTGGTTGTGGTAGCGGTGGTGGGAGGTGGGGAGGTTCAACTCAACTAGGCCTCCCATTTCTGTCGCTGCATCACTCCCGTGGTGTGGGGGAAGAGGGGGGGCTCCAGCCTTCGGTAGCGGCGCGTGGTGCGGCGCCGCAAGCGGCACACCCCTTCCTACCTCCCTCCTCTCCCCCCAACACACACACACACACACACACACACACACATACTCCGCAAGCCACTACGGCTTAAAGACGTGCGGCCAACCCTTCCTTCCAGCAGGCCAGGGGAGGAGAAGGAGCAGCACCACCACTACTAACACACTGTCACGACCCCACCACCGGACCTGACCAACCACCTCACACCTCCTCCAACACCCACCGTCTCGCGCTTCTCTACCACAGTGAGGGAGGGGGAGGGACCCATATCTGCTGACTACTGTACCACAGTCTGGGGTCCCACATCTCCACACTCCTGCCGCTTGTGCCACACCACAACACCCTACACCCACGTCCGTCCACTACTGTACCATACAATGTCCTGTACCACAGTGAAGACCCAACTCTCTCTCTCTCTCTCTCGACCAGCCCCCAAGATGACAAGACTGAGAACCTCCCTCCCTTCCTCCCTCTCTTACCCCAAATACACTCCAGAACACTCACTGCCCACACTACTACTACTACTACTACTACTACTACTACTACTACTACTACTACTACTACTACTACTACTACCCTTGTGTCCCCCATCACCACGCATTCTTGTTAACAAGGGCAAGGCACCAAGATTCCTGCCTTGTGAGGGTCCATGTTCGCTGGAGAGAGAGAGAGAGAGAGAGAGAGAGAGAGAGAGAGAGAGAGAGAGAGAGAGAGAGAGAGAGAGAGAGAGAGAGAGCACTTGTTACATTTCCAATGTTGTAGACAATCCTCGGGTGAGTGCATTACCCCCTGAGCTCAGCACTCAACGAGCAGATAATAAGTGCCTCGAGTTTTTTTTAATGAGTGTGTGTGAGAGAGAAACCCTTGGTTCCCACAGCCACAGACCTTGTCAACACTCACACTCAACACGGGGAAAAACAGGAGAGTTTTCATTCATCCTCACGATGGATTCACATATTTAACAAGCACACAAGCTGCTTGTGTGTGTGCGTGTGTGTGTGTGTGTGTGCCACTACCTACTTGTAATCAGCTATCCGTACTATCTTACACTCATGGGGCCCCGTCTCCTGATCATATTCACTATCATCACACAACCTATTAAATCTATGCATGCTGTCTGCATTAACCATGTCCTCAGTCATTCTGTTCCATTTATCCACCACTCTGATACTACACAAGTACCTCTTTAACATCCTTGTTTTTTAATATATTTCTTGCTTAATTCCCTGTTATGTCCTCTGGTGGTTCTACCCCAACATAACTTGATCAACTGTTCTTTCTCCACGTCATCGATCAGTATGAAAAACTTACAAAGCTTGTGATCAAGTCACCCATCACTCATCTACCTTACAAAATGGGCAATTCTAAAGCCTCTAGCCTTTCCCAATGACTCAACTCTCTTAAATCTCGTTATCATCTTTGTTGTCTTTCTCTAGACCTTCTCTATTAGCTCTCTGTGCTTATTCAGGTGCAGTGACCACAAACTTGAGAACTATACTCCAATTTTGGCCCTTACGCAGGACATGAACGATCACCCTGCTAAATATTTCTTTATCATATACTTAACAAAAGCTATTCTGACATTTGCAAAAAGACAGTTTGTCTCCACTCACCACCTACACGTGGATTTGTTCCATCCTTGTTAACCTTACATCAACCTCGGGTTGAATTTCATCAACTCATGTATCAGACCCAACTTAAGTCTGTTCACGTCCCTTTGTGAGTTCAAGCACTCCTCCTCGCTCTGCACTTCCCTCATGACCTGTGCATCATCTGCAAACAAACTCTGGCAGGAGAAGCCATACCTTCACGAAAGTCACTTAGATCAAGGAGAGTAGTGGTCCCACCACAGAACTCTGATGGTGCTCCGCTTAGTCACACGGCTTGACCTATTGGGGAAGGGGCTACCCTGCGTCCTCCGTTCCCTGCCACAGAGATAACTTTCAATCCACTGAAGAAGTGTCAACCCTTCTCCTGCCTGGTGGATACTTCCTCGCACCGGAGAAGCGCATACGTGAGGCACGTCCAACATAGTCAAAAGTGGTACTTTGCCACATTAAGCCTTAATCGTGCTGCCAATTAAAGCTGTGGTGCTGGGTATCTAGATGCTAATCATTACCACAAGTGTCAAGTTCACCATGGACTGCGCAGCTGTCATCCCAATCAGCCACACGACAAAAGGTGGCTATTAAAAAAAAAGAGGAATTAGCAAGTGTTGTCCTGCGGTGCCACAGAGACGGAGGGCGACCGCTTGGCGAGGACCACACACACACACACACCAGGCCAGCCCTCCCTCACTAATTTGAGAGGCCATCACTACGCTGGGATTCCCATTACACCAACCCTCCCTTACATTCCAGCCGTCGTCCACCCTCTACAGTCAGAGCAAAGGTTCAGATATTCGCCGACCTCACAGAGACATCCAGAGACGCACCGAGGGCGCCAGTCAACCCCGCGGGACGCCGCCACACCTCACAGGACCCAACAGATTCACACATACCAACAAGGCCTTCCCCACTCCTACTGAAGTCCGCTGATCAAGAACCTGGAGGGTGTGAAGGAGCGGAGACGTGGCCTCACATATTCCTTCTGTTGGATACGTCAGCACCATCACCCCCCATCCCCTAACCTAGGCTCTGACGCCCATGATGATCAAATAAACATGACCCTTCACCTCTAGTTACAGCCTGTTACGACACAAGACGAGATGCTGTTATCTGCGAGGGGAAGGATCATCGCCGTGAACGCGGTCCCTCCCACACAAACTTTCGACTAGACCTTCGGTCTGGCTATACGAGCCACCAGCACACGTAACGTGCTAACCCGAGGGGCATCTTACAGCCACCAGCACACGTAACGTGCTAACCCGAGGGGCATCTCACAGCCACCAGCACACGTAACGTGCTAACCCGAGGGGCATCTCACAGCCACCACCACACGTAACGTGCTAACCCGAGGGGCATCTCCACATCACATACCTTCAACTCAGGTCGGTACTATCTCGTTACAATATCATTTTACTCGAGCGCTGTTCCTGGAGTCTAATTGAACGTTATCATCAAATATGCAAGATACGACCAACAAGCGGCGGTGCTTTTCTTTTTAGAGAGAGAGAGAGAGAGAGAGAGAGAGAGAGAGAGAGAGAGAGAGAGAGAGAGAGAGAGGACACAAGACACGCTGACGGGGTTCCTCATGGCGAGTCTGAGACCGGGATGATCAACTGGGCCCGGCTCCTCACATCAACTCACGGGGCGTGATCAACAGACGCCTTCCTACAGGCGGAGACGAGGCGAGACTAGCTAGCCTGGAGCCTCCCTCCCACACCGCTGGATACGAACACCGTCCCCCCTCTTCACTACCCGCTCTAGTGCACCAGCGGTGCGAATCATCTACCATCCCATCTGACCCAGAACTGGCGGAGTGGACGAAGCCGCCAAGGTGCCATATGGTATAACATAAGGTCGTGCGAGGGGTCCACCAGAAGAACGCCCACACCTCCGGCCGTATATATACGCCTCACCCCGAGGACGGTAGAGGGACGAAAAGATAACAGACCGTCCCGAGCTAAGGGTGTCTCAGGGGGACGACCTCGCCACGTGGTAATGTCCTCAAGGGGCGGGGCAAAAACCGCCGGCGGGGAGGTTCTGAACGGCGCCATGTGTGGTGTTCCGCAGCAGCGGCAGTGGCGGCGGCAGACACCGACCCACTTCCTCCCATGCGTCGCACATCCCGTCCGTCCGTCCGACCGTCCACTATTGCCACTTAATTTCCGTGGTCGCCACCAGAACAGACGACTCTCTCTCTCTCTCTCTCTCTCTCTCTCTCTCTCTCTCTCTCTCTCTCTCTCTCTCTCTCGCCATACACACACACACACACACACACACATGCGTGCCTTTCTCTCCCCAGCTGACAACACAGGACTTCATAAACCTATATTCTCCTGCGGTCGGCGTAAGGCGCTGGTAGCCCAGCCTTTCCTCGTGGTAAATACTATGTAAAATAAATACGAAATTCTCTCTCTTAACACGAGGGTCAGGGGTGTGGGGTGTGGCCGATCACTCCTCCTCAACACTGGCAGCAGGCGCAACCACCACCCTCCCTCCCTCCCTCCTCACCTCGCGTCAAAACAGAACCCCTCCCACTCCTCCCAGGGATCCGCCAGTCGCCGACTCAACACCGGCATACCCACCCAACCTTCCTACGGAGGGGCAGACATGCACGTCCCTCTGGTAGAGGACTTCCCTGCCTAGCTTCCCTCCCGCGGGACTTGGGAGTGGCACCTGGGTCCTCACGCCTGCCAAGCTTGGGGCCATAAATCACCTCGCTACGAGGGGACCCCATTTCAAGTAATCTCTTAGTGGAATGTAGAGTGGCATGGAGAGGGGGAAAACCCCACCATGCACAGAACCGACCCACTAGGGTACTGCTACCTTCTGCTAGCTCGGGATATGCCACGCGTAGGCCCTCCGACGCTTCGTGGAGCACCTCCTCCGCGTTGTAAGTCCGGGGGTCATGTCAGCATGACCAGGGCGACGCCTCACGTGTAACATGCAGCCTCGGCTCTCTCTCTCTCTCTCTCTCTCTCTCTCTCTCTCTCTCTCTCTCTCTCTCTCTCTCTCTCTCTCTCCACACACACACACACACACACAGTGTTCTCGCTGTAACTAACTAACTAACCTTCCCCCGACACAATCATCACCTCCAACATCTACCATGTCTTCACATCCCTAACTTCCAGCTGATGATGTACTGCAGCAGGATAACAAAATATAAAAAAAAAATGTTCAGTCACCTTTCTATTGTCGATCAGACTGCAACGGTGTTTTACACAGAGTTTGTGGTGCAGTGCATATATACATATACCAGCTGACTATCAACACATTTTCCGTCACGAACCTACCATTCATCAACCCAACGCACTGAGGAAGAGTCGGACAATGGGCACGCTCTCTCTCTCTCTCTCTCTCTCTCTCTCTCTCTCTCTCTCTCTCTCTCTCTCTCTCTCTCTCTCTCTCTCAATACCTCACCACCAGACAACGCGAATCTCTCGGGTTCAGGCCACGAATCCCCTCTCTCCTCTTCCCCACGAACCATTGGTCAAAACCCGGGACAGTCTATCCTCACCGAAGGTTTCTTTCTATACGAGTCACGGGTTCCATCCCGCGGTTCCTCGTGGTCACACAAACCCTATTCCGTGATCCTCACGCTTCATTCCCTCCACCAACCCCAAGCGTTCCGGTGACCAGCGTTGACCATCAGCCGGAGACTGTGTCAAGACTCCCCCCCCCCCTCCACCACCACCACCACCAACAGGGACCCAGAGGGACGGCACCCCACTGTCGCACATCCCTCCAGACAGACACCAGAACCTGGGCCACACATTCACTCCCCCGTGGCTCAAACCACCTCATGTGTGGAGGGTCACAACGTATTCTTGTCTATAATTCATCTATAATCATCCCACGACCAACTTCCATGAGACAGTCCCGGTGCTACACAAGACCTCTCTCTAAAACTGCCTGGAGCCCAAGACTGCGCTACTTCCAGCAGCAGGGATACATATATATGTACACTCCTTTGGCGTGAGACATTCTTTCGGCGACACTGTCTGTACTCCGAGTTATATAGAGAGACGCCGAGAGACGACTTTTTCACTCGCAGTGTGAAACCTCCTATTGCAGGCGGAGTCGGTAACACCCTGCCATCAAGGGTCAGCTATACATACGTGACGGACATAACCGTGCACCAGGAAACGACTCCAGTCGCGGTGTGTGTGTGATAGGCTCACCGGGTGTGGTCGACTGGGTAAGGCCCCCTCAGCCATTACTCACCACAGTCATCCTCCCGGTAATGCCGAAACACACACACACACACACACACACACACACACACACACACACACACACTTATACGACACGTGGTCTTACCATCACACTACTTACCTCATCGGTTCCTTACGCCAACCACTTGTCTGTCATCCTCCAATAAAGAGAAGCCTCCAAATGGCATTTTAATGAATGTTTAACATTCCTAGGCGTATTCAACTGCCACAGAGAAATAAACCCACAAATCTAGGTTAAGGTATAGGAAGTATAGACGCATGCCACACACGCTCTGGTGCGTATTGCTTGAACCCTTTTCGCCTACATCATTGGTGCATTAAGGTTGCCTTCTGGGAATATACGGAGGGCCTAACGTAGGTAGGTGACAATATGTCTTGTCGGGGCTTAGAATAGGTGAGGTGGAGTCAGGGCAGGTAGGTCGGGGTCAGGACAGGTGAGTGTGGCAGGGCAGGTAGGTCGGGGTGAGGACAGGTAAGTGTAGCAGGGTAGGTAGGTTGGGGTGAGGACAGGTAAGTGTAGCAGGGTAGGTAGGTTGAGGTGTGGACAGGTAAGTGTAGCAGGGTAGGTAGGTTGGGGTGAGGACAAGTGAGTGTGGTAGGGGAGGTAGGTTGGGGTCAAGACAGGTGTATGTGGAAGGGTAAGTAGGTCGGGGTCAACGTAGATCAAGTGCCACAGTAGGTAGGTGGCAGGAAGACTTACCTGTCGAAGTAGTTGTCGGAGTGGGCGCACTTGAGGAGGCGGGCGAGGGGCGTGGCAGAGGCAGCGTCCTCATCCCCGCTGCCACACCCCTCCTCCTCCACCCCGCCTCCTCCGCCTCCCTCTTCTTCTTCCTCGTCCTCTTCGTCGCTGCCCACGCCGCCCGAGGTGGCCCAGCCGCCCAGTCTTTCTGGGCCGCCCACCCCAACGCTGCTAGCTGGACCCTCGCCGCCTCCGCCGCTACCCTCTGTAATGTGACCAAACACCTTGGGTTAATCACAACACCTCTACACACACCTGTATACCTTCCCACTCGCCAACATTCTCTCTCACCATACACCTGTGCATGTCCAATTCCGCTGTAGCTGCTCACCACATATCTATACATGTCTCTCCCTGTCATAACTCTCTCACCGTAGACCTGTCCCATGTCCCATCCCGTCACGAGTCTCACCACACACCACCTGTACACGTACCATCGCAGAGGGACTTCAAATGCGGAATAACGTCTCGAGGACTGCATTCTGATGATGCACATAAGGAACATTATTATAAAGCCAATGCCACCCATCAATGTCCCACATCCCACAAACAGTTCTTTGCCTCCCCCAGCCCTCACGACAACCTAACATTTGGATCTAAATGTCAAGATGCGCAGGCCGGTTACCAAGCTCCCAAAACCATCCATCCACACACACACACACACACACACACACACACGCACGCACGCACGCACGCACACACACACACACACCACACCACACACACACACACACACACACACACACACAGAGCGGATCAAGACACTAAGCATGGATGATGACAAAAACAAAATGGGAAAGTTATGTGGTCACGATCATGGGGAGAACGTTCCCATGTCCTCCTCCTCCTCCTCGAGATCTGTAAGGGCAAACCCAGCTGACATTCCCCTGTACCTCTGCTGCCTCCCGCATCAGGAGAATAATGCATCACCAAGGCTCGGCCTTCTACCACAAGCAACACTTAACCACACCAGGCCTTCACCCCTCTGAGGAACGAAGCAGATCGTGGACTACGCCCTCGAGCTGACTTCCCGAAGACACCACACGTGAGGTAGCACAACACCAGCCGGTGTGAGTACACCACTGAGAGAGCCGAGCGGTCACGAGGACCACCCCTGCCCTCCTCCTTCCTACGATAATCACCTCTCCACCGAAAAAGCTGACCTGTTAGGCTCCCTTGCCCTCCTCCCTCCTCTTCCTCCCACCACAGACACTCTGACACCACCTGCCTCCCAGCCTACCTTCCGGCCCAAACGCTGCCAGACTCATGGGGGTGATTAAAGAGGTCCACAAAACCCGCTCGATTACGTGCGTATGAAACTCTACACAAAAAGCCCTCTGCTCTCCATTACCTCTGTCCCTCTCCAGGTAATCAAAATGCGTCGACTGATCCGACGATTTTCCAGTCAGGAAGTCCACAATATACGAGTCATGGCCTCTTGCCCTCACCCCACGATCCTCCAGCCCACTGAGAGGATGCTAACTCCCTGGGCTACTAATACACACGGCGTAACTTACAGGGAACCTTTAGAAGTCTTGGTAATACCAGAGGACCTCTTAGCCCCCCGTTCACCCACTGCCTAGTTAGCTTCCAGGACTTTATCTTAGTGGGACGCAAGACCTTCTAATACTCTCTCTCCCTCTCTTCCTTACGTTCGCCCAAGCGTTCAACTCGAGTCTTACCATAACCTGGGTACTAAACAAGACTATCTCCCTGCCTCGGGCTAATGAGGAATCTACTACAGTGGTCCTACGGCTGGCAAGACTTCCTCGCCGACCATCGTCAGACAACGCACTTGCCGGGAGAGCCACCCCAACCACCCACCCAGTCTTTCATCTGTAGAAGCTCACGGGCCAGAAGGTGAGGCACTGCGTCTCCTTAACCTGACTACACCCAGATGGCTGCATCTAGTCAAGGGAAGTACGTCAACGATGCCATCGTACTTCTAAGAGTGTGCCACCCTCGGCAGTCCAGGTAACGGGACGTCCCTACATCCCCAGCGCCCACTTCGAGCTTGTTCAGTCTTCCTGCCTAGATATCTTCATTAACAGTTTTCGTCGAAGAGAGAGATAACATTGGACTCCCCCCTCCCACCTGAATTCAACAACTACCACACATCCTCCAGTCTTCCCATACTCACGTATGCCTCCCCAGCTGGTCTTCCTCCCTGGCCAGCACGTACAACATTATCTATTAAAAAAAACGTAGAAAAACGCATGAAAGATCTTTATCATCAATCAGTCCCCCTCTACAACTTCCTTCGTGGTCGAGGTAGTATAAGAAACAGATAAGATTAAAGCCTGTGTGGGAGAAAAAAAATCCCTCACTTGACTTCATCCATACTTCTGGATAGTAATACGAAGACTATCAGCTATCATCATTACTATTATCATTATCATTATCACAGAGACACACATATATTAAACCCCGTCATAATGTGATATGTGAGCAGGAAACTGTAACCCACCAGTGAGGGTGGAAGACGACGGCAAGGTATCGCCCTCAACAACTGACACGTACGAGAAAAACACAGGTTGACTCCATAACCTCCTCCACGATCTAGACTGATGTTGGTGTTATGTGACGGACGTATCTGTGGGCTTGGCCTTAGCCTGGCACTGGGCCCCCTCCAGACAGGAGCCTTAGCCTGGCACTGGGCCCCCTCCAGACATGGGCCTTAGCCTGGCACTGGGCCCCTTGTCTTCAGACAGGCCTCTGTGTCTCCCCTCCCGACTAGGGGCCCCGTATCTGTGCCTATAAGCGAGGCGGAGGTGAACAACATAACGAAGGGTGGAGCGGGGCCACCTTAACATCAACACAGCCACGCCAACAAAAACACCGACCCGCCCCCACCCAACCTACACCGCCACCGGAAACCCGACTACCGCTTCCCCCCTTTACGCTCCCCTCCTACACCTGTACAACCCACTCTCCCCCACCCTTTATGCTCCACCCACGTCCCTTTCTCACCCACGTCTACGAAGCACCGCCATCGGGCCTTCCCTCACTCTCCAACTACGCTCCTCTCCCACCCCTCACCACTACGGTCCGCTACCTCCCATTCTCCTTCACGCAGCACCACCCACGCTCCCTCACTACGCTCCTTCGCTTGGCGCTTCCCCAACGCTCCTAACTCACCTTACTACGCTCTTTCCACACCACACATCCTAACTCCCACGACCACCTGTCAAAACTATATACTAACATGGCAAGACATTCATCTCACCAAACCTGAAAGCTCATCATAACACTTACACATCCAAAATAATACTGTCAGGTTGTTACACACACCACACAAAAAAAAATCTTTACACCCGCGCCAACGAAAGGTTTCAAAACGATCACCTTTTAACTATACGACGTCAGAATGCTTCGTCCTTATGTCGTATTATGCCACTCTGAAAGTGTGCAGCAGATCGTTGTTGAGTGTACGTTCTTATACGGCATCTTGAGCCCTCCCCCTAAATTTGTTGTTGTTGTAGGTACTTCAGATTCTGGGCAAGGGTTTTCGGGCATCCGGGCAAAAGCAGGCGACCTATCTATAGCCTCAACTTACGATAATGGTGCACCTCATGACCAAAGACAGATTGCAAAGGTACCAGAGTCTCCCCTTAACGGACAATGAAAAAATCAAAATGATATAAAACCTTTTACGTAAAAGCCATTTCTTAATAATAATAATAATAATAATAATAATAATAATAATAATAATAATAATATCCTCATTATTGTTATTATTATCATTATCATCAATGAAACGAATCTCTCAACGTTCGGAAAAGTGCAATTACGTCAATAAAGAAAAAAAGACACGTTTTCTTCCGACGACAACCCAATATCAGAAAGCTCTAGTTCCCGAGAGAGAGAGAGAGAGAGAGAGAGAGAGAGAGAGAGAGAGAGAGAGAGAGAGAGAGAGAGAGAGAGAGAGAGAGATATGATCTACGAAAAGAATATTACGATACTTCCGTTAACAGAAATACGACGGTGAGGGAAAGTGCAATCTCCTGTAGTTGTCTCAGTGTACGATTATGTCGAAGTCGGAGACACAGCATGAGGGAGGGAGGGAGGGAGAGGAAGTGTGCACGGAAACATAATGTGGAGGTTTATGAGAGCCACGTCGACGGGTAATGTATGCCCGGGATGTATTGCACCAGGTCTTTATGTACGTACAATAAGGGTACCCCCCCCCCCCCAACACCACCACGCCGTTATCGAACTGGCCGATATCCGATAACGCTCGTTACGGGCTACAAGACAGACCTAACATGTACTATGGGTAATATATATATATATATATATATATATATATATATATATATATATATATATATATATATATATATATATATATATCAAACTTCTGAACTGGCTGACAGAATTCACTCTCTATCGCGTGGAGTCTTCAGGGGTCTTAAGAAAAGTGTGTGTGTGTGTGTGTGTGTGTGTGTGTGTGTGTGTGTGTGTGTGTGTGTGTGTGTGTGTGTAACCTCATGATAAACTACTGGAGCAACTTTTCTAAAAAAGTAAAGGTTTCAAAACAGCAAGTGCTGCCTCTGAGTCTCGATGTGCGTGACATGCGTAGCACGTAAAAAAATAAAGACGCAGTTCCCTACCACAATACGTACGCAAACACCTGATCAAACACGTGCGCCACAACTACCACAATGCTGGGTCATAACTACAGCACCTCACCCACACTTAACACAGGTAACGCCCTCGCCTTCTCTCCGTAAACCACAGATAAGACCCCCTCTCCCTCATCCCTTTTCAACACACTAGGCCTGAGCAACCTCCACGACACGGCCATCGTAAACACACTAAACCCCCGGGAGTCGGCAGCACCACACGCAACACCGCCGCTCAACACTACGACAGGTGGAGGGGCGGCGGAGCGGGTTCAGGCTTTGATCCTTGGGGTTAGCCTGTGTCTGACGTGTCCAGCATGGGCTATGGTCGGTGAAGAAACGCTGGCTGATGACGACCCAATATGCCCAAACCAACACTTCTACTGGTCGCTGTCTAGCACTGTGTTGGTACTGCTCCTCCTCCTCCTCCTCCACGCTCACAGGCCAAGTTACACTTGATATATACACAATGGGAGGCACATTTGACGTCTACCAGACCCACAGACCCGAGTTACATGGGAGGTATACATATGGCATCTCCTAGGGCGGCTGGATCCACCATCATGCCCGAGTATTGAAGGTAGCGCCACACACGGGCAGCCCTCCTGACGCGTCGTACTGTCGACTTACACACAGCGTTCGTCAGTGACGGATGACACGAGGACCCGAGAGTGAGAAGGAGCCCCAACCCTCTCGAATAATGAGGGGTGAGGGATCGCCCAGCGGACGAGCCTGATTAACGAGACACGGCATCACTACACACACATACACACAAAGCTAAACCATACGCTTATATATATACTCTTTAAACACTGCACTTCAAAAACTACACCTGACCCAGCCCAAACCCCTACCTCCTTCACTATAACCAACGTATTAACAGAACCACACCTTCGAAAGGCAGAGGGAGGCCCGTGTCCCACCATCTGTGCTACAATCTTCACCAGCCGATCACCCTGGCCAGACCCCTTCCTTCTTCCCTCTAACCACAATATTAAAGACAAGGAGGGCACGTGGGACGCTCGGGGAAGCTGGGTTTCCCCGGACATCCTGCGCCTGCCATGGCCCTATCCCTCGACTCCACCAGCTATCACCATTCCCCCTATCCCTAGCCACCTCCAGCTGACACTGCTCCATGCCATTCCTCAACAGGATGGAGGGAGGAACACATCAACCTCTAGGGGCGTCTCAACAACACACGTTCCCACTGTAGCATATCCTCTAGTATCATTGTTATTGTTTTACGCATCTTTTCATGACCCTGTCTTCGCCAGTATCAAGACCGTGGGTTGGGCGGAGAGTATATGAAAACCTACACAGGTCTTCAACCACACCCCCGGCTGTTCATTTCCTCATCCCCTAGAGGAGTCGAGTGATTCCCACTGCCTTCAGACGCGCGGGCATCCACTATATAAGGAACGCGTCACAGTCCCTCAGTGCGAGCCGTTCACTTCAAAGGGAAGGCGGTATAAATATACAAGTAATGGGAGGGAGTTTGCCCTACACCCCACGCCCATCCAACCTCCTCCTTCTTCCGGTTGTACGTGTTGGGGGAGTTTCCCTCCTCTAGTACACACAAGACCATCCCTCCCACCTTTGAGAGCATCAACACGTGCCAACTGAGCAACGGTCATGAGTTAATAACACGTGTACTACTGATACGTACAGGAAGGCCTACGTTAACACACACACACACACACACACACACACACACACACACACACACACACACACACACGAGCTATTACATACGTACAGCAAACCCTCCGTTAACACACACACTGACGTATTTCGTTCCCAGGGCGGAGGAGACAGACAGCGTTGTGGAACCAGACTGTAAATACATCATCGACAGCAGTAGCGGCAGAAGATGCGGACGACGAAGTGAATCCAGTTCGACTACAACTTATACCGCCCCTCAATCTTTATGTCGCCCAGTTCTGGGTATTGTATCCCTAAACAAGGTGGATCTGGGTGTTGTATGCCTATACACGGTGGATGTGGGTGTTGTATCCATACACAAGAGCCGAAATTCGACCCCCTTCCCAAACGCAAACACTACAGCAGCGAAGTTGCTCTCTTTAACGAGATAAAGCACGAGGATTACCAGAGCCAATATCATCTTGGCTTATTTTCCCTGTGTCACGGAAAACGACGGTGATCTTCCGATATGAAAGACCTCCGACCCCAGACCCTCGAACGGTAAAAGAGTTAACGCTACGCGCACGAGTAGCAGCAAGTGCCACAATTCTACATAAAGTGAACTGAAAGGAATACTTTAATAGCGAACAATAGCGGTGAGGATGATTATAGTGATATAACATCCAATCTGGCAGTAATATGTACGGTAGGCAAAACAAACAGGGTCGGAGGGGTCACCGTCCAGCGATGCAGCTGGGCAACGCTCATCTTTACCAGCCACACACACTTTGACGTCTAATGTTGCTGGCTCACGACCCTGACGTGTGGTGGGGGGGTAGATGAGCCGCCACCTAGCCCAGCCCGGAGGATTCCCCCATAGCCTGGTCGGTGAGGTAAATGCTGCTACCCACCATCTACTGTGACATGAAAGCCTCGACACAACTACGTAGCACCCATCCCCGCACCTCACACTGGGCGTCTGGCTTTCTACCAAGAGCGGCCCAACAGGAGTACTCTTGAGAGGAGGATGGTAGTAGGTGCGACACACCAGGTGTACCCTGGGAGGGTGCTGGTGGCAGCAACGTATCGTGTGACAACGCTGGGTCTTGCTGGAGGTGTGCTCCTAATTGTACCACGTCCTCTTGTGGCTTCACCCACACTGCCTGGTTCGTCAGAAGCAAGCATGAGGGGCAACCCACCTACAGCGGTGTCTGAGGCAACCATATACCTCCTGAGGCGAGTGCCTTCCTACCCATCTCTGAAAGTCCGCGTCACGAGACTGTGACCCCCCCCCCCAAGCAGGGCGAAACGCGTAGCGTTCACCAGGTGTCGGCGTTTCACAACACTGTTGTCCTTAACCATTCTACAAACACACCTACACTGGGCACTCAGTGTATCCTGGGGGTAAGGTTCATCCGGGACTGTTTTAAGCTCCCTGGCCAGTCTTCTGTTAAAGGTTTCACAGTACTCACTCCTTGTGGCTACTAATCCTGTTCAGCATAATACAGACGAATCTCCCTCTTTCTCTCCCGGCCATAAGAATATTTCTACCTTGAGTTTCTTATTTATCTAAGTACGCTGTTCCCTCTAAAGTGACATCAATATTTAATCCTGGGTTATTTCATTGATCCTACTAACTGCTAAGATACATAACTTTCTCTTCTCCCTCCGTTGTGCACATCAAGGACACTCAATCTCTCACGATAATTCGTATGTTCCACTACTTTAACTTTATTGATAAAGTGTTTCCCTCCCTCCATATATATATATATATATATATATAATCCCTGGGGATAGGGGAGAACGAATACTTCCCACGTATTCCCCGCGTGTCGTAGAAGGTGACTAAAAGGGAAGGGAGCGGGGGGCTGTAAAATCCTCCCCTCTCGTTTTTTCTTTTAATTTTCCAAAGGAAGGAACAGAGAAGGGGTCCGGGTGACGATGTTTCCTCAGAGGCCCAGTCCTCTGTTCTTAACGCTACCTCGCTGATGCGGGAAATGGCGAATAGTATGAAAGAAAAAAATATATATACATATATATATATATATATATATATATATATATATATATATATATATATATATATATATATATATATATATATATTCTGATTCTATCATTCAACAAACTCCACTGTCATATGCAAAACATCTGACTAAACATTTTACCCTTCTGTTCTGAGAGATGTACACATATAAACAGACCACAGAGACCCAAGGTCCAATTGAGGTGGTCTGGCCTTAACGCTCGAGAGAGAGAGAGAGAGAGAGAGAGAGAGAGAGAGAGAGAGAGAGAGAGAGAGAGAGAGAGAGGGAGAGAGAAACGACGGGGCGTGGCTTGCAGACCCCTGGTGCCAGATGAAGGATCAATAATCAAAGCGGTACAGA
Source organism: Panulirus ornatus (assembly GCF_036320965.1). NCBI lineage: Eukaryota > Metazoa > Arthropoda > Malacostraca > Decapoda > Palinuridae > Panulirus > Panulirus ornatus. The sequence goes on from NC_092296.1 coordinate 4,968,909, forward strand.
GGGGAAATTACGGCCGGGTATAGGACACACACACACACACACACACACACAAACCACCACCACAAGGAGTGTCCCCTCACCCCACCCCACCACACGATCCCTACTGAACACGACTTAAGATATGGTCCCCTCCCTTTCCCCCTCCCTCCATGTCACATCCCTCCTCCCCTGTCACCTCCAGCTCACTGGCACAGGGTCGCCTACGGCAAAGAGTTACCACATACAGCCACATACATCACACCTAAAAGCAAACTGCGCAGCCTTTTCCTTAACTTCATTTAAAGGTCCTGACACCAAGAGAGGGCTGTCTTGTTCACGGCCAGAGACAGAGGAGGTATGGATGAGTGTCACTCAAAATTACACGCACACACACACACACGGGTGAACCTCGTCTCCAACAAGATCTAATGAACTATCTTAACAAAATTTCAAAATCAAAATCGAGAAGAGCCTCCATTTAGAACAAACCTAAATGTCACCTTAAACTTTCATGCGCATAATAGGTATGTGGCGATGACTATAGCTACCATACAACAGGTATGACAGTCCATTATAGCAATCCATATAATAGGTATGCCAGTCACCAAGCAAAGGGCTTCCCCCGTCCCCGTACACTACCAGTGGATGACAGAACACTGCTGTCATCGCTAGGAGGAGGGAGGAGGGTGAGGTGCTGAGTTACCAATGCCTCACAGCTGGAGCCTCTTCCTCAGCTGCTGCATCACTGGTCTCCCGCCTCAGCTAACACCATACATCCCCCTCCCCCACCCACCCAACCCCCAGTTCTAGTCATGCCATCAGGACCACAGGGCCACCACCACCAACCCCCCCCCCCCACTCACACACACACCCCTACACATCCATCCACCACATCACCCCCCCAACCCCCGGTCAACGTGCCGCGGCCCTCCTGTCACCTCCCCCCCCCACACACACACACACATTGTGGAGGAGCGCAACTGTCTGTTCGTCCGTCTTGTCCCCCCGGCCCCGGCCCCGGCCCCGCCCCGCTCTAAGACCCGGCCGGAAGTTAATATTAACGGGGGTTAACCCAACTTCCGCTAACTTCACCGTCGGGCCCGAACCACCGTCGGGCCACACCGCCTGCGTCTGTACCTACCCCCTTCCCCCACACACACACGCTGCAGCTAAACCTATACTGCAGCGTAACTGCACGAGCACAACCCTACACCAACGCGAGGACAGAGGCAAGTCTTCTAAGAATCCGGAGCCTCACATTCGCTGGCGTTGACTGGACAGAAGTTGATCTCAACGAATCCCAACTTTGCAAAGTGTAGGAAAAAAAATAGAAAAAACTTTTTCTAAAACTAGGCCATGTTTCACTTCAAAACCACACTGAGCAAGGGTTCATGACTACGTGAGAGAGTGGTGTTTGGAAGCTAGAACTGCCTGATACATACACTGCCCCTCTCCTCATCAAAGGAGGAATCAAATAATAACAACAGATAAGATACCCCCTTCATATATGTCTATTGTATATACACCCAGAATTCGAGTCGCCCTTACCCATAAACACTATCGGTCACCCAGCCTTCTAACCCTGGGGCACGCTGACTTACCAAATCCCATTTTCTTTGTTTCATAATCAGTCATAGGGACTGGGGATTCCACTGGGGATCTCCCATACCGGTGGAAAAAGACCCGGTTAGCGACCCCACCAGCTGGGAAAGGATGGCAGTTTAACAACGGGGGTCGCGTCCGGCCGGAGCGATAGCAATCCATCGTCAAAAGACTCACACGTGCAGTGCCTAAGAGACTCACACGTGCAGTGCCTAAGAGACTCACACGTGCAGTGCCTAAGAGACTCACACGTGCAGAGCCTAAGAGACTCACACGTGCAGAGCATAAGAGACTCGTGCAGAGCATCAAACACGAGTAATGAGTAAGCATAAAGAATATCAACAGCAGCAGTAATCACCCATTTACAGTGAGCTAATTAAGAGAGCCAATACACAGTCAGACAAAATGAATCAACTAACGTTAATTACTCCATGAATGGATAGCATACCACCCCTACTTACATCCGAAGTGGATGAACAACATACATGACATATGAAGAGAAGTTTTAAATAATCGAAAGGACGAATCCAAAATGAACAAAAACTAATGAATAATTCAGAATATATACAAGCAAGGTGGAGAGAGAGAGAGAGAGAGAGAGAGAGAGAGAGAGAGAGAGAGAGAGAGAGAGAGAGAGAGGAGGGGGGAGAGATTACAAACGGCGGAGGTCGGCTAATCACGGACCCTCATATACATGATGGAGCCACAGTACACGCTCTTGAGGACGGCGGGATAACCTCCACAGTACCACGACCTCACCCACTGAGCACGACGACTTCACCCACTGAGTAGGACGACTTCACCCACTGAGCACGACGACTTCACCCACTGAGCACGACGACTTCACCCACTGAGCACGACGACTTCACCCACTGAGTAGGACGACTTCACCCACTGAGCACGACGACTTCACCCACTGAACACGACGACTTAATCTCATGAATACAATGTTTTAACCTCTTAAGTAAATGACTAACCCTTGAGTAAGACGACTTAACTCCATGAGCACGATGACTTACCCCCTTGAGTAAGACGACTTAACCCCCCTGAGTAAGACGACGACGTAACACCTCATCAAGACGACTTAACCCCATGAGTACCACAAATCAACCCTTCAGTAAGACGACTTAAAACTCCTTGTGGTTGCGACGACCCGACCCTTCTTCCTTCAGCCGGACGACTTTTAAACTCCCAGATGAGGACGACCACTTCATCCTTCAGTCCAGTAAGCTGATCCTCAGCATTAAACGCCATAACTTTAGTAACAGTCGAGTTTTAGGTTAAAGTTACAGACTCACTCAAGGGCTATTAAGTAATGGTACTATAAGGAGAGTATTAAGGGGTTCCATTACGACAGAACTGGAAAATGAGATCGGTATGAAAAAGGGGGGCGTAACACACAGACACACACACACTTAAAAACAGGTAGACCTAAGTGCACCTTCTCCATTCGGCAGTTTAATGTGTTTGAAAAAAAAAAGTACTACACTGGCATGCCAGCGACGAGATGATTTTGTCTCAACCCATACGTAGTCAATGGGAATGTCAGGGATCAACTCTTATTAATTACTGTTATGTTAATGTCAGCGATCAACTTTGATAATGACGTGTTACTACCTCTCCCCCCCCCCCCACACACACACACGGTGGTAGAGCTTGGTGGCCTCCGCATCAAAACTAGATTTCAAGAACGTCTTCGACCCTTGCTATGAAGCGATGCCGCCATCTGGTGGGTCCACCAGTGCTTGCCCCCCCCCCCTCCTCCTCCTCCTCCTGCCCCGAAAGCACGTGCGGAAGAGGGGGGTGACAAGGATGCCTCCCCCTCACTCCTCGTGCCTCTGAGGAAGTGAACATAAGACACGAGAGTTCACAGCGGATGGAGGCGATGCGCTACTACATCGGCGGCACCGGGGTAGGGCACTTGACGGGGGCGGCGCGGCAATACAGGAGGGGGAGGTGGTGATGGCAGCGGCGGCAGGAGGGAGGGCGGAGGTAGGTGGTAGTGTTAGGGTTTCTACCCTGGCTGCTCCCACTAATCCCCTTCATCATGTCCCTGGACCAACTCGCTACCTAACCCCCTGACGCTGGGTTGTGGTGGTGGTCGGGCGGGCAAGGAGGCGGCCCACACTGCCACGGATCAGGTTTCCTCAAACAGCTCGTTTGGAAGGTTGTGGCCGTGCTGGCCAAGACCACCCTCCTCCGACCCACCACCTCCCCTCCCTCCCTCCTAGTCTTCCGCCGGATGTTGGGGGGTGGGGGGGGGGGGGGAGAAGAAGGGGAGGAGGGCCTGGTTCTTGGCGGAATCCCCCATCCCCAGCACACGGGGAAGGGAAAAGCAGCGGGTACGGCGAGGGAGTGAGGCAGACAAGCAGGGAGGGAGGGAGGGAGGTAGGTAACCTGATGGGCAGACACGGAGGCCCAAGATGAGTACGTGAGGAGAGATGGAAGCCAAGACAGATGGAGGGAAGGAAGGGAAAACGGAGAGAAGGCGGCAGGAAGCTAATAAATCAGACACGTTAGCTGGAAGTAGATAAAGATAGAGAGGGAGGAAGTTTAAGATAAGGCGATACACGTAGGTAGGTTGCCAGGTATAAAGATGGGTAGGTAGGGAGAGGAGGGCATAGGTAAGGTAGGTTACGAAGGTATGCAGGCAGGAAGGTAGGTATAAAAAAAAAAAAAAAGGCGTGGGAAAAGGGGAGAGTGATGGGAGAAGGGAAGGAGCTGGGAGTGTCGAGATGATGGGCAGGGAGGGAGTGGCTGGTGAGGTGATCATGGCAGCAAGGTTACTAGGCCTGCCCCCCCCCCCCTTTCCCACCAACTGCTACCCCTTCCACCTCCTGCTGTCCCTCACACCCCCTACCTTACTGCTGTTCTCCCCCACACCCCCTATCCTACTGCTGGTGCCCACCACACCCTCTCCTTATGTTGACTTTCACGCCTCCCCACCACATTCCCCTGACCACACCTCTCCCCCTCACCGTACACGACTACATCACAGTGGACCCCCTTCCTCCCCGCTGCCTCAGCCACACACCCAGGAGCCTCTCTGGTGATGTGCCACTCATGGGGGCGTCGGAGGCCTGGCCCTGGGGCGGAGCCACACACACACACACACACGTTTCAACACTCGAGCCGCAGAGGAACTTGTCCCCAGACCTCAACCCCTCAGGACGGTATGGTGAGTCTGGAGTGGAAGGTTTGGCAGGTCTAGGGTGGCACCAGGGGACTGTGTACAGAACACGGTAGACGACCAGACAGACGGAGTGAGGCCAGCACACAGCAGCAGCCAGGGGTGAACTTTATGGCAAGACTGGAGACGAAGATACACGTAAAATCTTTTTCAGTAACGTCTTTGAAATAAAAAAAAAATCTCCAGAAACGAAAAATTAGTATTAAAAAAAAGTAAAAAAATACATTCCATGCTGAGCAATGGATAACGTAGAGTGAGGAGGAACTCCTTCATGCCTCGAGCCACGGAATGAACGGGAAACCGCGACGAAGTTGTGAGTGTCTCATAACCTGTGTATGGCGGAGACGGCCTCACGCCCCAGCCCAGGCTCGAATCCGAACTGTAGTGTATGTAAATTTGTATTTCCAAAGCTATATATATATATATATATATATATATATATATATATATATATATGTGTGTGTGTGTGTGTGTGTGTGTGTGTGTGTGTGTGTGTCACATCATCAAAGCTGCGTTAGATTAAACCCCACATGTCCCCTACCACCAAGATGGGGGGGGGGGGGGGGGACACACCACTAAACACTTTAAGGTCGATAGTGGCTGTCTTCAAACCTCCGACGTAACCAGGGTTCGAATCCCACCCACTCAACCTTACGGGCTGACAGGTCGACGGCCAAGGGGGTGTCGTGCCCTCGTCGTCATGCTCCAAGTCGTAAGTCAGACTCGTGGGCATGAATCACGACTCACATACGCCCTCCCTTGTCGAGTACAGAAACTTGGGTCATCATGAGAAGGTGGTGCGAGCGGGGAGGGGGCTCTTCCCTAATCTTCCATAGCTTTTATGAAGTAGTTCGACGAGAAAGTGATCTATGTCAGGCATGGCTTTCTATCTATCTGTCTGCTTACTTCCCTATACAGTTTGCCTTGTATTAGAGGCGTTACGAGCCGTCTCCACATCAGTAGCATGATGGTCGCTAGTGACTACATTTTCAAAACTCCTGCCAAGAGGCGTGAGTCTGCCTCTCTTCCTTGCAAGCTCACACAACCCTCCTCCCTCCGTCTACAACTCACATGCGCCGTGTTTGCAAAACCTCCATTTATGTGCTATATTACTTTTAAACTCCCTTGTGAGTAATGAGTGACCCTATGAACATCATGTTTTCATTCAAACCTCATGGTGTTAGGTACAGCGAGGAGGAGAAGGGCGGGGGGGTAATTCATCACCTGGCGATGGGCGACAGAACGCGAGTGACGAAGGCGTGTGTCGCGTGGGTCAGGGGCCCCCCACCCAGCGTCCGCTGTTGGGAAGTCCCGCGCTCCTCCATACAATGTGCAGTGACACACTCACGACAGTGTACTGGTATATCAGCAACAGTGCCGGACCACATCTCTCCAGATCTCGTCCAAATCTTTACGCTAAACGTAACAATAAAGTCTCACGCTCTCCTGCTGGTTGGCTGCGTGACGATAAACACAAGAAGACGTCCACACACCGTCTTGAGAAACTGTAGCTTTACAGGACACTACTTACAATTGTAGGAGGAGGAAACACGTGAGCATGAGAGAGGGGAGGGGGGGTTGTGTCGGCGGTACCAGAGACTAAACCTAAGGCGGCAACAGCAAGTAGGGGGCTAGTGAGGGACGGCAGTGAAGTACAGAGGCCTCGCGTGCGCGACGATGGGAGGGAGGGGGGCGAGTGGTGTTCCCCTCCACCTCGTGTACGGCAACCGTCAATAATACGGCTATCAACTGTGCCAAAATGGCCAAATACGGCGGCGAAATGTATGAAGGTATCGACTGGAACCCCACGACACTGTCCGGCGAGCCTAGCAACAAACCTCGGGGGAGGGGCTTGCTGGTCCACCACCACCCACCTTCTTCACCCTAGTTAAGACTCCCCCAGTCTTTCCTCTGACCTCGTGTGTACACCAGCAGACTACAACAACCTCCTCTGCCCTGGACTGTGGAAGTGTGTGTGTGTGTGTGTGGCAGGCGAGGAGTGATGTACAGGGAGGGGGGCGCCTGGCTACTGCTGAGGCAAACACCACAACCCTGACTGACACACACCAGAAGAACATGCTCTCCGCTCTAGCCGGGAGGGCGTTGCTGACCACGACTCATGTATTGAGCACCAGCTACTCTACCACCACACACACACACACACACACACACACACACACACAGGGGCCTTGTCCAGCCATGGTGGACAGTAGCGTTGGCCAGGGGTGATGTATGGGACCCAGCTGTTGTCAGGACAGACGCACAGACAGACTACGGGTGACGGTGGAAGGCGACGGGACAGAGGGGGTGGGTGGAGGGAGTGGGGGAAGCATAAGAGTGCGTGGGTCCCACGTGGCAACAAGAGACAGGTAAGGCCAGGTGATAACTGCCGCGTACGGTCTACGGGGAGGGAGGGAGGCAGATGGGAAGGGGGGAGGGGGGAAGGGACACCACCACATTAACGGCCTCACCCAACTGTGTCAACCACCATACCCAGCTGAGGCTACCGCACGCAGCTCACCGGGTTCCTCCCTCCCGCCGGCGGTGTGCCGCGCCCCCCACGGTACACTGCCGTATGCCAGCCACGGTACGAGGCACCAGGCGTAAGAGGGTACACACACACATCCAGCAGGAGGAGGAACGTGGCTCAAGACCAGCTTATTGGCTGGGTATGTCCCCCGCCCCCCCTCCCCTCCCCAGTAAGGCTGCGTCCGCCTCCCGCCACCAGACCCCTCCCCATCCGCTCCCTACTTCCTGCCACACCAAACATACACCACCATTCCCCCCCCCCCCCAGCCTACCACACCGTCCACACACACACACACACACACACACTAACATGGAGGCAGTAGAAGTGAGTGTGCAGACCTCTTGGGTATGAAGGTAAATCGGGCTGGGGGGAGGATGTGTGTTCTTGGAAACCCTGGATGATGAAGGTACAGTACGGCAGGCGGGTGATGATGATGATGGGGGTCACGCTGGGGGGTGAGGGGAATGGATGATGATCATGATGAATTAAGGAAGATGTTGGGTGATACACAGAGAGGGGGAGAGGACACACACACACACACACACACACACACACACACACACACACACACACACACACACACACACACAAACACACACACACGATATACGCCCGCCGCCCCGACCGTTAACACATCACATCTATTGTTGTACTTGAACCACAGACTCCCTGTAAATCTCATACCCTCCATGTACACCCCATATCCTCCCTGTACACCTTATACAATTACAGTTGCAGTTCAGAACACACGGGCTACGAGGTTTGAGGACGCGTCTTCTTCATCAACGCACAACACGTAACAGGAGCGTACGCAGTGCACATAATGTCACGTTCTCCAGATATCCTGCACACACACACACACACACACACACACACACACACACACACACACACACACACACACACACACACACACACACACACACACACACATTGAGGAACAAGGTTAATGCAGACAGCATACTTAAATGTAAGTTGTATGGAAGTAGAGAATGTTCATAACATTGGGGCCCCCACGAGTGCAAAACTCAATCGACGTAGAGAACACACAGACACCAACCTAACCATACATGTAGATAAAAGACTTGGTAAATATGTACAAGGTTAAGAGACGGGGTCAACACGAGTGTAAAACTCTCTCTCTCACTCCCCGTAACACACATATAGTAATCACATACAGGAGTGCCAGACTCCCAGACCCCTACCGTAGAAATGGGTAATTACAAATACATAATTCCTGAGGAACCCATGAACCAAATGACAGTAATTATATTACGTACCTAGTAACAGTAATCACACTGGGAACCCACGTACCTAGTAACAGTAATCACATTAGGAACCCACGTACCTAGTAACAGTAATCACAAAGAACCCATGATCTACCCTCAATCTACCACAGTCTCTGTCATCAAGCGGGTTAAGGTGGTCCAATACAGGGGTTCGTCCGCACCAACCCAACCCCCGCGCCTCTATAGACGAGGGTGTTCCATTGGCGCAGTGGGGAGAGGGAAGAAACTCGAAGCTCAAAGACTTCGGTTCGAGTCCTCCTCAGACCTAACTGGGAGGCTATGACGCCGCAAACCACCACCACTGCACCCTCCCTCGACACACCACACTGATCCATGTGGCTAGTGGTAGAGGACAGGTCATGCTACCTCAGTGCCATTCCACTGTGTGTCCTCGCGTACCCTCCGCTACCACAGTGCACTGCTCTAGCAAAGCTACACGATGGTACGCCATTCAGAGAGTACCATCAGCTACCACACCACCTTGCTAAAAAATAACATAAAAAACCAGTTCACTATGCGGGTACCACACCGCGGGCGCTCTAGTATGCTAAACAACACTGGTACAGCCCTCGTGTACCATGCGCTACCAACCACAATGCTTCACTCAAGCACGCTACACTATGGTACGGCACTGGTGTACCGTCACCCGAGAAAACTGCTGCGTGCGACGAGATAAAACAGAAAAGAATGTATAAAGAAAACTTCCAAACATTTTAGAGATAACTTTGCCATTCCTTACAATACCTCACCCAGACCTACTTACACTGCCTCACCCAGACCTACTTACAATGCCTCACCCAGACCTACTTATACTACTGCCTCGGCCAGACCTACGAAAAGGACATAGTAAATGACCCCCCGAGGGCGCCACCAAGCCCCTGGGGCCGTATCGTGTCTTAGGGCGGCAGGACGGGTCAACGAAGTAAATAAAGTCTTCTGGTCGTCTTCCACACAGCGGCGTACGGCGGCAGCCTGAGGGTACGGCACCAGTGTGAAGTTGACAGTATGAGACGGACGAGAGAGAGAGAGAGAGAGAGAGAGAGAGAGAGAGAGAGAGAGAGAGAGAGAGAGAGAGAGAGAGAGAGTAAAGTTATGTCACCTGGCGTTTGGGGTGAATACCGGTCATGCGGTCGGGACCACGAATGGCTGCTTCTGGTGCCTTATTTACTTCATCCCTGTAGGTGAGGGGGCAGCTTTCAGCCACACCCCTACAAGGTTACGAGACGGGGCGACACACACACACACACACACACACACAGTAACCACACAAAGCTCTCTCCTCACTCTAAACTACCCCAGCCAGACGATCCCGACGACACCAACCACCTAATATACTGACCACACCACCACACGCCTCCTCCTCCACCACCACCACCACCCAACCCTCTCATCTCACTACCATCACGAGAAACACATCTGGGGCGCACGGGTCCTGGTCCTCTCTGTGACCAGGACCACTTATGACGATGATGCCCGCCCCCATCACGATGACCATCATCACCACCACCACCACCGGCGGCGCCCCTCTCCACACACACACACACACACACACACACACACAACACTACCGATCGTCATAAAGCCCGGGTGTGGACAATGGCAACACAATAATCAAAATGCCGCACCGGATCTTTCAAAGAACACTAATCACCTTTACGGGAAATGGAGTTGTGAGGCAAACGACACGATCCCCCCCCCCCCCCAAACTCGTGCTTTGGGGGGAGGAGGAGGAGGAGGAGGAGTGGGGTCAGAGACCTGAATGAAGCTATGCCATTCAGTGTATAAAACGCGCGTGTGGGGGGGGGGAGTAAATAAAGAGGGCCAGCACGGTATAAACACTGTACCCTGCAAGGCTTACGTAAGCCAAGATGGCTGCATGATACAGGTATATAGAGTACTAGCTCTACCCAGGTAGGCAGGCGGCCCAGGCAACCATCACACACACACACACACACACACACACACACACACACACACACACACACACATCACCCTACACACTGATTCCTCCAATAACAACACACACTCATCTCACTGACCCCCCCCCCCCCACACTACACCATTCTCTCCCAGGAGCCAACTAGCATGTCTTGATCCAGCAAAAGAACGAAGTCTTACTCCTCGAGACCTCCGACTCCATCGCTGCTAACACCTGAGTAACGCAGTGTGTGGTGAGAGTGAGTGAGCACCATGACCTGGTGGAAGTGACACCTCTGAGGCGACGTCTCTGGTGCAAACTGAATCTCAGCTGACAAGGAGGCGGCGGAGGAGGGAACCTGTGTGGCTATGACTGTTTACTACCACTTATAATGACTGTACATCCACTATATATATATATATATATATATATATATATATATATATATATATATATATATATATATATATATTGTAACACAAGGCCTCCCATAACATGGGGCTCTGAGGATAAAAGATCTTCATTTGGCTCTTTCCTCTCAGCTCCTTTCGCTAAACAGGACAGGAGGAGAGGACGTCCAGCCACCGCTTCCGCCTCTCGCCTCTCTTAATCGCTTTCAAAGACACGCAGCAGATACGAGGGTAGTATTCTTTCTCCCCTATCCCAATGGTTTATATATATATATATATATATATATATATATATATATATATATATATATATATATATATATATATATAATGCACACGCCATCTCTAGCCAGCTACCTCTTTATTGGATGAAAAGCTAAGTTGGCTGTGGGAGGGCTTCCTTGTCTGGAACTCGAGCACGTTATATTGGCGAGTCGCACCGCTAACCATGGCACAACGAAAAAGTGTTTAATGACCTATTTGTAACGTAAGGGGAGGGAGTCTTATGGGGCCTTATCTCTTGAACATTCTAAAACATCACAAAACTTCTTAAATTTTCGACTGCTGTGCGTATGAATAACTTCCTCCGTCTTTCTACTTCATTCATCCGTCACTCTTATACTGTGAAAGTACTTCTTTGCATCTTTTATCTTCTTTAAACAAGTTTCTGGCTTCAAAGTCCTCGGGTTGCCCTATCCCTACATCTCCCGAAGAAATGTTCGCTGTCCACGTCATCGATCTGTTCTACAAACTTCCAAGGTTGTGTGATCAGTTCACCCTCACTCTTCTCTCTTCCAAGATGGGCAAATTCAAAGTGTGTGTGTGCGTGAGTGTGTGTGTGTGTGTATAAATCGTTAGTATGAGGGGTAGCTGCCTGGAGCGGATCATGCAAGTAGTATCCACGCAATCACAGCCCGCTAAACAACCAGACCAGTCAGTCGCTCGTCAGCCATCCAGACAGCTAACCCTAGAAGCGTACGAGGCGGCAGCCGGCAACTGACCTGACCAAGACAGGCTGCGCCATAACCCCGTCACTCGCCCATACATCCATCTGTCTCACCCCCCCCCCCTTTCGCCAACCTTACCCCAGGAAACGGAAACATTCGATACAATATGGCCTCGTTTAACAAGTTCCTGAAATTATTTCTAAGGTTCTAATCAAGAAGTCTACATTGAGTCTAGACTCACGAGGAAGACGCGCAGAAGTAATGACTGACTACCAGGAAGGACTGATGGAGGGGTGGGTTGAGTAGAGGGGCAACGGTTGCTTGTATCCGTGGCCGGAAGGTGGTGGTGGTTGTGGGGGGGGGGGGAGCGGCCTGTGTAGCGGAGAGGGGGAGGGGGGGGGACGGGGCGGAGGGGAAACAAGAGGGAGGTGGGGAAGAGGGAAGCAGTGAAGGGGACGCCGAGGAAAGGCCCTTCCCGCCATCTATCGGCGGCGGGGGGAACCAGCGCTTCCCTAGGCCTAAAGCAGAGGGCAGCAGCAGCCACTCTGTTTACACCGCCACCTTCACTCTTATATTATCTCGCTCTTCCTTATGACCACCAACCCTCGATTTGACTCCTTTACCTCTTAATATAATGCCTACCCCATAACTCCAATCCTGACCTACCTCATTCTACCACATAACCTTCATTATGCCTCCTCCATACCTCCAATCCAGACTCATTCTACCTCATAACTCCACCATGACTTCTTCAAACTCCAGCCTTGACTTATTCTACCTCATGACCTTCATTATCCTCCTTCAACTCCAGAACTCTCATCCCTTAACACATTCCCACGAAAGAACAAACGTGTATGGGCCGTATTTTTCAGAAACCATCCAAAAACTTATGCTACCCTTCAGTATCGAAAAAAAATCTGTATTATGTAATCACGAGAAACTGGCCAAGTGAAGCTACAGTATACGTGTGGTAGAGGAAATGCACTAATTTCCACACTTTCTACTGTGAAACACCTCACGCAGTTTCATAATCACTCCCCCCCCCCCCCCCCCCACGAGCTTCAAAACCACAAACCTAAGGCAACATGCGCCCAACAACGTCATAACCAAACAGCCTATGAAAATATTCCACAATAATTTCAAATATCACAAAGCAGTCGACCAGTTCATTCTGGATGAGGAAATACCCGTTAACAATTAATTCACAAACCTCACTTTTGTTGTAAAGATACTGAGCTTGAATGTCTGTCACAGTAATCTACAGTGAGAGGCGAGAAGCAAAGCACCCACGCCTTGGCTACGAGACGCCCCGGTGTTTGTCAGCCCCGACACCTCGGCTACATTTGGGATCCTAGCTATGCAAATACCATCATCCCCACAAATAGTGCATGTGGCCCGGGATGGACCACGTTCAACTTACAGTTGTGCAGAATGAAAGAGGTTACGAAAGACAAAAAAATGGGGCAAAAACATGGATGTGGTAGATATTCTACAAAAGGGTAATCAAGAGTGCATGAGACAGTGCATGAGACAAAGTTAATTTTTTGTAGAGGCTTTTACTAAGAAACCTACTAAAGGGTGTGAGATCCTGCTTGCTGCAAGTTGTGGTTGTATATGCCAAATGTGAGGAACAAATGCTGGAAAAAAGATGACTCATTTGAAAAAATAAAGTTGATTACTTATTCCTACACTCTACATTACTGTTACTAAAACTGAAGTTCAGGGGAAGTAAAAAGACTACAACAACTGAATATGGAACTTATTGGACATTGAGAAGGTTAAGGATACACAGGGGAGCTAACCTGAAAGAACAACTCTGGGAAGTAATCTGAGAAAGAAGCTCATAATGGGTGATAAAAACAGATGGAAAGAATACATTGTGCAACACACGTACAGATTCAAGAGAAACAATAGTAGTTTAAATAGGATGACTGCATACACATACTTCCAGTACTATATTTAGTAATAGTATGTAAAGAAAATAAAAGGTTGAAAAGACTGTGACTGCTCTTTCACAAGGTTATTCTCCAAGGTAATGTGTGCCTTGGTAAAACATGACAGGATAAGTTGGCATTTCTTCTTCATGTTCTAGGGCCGATTGAGTGAATAGGAAACTATGGATGATCAAGCTGACAATCCAAAGAACAAAAGTGTAAAACTAAACTTCAATGACTAGGAATATTAGGTAACATTATACAATAAAGGATTAATAAGTCTTATTACAAGCCACAACAAACTTGTGAGGAAACAGAAGAGAAGGACATAGAGAAGACTGGAACTGCAGGGTATAATGAAAATGTTAATAGGAATAATGAACTTTTCACCTACAATGGTAAAGGGAAGGCCAAATTTTGACTGCAATGCAATAGAGATAAACTGACATATACCACAGACAATTCAAACATTTCTTTTTGTCCCCACCCCCTTATAAAAGGGAATATGCATGCACTTTGCCAACCCTCAAGCAGGTCACTTTGGGATATACATATATCAAACAAGATGACTAACCAAACAACACATCAATCACTAAAACATAACAGAAACAAAATTCTCTAACACATACGTAATATGTTAATCTAATTTTTTCAACTTAAACTTTTCAAAAAGCCACTATATATATATATATATATATATATATATATATATATATATATATATATATATATAGAATGTATGTGAGAAATACTTAGAAAAGCAAATGGATTTGCATGTAGCATTTATGGATCTGGAGAAGGCATATGATAGAGTTGATAGAGATGCTCTGTGGAAGGTATTAAGAATATATGGTGTGGGAGGCAAGTTCTTAGAAGCAGTGAAAAGTTTTTATCGAGGATGTAAGGCATGTGTACGTGTAGGAAGAGAGGAAAGTGATTGGTTCTCAGTGAATGTAGGTTTGCGGCAGGGGTGTGTGATGTCTCCATGGTTGTTTAATTTGTTTATGGATGGGGTTGTTAGGGAGGTAAATGCAAGAGTCTTGGAAAGAGGGGCAAGTATGAAGTCTGTTGGGGATGAGAGAGCTTGGGAAGTGAGTCAGTTGTTGTTCGCTGATGATACAGCGCTGGTGGCGGATTCATGTGAGAAACTGCAGAAGCTGGTGACGGAGTTTGGTAAAGTGTGTGGAAGAAGAAAGTTAAGAGTAAATGTGAATAAGAGCAAGGTTATTAGGTACAGTAGGGTTGAGGGTCAAGTCAATTGGGAGGTGAGTTTGAATGTAGAAAAACTGGAGGAAGTGAAGTGTTTTAGATATCTGGGAGTGGATCTGTCAGCAGATGGAACCATGGAAGCGGAAGTGGATCATAGGGTGGGGGAGGGGGCGAAAATTTTGGGAGCCTTGAAAAATGTGTGGAAGTCGAGAACATTATCTCGGAAAGCAAAAATGGGTATGTTTGAAGGAATAGTGGTTCCAACAATGTTGTATGGTTGCGAGGCGTGGGCTATGGATAGAGTTGTGCGCAGGAGGATGGATGTGCTGGAAATGAGATGTTTGAGGACAATGTGTGGTGTGAGGTGGTTTGATCGAGTAAGTAACGTAAGGGTAAGAGAGATGTGTGGAAATAAAAAGAGCGTGGTTGAGAGAGCAGAAGAGGGTGTTTTGAAATGGTTTGGGCACATGGAGAGAATGAGTGAGGAAAGATTGACCAAGAGGATATATGTGTCGGAGGTGGAGGGAACGAGGAGAAGAGGGAGACCAAATTGGAGGTGGAAAGATGGAGTGAAAAGGATTTTGTGTGATCGGGGCCTGAACATGCAGGAGGGTGAAAGGAGGGCAAGGAATAGAGTGAATTGGAGCGATGTGGTATACAGGGGTTGACGTGCTGTCAGTGGATTGAATCAAGGCATGTGAAGCGTCCGGGGTAAACCATGGAAAGCTGTGTAGGTTTGTATATTTGCGTGTGTGGACGTGTGTATGTACATGTGTATGGGGGGGGTTGGGCCATTTCTTTCGTCTGTTTCCTTGTGCTACCTCGCAACCGCGGGAGACAGCAACGAGGTATAAAAAAAAAAAAAAAAAAGGTCTATGAAGTTAATGCAGTTGAGGGAATATTGATTGTATCAAATCTTTATCTCAAATCGCACAAAAAGGACAAGGACATAAAACTTATTCAATGCTGAACATATTTCTATCACCTTGAAGATGCCCTATAAAACAGATACTTAGGAATTTAGTCCTCCATGGTTAAGAGTTTACTTAGGTAATATTATCAATCAATTACCATAACTCATAGCAGAGAAAAGATAAACACGAAAGATGTAAGCAACACATAAATACTCATCTCTATTATTGTAACAATTTCTTACTTCAAAAAAATTATTACATATTCTACCTCGGAAAGAAACTACTAGGTACATGCGGAAAAGAGAACGAATTTCATTTTATTGCAAGTGCCTCGTTCATACTATCAACAAGAAAAAATAAGTTTCAGGTAATGAAATATTACATAACTGCAACTTCAATCAATAATTCTAAACAGCCTTTAACAATTTTCCAAGAATGAAATATTTCAAGCACACTTTACAAACATTCCCAGAATGTACATTTTTCATTTCTAAATCAGGAAGGAGTAGAGAGCTGAACATAGCAGTGAAACATTTCAAAAGAGAAAGCATTGCATCTGATGTGCAACACCAGGCAATATATTCAGTATGACATTTGTGAGGAACATCGAGACACAAGTGTATAATATATTCAACTAAAATAAAAAAGGCCAAGTTATCAGAAAGAACATAACATGTAATGTATAAAGGGAAAAATAATCAAAATATGGAATATAACATTGTAATAACATGTGGTCATGGGAGAACTGTAGAACATGAGATAAATCTAAATGGTAGAGAGGGTCAGGTTAGATAAAAGTGAATGTTAACAAAAGCTTAGTGCTTGTGTATGCCCATGTCAGGAAGATGAGAGGTTGGAGGTTAAGAATGTTAAGCATCTGACAAGTATATCTAGAGATGGTGGAAAGAATAATGAAATTTCAGAGGGAGTAAATGATAACCAAGTGGCTTATGCTATAATAATGAGATACAAACATGAAACTATGAGTAAGAAAGACCTGTTAAAATTATCAAATCATCCTACCTTGATGCATCAAATCAAAATCATAGTCATGCAGATTTTCAGTTGTAAAATGAAGTTTTCAATATTCATATACTGGTAAAAGAATTATGATGCAACCAAGAATGGTAAGAAAGGAACTTTATAAAAAAAAGGTGAGAGCAGTGGATGGAGTTCGAAGATGGTATGGGTACAAGAAAACGATGAAAGCTTAAAAAAAGTGTTATTTGAGTGAAACAAAAGCACAGAAACAAAGCACCAACCTACCTATGAGCATCTACACAGACATTTTTGCTATAAGGTAGGGCAAGCATGCACCAATCACTGTATGCCCTGTTTGAATCACAATAAATTACTGAGGATTTCTAATACCACACACCATGCACAGTCATCTAACCTGGGATCATCAAAAACAATTTTTAGCTATTTATCCAGTCTTTTCTTAAAGGTTTCAGTAATTGCACTCGATATATTTCTAATTTCACTCAAGATTCTCCAACTTCCAAACCAGTTTCTTGACTACTTTGTAACACAGCATAAGGATTAGAGGGACTTTAGTACGTGAGAATGTATGGAACTCTACCTTTTTTGGCTAAAATGTTTAAAGTCAGAAACTGATTCAAATAAATCCACTCCATTAGAGAAGGCAAATCAACCCCAAATCTACCAGACAACAGCACTAACATTGCACTTCTAAAAATCTTTTTTAAGTCCTAAAATTTAAGCTGACTTAATATGATATCCTTACACTTGGCAAAAATCTTCAACAAACATGACGACCATGGTGCCACAACAAAGATGTGTAAGATATAAATAACAAGAAAAGTGAGATGATATACACATTATAGGATAAGAGATCATATCACGGAAACCAAAGTATTTCCAATAACTCCAAAGATAAAGAGCTGTTCCTGCTTCCTAAAAGATAGCAAGCCAAATACTACAGACCTCAAAAAAGGTAAAATCACTGAAAATACCCCTCAAGACCTAATGCTCACCCAAACAGAATACTGCAAAGTTAACATCACCTTTCAAGACATACAAAACTTTTGAACAGTAACAGTGGAGAAATCATAAATAACGCACTGGGATACTAGTAAGGATCTGAACTTGTGAAAACACCTGAAAATGTGGAGGTAGCATTCTCTTGAACAAAGATAGCAGAGATATATCAAATTACATGCAGATAATCATAATGGCTCGTTTCTCAATTTACACTTAACAATAGTTCCCCTCTACCATAACAAGCATAAATGTCAGTAAAATATCATCATTAAAATCAACTAAGTACAATTAGTGATGATAGCACAAACATCTGGGGCCCAATATTGTTTACTACATTGCCTAAAGCTATTGAAAACACTACTGACTGTACAGCACTGAAATTTAAAAATGACCTGGACATATAATGTACTTGTATCTACAAAGTATACGAGACCAACCTCAAAGTGGTGGTTACACTAGCCTGTAAGATGCAGTTGACAAAAGAGCACAGAAAAATATGGTAGTTGGTCAGAGTGAGCTGAAGAAACAGACGACCTTGAAAATCATTTAATGATATACATATGGTAAAGAGTTACAATACTGCTAATCTGCAGAAATATGAAGAGATTCTTAATGAACTGCTTGCTTGACAGTGGGATTTAATTCTACGTTAATTGAAAGCATTGTGAAAATCTGATCCAAAAAGCCATACATCTCTGAATTCGTCAAGCTCACGCATTACAATCATTCATCACCTGTCTCATCCCATTTTCACAAATTTTTCAAACATGACACTCAAGATACTAATTACTATCATAATTACATTAATCATTACAACTTTTCCTTGATAACACTGTATAACTAAAATCCTTCATTCATCATAATGCATGTACTTGGTCCACAGTTTTGCAAATACTACTTAAAGGGTTTGTGAACCATCTCATCTACTTCTTTCAGTATCTCCCAATTCATTTTGCCATCTTCAACAGCACTGAAAAGAATCACTTTCTAAACAACTCTTAATCTTCTTATTCCAAGTTTCTTTCAGATAATATACCACATTAACATTATCATCACCCTTGAAACCAAGGTATATGTATTATTTTCTTTTAATGAAATAAGCATCAGAGTAAATGGTAGGATAAAAGAGTAGTACTTATAACCAGTGACCCTAGAACTAATAAAACACTAAAGGATTAAATCAAGCAGAGATTATCCTGAATAGAGAGTACCAAGGACTTAATAACAAAATCCACTGTTGCGACTGGCAGAAGAACTGTTTTGCAAATGTGACAAAGTCTTACACACTTTGATGCTTTAGTAGCTAAAGAGTCGCAGCAGTCTAAATTTCACATATATCCCTTGTATGGAAGCAATAGAAAAGTTTTACTTGCTTTGTACAAGGGCCTCTCCTCAACGAATCAGCAAACACCACTAGGCTGATATCATTGACTCACTACCAGCTACCTGCTCACAATTTGCAGATCACTACAGGCAACCCATAGGAGTCACAAGGTACAGAGGAAAGGTTTTTCAAAAAAGGGGGGAAATCAGAATGGTGAGAAACCCAAGAAAAACAGTGTGCACTGTCTCAGAGACATAAGGAACTTTTATATTTCAAAATCTACATTTCTTTCCTCTGTGGTCTATGCCACAAGCATGACACCATACCCAGGGGAAAGAGGGTCAGATAAAAACTTCAGTTTAGATTAAATCTGAAGAAAAATTAATAACTTCAAAGGTGGATTGGAGGAAAACTAGAATCTGATAATCCTAAAACAGGAATCCCCACAGTCAACCAAGACAATCCAAATCTAAATTAAGTAGCATATGCAGAAAGGGAAAAAGGATGCCAAAGTTCCTTTTATAAGACTTTTGTCTAAACTTTCTAAGAAATTAAAAAGACCATTTTTTTCATATGCATTCAAGCAAAATGACAAAGTCAAGTCAAATAAGATATTCTAATCTACAAAAATATATATCTTACGAGGTTTTCAAGAACCAGGGTGTACAAACAAATGGACCCCTAAGGAACCTCTGGTGAAGTCCAAAAGGTCTCTATGAGAACTAACTGTGCATAAGGCATGATTACTTGAACTTCCAGGAGTAGACGAAAAAAAATTCAAATTCAGTATCTTTTCTTCTTGGCCAAAAAACTGGGATTGGCTTTATCTAAATTCATAAAGAAAAGTCATCGGAGAAAGGAAAAGCTCGCATCTGAAAACAACAAGAAATTCAGAAACTCTTCTCCCCAAGCCCAAGGTTACATGGACAAGTTTTATATACGATGTGTTAAATATCAGAGAAACTACTAGACTATAAAATGCCTCAGAATTTTGAAAGTTCCAACCTCAGCTGTAGGGGAGAGGCAACCCGTCTCCTCAAAAGAAAAACCAAAGAAGTTTATCCTAAACTGTGAATGTTAGAATGAACCTAAATCTAGATATATGGGTTCTTGATCGGTACCCTCAAGAGGTAATAGTGTTAGTAGTCTAGGTGTCATCATGATGAAGGTGAAACAGAACTCTAATATGAATGCAAGTCACATCAAAAGCATCACATTCTTCAAAGATTCTTCAAAGAAGAAATGTATTTTGGACTGACTTAAGTAAAATGACAAACATTACAAAAAAAGGTAATATGGATAGTGTACTAAAAAAAGACTGCTTGTGGAAGGTCCGAGAAAATCCATACATGTATATTCCAGAATCCAAGACTTGAGGAAGAAGTTCTGCAAAGCTGTAATGCCAAGATACCCTAGATACAAACTGATGTATATCGCATAGATGAAGCCCTCTGGTAATAAGATTTTCCTTTTTTTTATGGGGGGTGTCAACTGAGAAGAATCTTTTCCAGAGCTGCATATACCTTTCAAAAAAAAAAAAAAAAACAACGGTTTTCCCTTCATTGGTGTGTGTGTGCCTAATTTCAAAATAAAAAAAATCTTTTTATCTCTATCTACCTAAAGCATTAAGACATAAACATCAATATAATGCCCAAGGTTTCCTTCCCTGCAACATTTATGCCCATCCTTCAACAAAATACTCATGGTTTCCTTCTCTACAATGTTCATCCATAACATTCAACAAAATACTCATGATTTCCTTTTCTACAGTATTCAAGTACCATCTTCAACAAAATTTCATTGTTTCCCTGTCTATCTCTTTACTTAAACCTTCAACAAAAAGACTTTGGTTACCCCTCTCTACAGTGTTCAAGCATAACTACAGTATACATGTATTCATGGTTTCCTTCTCTAATCAGGTGTAACATTTGGCTGAAGAACTTCATTCTTTTTTTGTTTTCCATCTCATCTACAATAATTTGGACCATCTCACAAGTTTGAAATACTGCTTCCACTTACAGAACTCATGAAATGGCAGTCTAGTTTTTCTTTGCATAATCTCTGTTTTTTAATCTTATTTCTGACCATAAAATCTAGTTTCTATTCTGACCATTTACATTTACTCATCTATCACAAAGAAATAGAAAAATTCTCTGAAACTTATTCCTATAATCATTCCATTTACCCTATTTCAAAACACATGTAAATCCCCACATCACTCTCACTACCTAACACCTACAATAAAAGTATCCACTGGCGTGAAGTTCTCAAAATGTTGATGTGGTTTGTAACTAACTAAAGCATTTACCAACTAACCACAGATATCCCATATTCAGTGCAGAAACTCTAATGTTTCTGCACTCCTCTATACAAAAATAAAAACATATAACTCATGAGTAACCCACAGAAAAAATACACTCAAGCCTTTATGAAGATTTACTACTAAAATAAGACATAAAATCATCCATTACTTTTAAAAGTTAATAGAGTAAACCAACATGCCCAATTAGCCTGATACCACGGGTTTTGAAAGATGGAATGAAATAGCTTTCTCTGTTTAAACTATTCACTAAAATATCATTCATGAGGAAAATACTGTATGACTGTAAGCTGGCAAATGTAACAATGTATGATCAGTGATAAGAAACATGCAACGAATGAATAACCAATCAGTTTCATCTTGATAAACAGCAAAACAACAGAAATAATCACAAATATTCTTGAAAATATGGTAAAAAAGAAATTAATAACATATAGTCAGCATGGCTTTCAAAGTAACAAATCATGTCTTACCAATTTATGAGAATTTTTCAATTGCCCACCTAAGATATAACATGTATTGTCATCTATATATCTAATTCTAAAATGGACTTTGATACTGCAACACATGAAAATTGCTATATAAAATAAAAGCTCATGATATTGCCAAGAAAATGTGTAGCCCAATAAAACACTTCCAACAGGAAAGCTAACAAAAATGCTTGACATTTCCAGTCCAGCTTTCTAAACTTTGGAAAGTTCCATAGTCTGACACCTGTAAGGGTACTAGCACTGAGTGAAATGGCACTTGAGTCTACAGAACTTAACAGTCTCCCATCCAGGCACTGCCCAGATATCTTCAAGTAGTATATTGTCTGAAATGCTAAGTGTAGCTAACCACATATATCAAGTGGCACTACAAGAGTTGTTTAAAAAGGGATGAAATTGGTGCATGGGTACTGTACTCCAACCCTAAAGCTAAACCCCTTGCTTAATGCTCCCAGTCTGGAAAAAGTTTCAAAAACCCTCCCAGCACAACTAGACCAGCCTCTACAACGGAAGAAATACAAGACCTGCCTTCTGCTTCTCTTGAGACATCAATTCAATCCCAGCCTTAAATGGACCAGAAGTCATCCCCACCTCAGCATCAATATCATCAAGTATACATTTGTTTACATTGTACATTTTGGGTCAAAAACAAAGATGAATCTTTGGTAAGTACAGTGAATAACTATGTCTTGAGAGTGTCGATTCTGTCAGGCTGCTAAAGGCTGTGGCCTCCAAGCTAAAGAGCCAACACATCCTAGCTTCAGTTGTACTGTTTTTTAAAATTTATAAAAATCTTTATAACAGGAAAATAAAACTCTACAGGTTAAATTTCAATCTATAAATGCTTAAAATATTTGAATGACAGGATAATAATATAATTCTAATGACTAAGAATATGCAAAAGTGTGAATAAAGAACAAGTGATAAACTTATGAAAGAAAGGGTTATACTTGATAAAACTTGATATGCATTCTTCCCTGTTTTCTTCTCAATATCTCAAACTGTTATTAATAACGAACAATGTACACTGTGAACACGAAGGAATATATCTGATTCAATTACAAATAGTAAAGTTGGAAAGCATACATGGAGTGGAAAAAACTACAGTTGTGATGGACATGACAATACTATGAGGAGAGCAATGCAACAGATGTGAATAACGTAATATCAGTACAGTAAATGGTACAACAGACTATACTGCTAAACCTCCAATAATGTAGGAAATGTGCAATTAAGATAATAAATAAAAGGGGAGGGGGAAAATAACATGAAAAAAATATATATTTTCTGACTGAAACAACAGTATAGAAAGGCAATGTTTTTTACATCATGTGACCATAATTTACATAAAAAAAATCAGAAAGATAATTCTTAAACACACTAATAAATCTAAGGGGATAGAGGAGAAAGAATTCTGCCCATGTATTCCCAGCATATTGTAGAAGGCAACTAAGAGGTGAGGGAGCAGTTGACTGGATATCCTCCCTTCCTATATTGCTTTCCAAAAGAAAGAAAAGAGCAAGAGCCATGTGAGAATTTTTCCCTATGAGGTTGTCATCAGTTCTTGACGCTACCACGCTCAAATGGGATATGGCGAGCATGTATGAAAAAAATAAGTACATAAAAAGAAAGGAACCAGTGCAAGTGATGAAAAAATTGTATTATATTTCAAAACAACTCTTCACATGAAACTTCTCACCTATTTATCTATCTATATCAACATATATGATATACTACAATGTGGAGGAACAAAACTGATATAATAATCAGTACAAGTACACAGTTGAAGAAAACATCTCTAGTACATAAAAAGAGCAGGCAAAAAAATGCAATGGAAACGAAGACAATATGAGCAGACAGAGTGATGCTACAAAATGGTATATTAAACCATAGATGCCAAGAATGTACATTTGAAAATAAAAAACCTTTCTCTCGTAAAGGACGTCCAGTGAGCACGAGCTATATCCTCACGGTCATATGGTTCTGGATCTTCCAACCCAAATGATATCCAGTGGGGAGACTACAGCCTCATCTCACCCTTCACATTCCTATTAAACGTAATCACAACCACTGACTCGTAACAGGCCCAACTTCAAATAACTGGCGACCACTACTAGGCTGACAGCATCATCCAACTCACTTCCAGCCTATAAAAGCCAACAAATCTGGTGACTACCACCAGGCTGACAACATCAACCAACTCACTTCCAACCCATAAATACCAACAAGCTCTACCCCAGACAACTTCTTGATGTTAGATACCATCTAGGGTCAACTTCCAAAATTTTCATTTGTTTTGGAGCTGGCATCCCAGACTGGCAGGGAGCAATTTCAACAAAACCTACCACAAGCCCAAGCTCAAGTGCCATGGGAGGGCTGCCTTGAAAGGGCACCTCTGCCTCTGGCAAAATCAAAGTAGGATGCAATTTGGCTATTCCTTTTCTGGACTCCTTTTGGGCTGAGTTCTTCAACGAGACTGGCACTCCTTATCATCAAAAGACAATGATACAGCCTCACTAAAGGTGACTTTTTACTTGCAGTGCAACCACAAACAGGTGAAGCCCAGTAATGCCTGTGCATGATATTAGATATTCTTCAAGTTTACTTGCCAGTTCCAGCACTAGCGAGGTAGTGCCATGAACACACACAGAAAATGGCCTCATATATTCATATTCACACTAGCTACCATATAAAATGCACCACCTGAGTGAGGTCACACTGCAAAAGAGTCACCTTTGTAAAGGATGTATCACTCACTGACAATGGAAGAAAACAGGTACAATCTCATCGAGGAATTTGTCACTACAAAGGAGTCCATCATTTCCTTGCTACTGACTGTAGCACAGCTTTGAAGCTGCAAGATCACCATTACAGAGGTTGTGGCATTAAACTAGGAGCCTCATATAACAATGGGGTGACATTCCAAGAGATCTGTCATTCTAGTAATGTCAGTGAACAAGTCATTGTCATGTATATCAAAAGGTAGGTTAACTTCAACATTAAAAATTTGGCCCTCACAAAAACCTTGACTATCTGGTTGTGGGAAGGGCTTGGATGATCTGAGAAGATATAAGGCATTACAGAAGCTTGGGATACACTTTTAAAAATCAACATAACCTGTGAAAACCTAATCTAACTGATACTTTGAATCACATCTCAAATGTGAAGTCACCTCATCAGGAACACCAAGTGATGGGTCTGTCAAAATCATTTCGAATCACCTCCAAAATGTGAAAAGTCACCTTGTGAGGAACACCAAATTTTTACATACATGATTAAATACTAACAGCTAGACAAACTCCTACAAATGAACTGGAATAAAAACATTAGCTGGTGTTAAACAACAATAGGCAGGCCTGTGTGACTACTCACATGGGTTCATGCCTTGTGTTCCCAAAAAGCCAAAGAAAAGAGAGACAATCCACAACCAAAGGTACCTCGAACACAAGCACTCCTCTAATTCAGTTATCATTAATCCTAGGGATTCTTACCACTTCATAGTTGCATAAGACAGTTTCATTTGAAGTGAGAACTTCATAGATATGACCGTGCTCTCTTTCATCAACTGATGATGATACAGCCTCACCAAGGGTGACTTTTTGCTACCAGTTAACTCATGCATTTCTTGCATAATGTATGAATTACATTCAAGAGAAAATACTGAAAAAGTAGTTCATTTTCATTTTTATTGGTGTGGAAAGGTAATGAATGGCCTGGGTAGGACCAAAGCTGGCAGCATGGATGCTCTTTCTTACAGGTTTTATCAAGGTGTGTGATTAGATTCGATACATACCTATCAAATTACACAATAAATGATTTCTTTTACCATATAATTTATATAGACACAACTTTAGCTGCATGAATGATTGAACAAATCATGGAACCAAAAATATGAACAATCATACCCATGAAATAATTTCTTTTATTCAAAAACCAACTACAGAAATGAGGGCAAACCACCAGCATATCCAGTAGGTGACTGAGATGAGTGATATTTTTACCAGCTGTGGCGGCATGCTGCGAGTGACATCTGTGGATAATTAATGAAAGCAAACACCAACTGCAATCAAAATGAAGAGGGAAGCTTTAATGCATCTTGTGACAATGGGAGTTAAATGTAAAGTGAGGGGAGCAGTTTCTGGGTTAAAGAACTTTGGTCCTGCAAGGGATTACCTTAATTCTTTAATCTCCTGGAGTTGCCAAGTCCCTTATCAATTCATGGCTATATTGGTTAAGGTGTGGGACTTGCTAATGGATCAAAATGCCAACTGTTACTTGGGAGGGGAGGGGACTGTCTAGAACTTGCTTCCAAAACCCTGGTTTTTTTTTTTTTTTGGTTTTTTTTTGAGAAAAAGAAGTTTCCAAAAACTTGGCACTCCTCTCCCCACAGGACCAAGTTGTTGGAGCCATCTGTGAATCAAAACTTCAACCAAGGTCAATAAGATCCAATCAAGAAAGTGAGCCACATCCAAGTGGCTTATGTCAATTCCTGAGCTGGCACAACCCAGGGTCTGAATCCATATCACTGCTTTATAAAACAGCAATTCCTTTCTAATCCTTACCTCTATTGTAACTCCAACCTTGTGGGGCCTAGACACTAAAAGCTTCAAAAGAACCAAGAAAAGAACCAAAATGCCAAAGAAGGAAGAAACTTAGAAAGAGGGAAGGAAAGAAGAAAGCCAAGACGGAGTTATACTAACAACATGCCATTCACTTTACCAAATCCCAGTGTTACCATATAAATGCCACTTAAAAGCTAATGATTATACAAATCCACTTCAAATTCCTTTACTTTTACCATATACACTGATGTCACAATATTTCATCCATTTCTATTTGATTTTCCAGTTTTCCATTACCTAAATTATCCCCATTACTTTAAGAATACACATACAACTCTTATATTTGCATGGACAGCCAGGTGAGCAAGTAAGCCTTGCATTTATTTCACCTCTTTTTCTGAATCTATGGATGATAATCAATTAATGCTAACATTAGGTAAGAATCTACTGAAGAATACTATACAAAAAATGTAAAGATATGCAATTTACCATATTCTATCAATTATATAATGAATGGTTTCAACCAAAGATAATGCTAATGTCTAGTAAAGCCTCCATTTAGTTCTACTTTCCCCAATTATTTTTTCTGAATATGTAGATGATCATCAATCCAAGCATTATGAATGAACCTACTGAAGAAAGTCAAGTAGAAAAACAGACACAAAATACAATTTACCAGTCTTTCAACCAAAGATCATTAATGCTTCATACAAAAGAGCTGGCATCAGAAGAATTCCATTTCATTCACCTATTCTATATCATATTTTCCTGAATATGTAACTGATTATTAAGTCATGTATTAGGTATGAACCTACTGAAATGACCTGTCAGAAAAAATTGAAAAAAATACAATTTATATTATTCTATTGATTATACGCAGTCATCAAAGGCAGGAGGGAGTTAGATGGGGAATCCACATTCTCGATACAAAATTCCAAAATTATCCAAAATATTTCTTAAGTGTATGCCATTCAAACTGCCTAACTTGCATTCACATGACCTAGAAAAATAATGTTTGATATAGCATAAGAAAAATTTGATGCCAATCAGGGCAAATAAAATTATTTCACCTTAGTGCTCTCATCAGTTTTCCAAACAGATGATTATCTTGGATACGAAAGCAATAACTTGAGAAAACTATTTCTCACTCATGAGATGAAAAAATATTTTTTAAGAATAATAAAATGCCCAATAGACAAGTGATAAATGCCTCAACCATGAAGAAATAAAAAACCCGTGGAGGGAGAGCATGTGAGAAAGTAAGTCATCCATCTTATTTCAACTACCTACATTTTTCTGAGAAAGATATCACCAATTCACGCATTAGATAAGGGCCTACATCAAAGATGTGTACAAAAGCAATATATTACAATTTACTGAATCATTCACTGATTATAAGTTGAGAGTTTTGAATCTAAGTCGATCTAAGCGCTCATGATACATGACAATTCCAGCTTGAACACCAATATCATTTTACTTTTCTGAATGAGTACATAATTAGTAGTTTTTCCTGACTGTATGCACACATCATATATATGTCTAAACTTTAACTTATTTCAAAGTTTGATACCTTAAGGCCAATATTTGGTGTAATAATAAGAGCCACCTGTCCCTAACCATGTATTTACAGTACAGTGAAAACAGTGAACTGACATTTGTGCAAAATATCCTGACAGTAGTGTATCCATGGCTACAAAGCTTCATTATCTAGACCAGGGTTCACAGGCAGATAAGTAAAAGGCATGCTATGTCTAAGAAGCAGCAACACTGGAAATGTCACAATATATAAATATAATGTATGCATAAAAAATGAATATTTGTATATACTGATTATGGTAAATAATATAATTCAGTAACTTGAAATAATGACCAAGGCAGACAGTACGCCATTTTCACGTTAAACAATATATATAAAACAAATGAAAGGACACTGATCAATTGAAACGAGACAGCTGGTCTAATACCAGCACATCCCGACAAAATGTAATCTTTAAGAAATGTGAACTCTATTAAGCTGGAGGTGAGTAGGTCAATAAAGTCAGCCCAATTGACTGGCTAAGGGAAGGTTCAGAAAAGGCAAGTAGCACTAATCATATCTAAGTGGTCTAAAAGTATGAATAAAGGGTGGCACCTCTTCACAGGTCACAGGATATCACAAGGGTTGGAAAGTCCATGTAGGTAGTAGCTGGTAGCCAGCCAACGACCAGGAAGGTATATTACCAGTACTACCCATCTGAGTATCAGGAGGGTGAGTGAAATCTGCTTAATGAACCAGCACTCCATTGGATGTCAAGTTACATTCCTCTGACCCAGGTAGCTGTCTTTTCTTTATGCCTCTTTAACACGTACATTCTCTCCTTGTCATATGTAACACTTGACAACACTTAATTCACACAGCTCATTCTTCATAACTCTAGTAGTTTTTCCTGTGGTGAGCACTATGGGCTAGCCCAGCCTTTTAGCAAAATGGTAGCAGCAGATAGATGCAGTGTTAGAGACATTTAGGCTGGAGCATTAGGTAGTAGTAGTTGGTACAAGCATTAGACAGAAGTAGTCAGTAGGAACATTAGGTAGAAGCCTCAGCAAACACTGCATTAGGTTGTCCTCAACCAGTGCCCTGTTAAGGGTGAGGCACTAAAGGGTAGCAGCACTGGAGTTGACTTATTATTGTCAAAGTCATCTCTACAGGAGTTCCAATTGGAAAATGCATCAGAGATATAGATAGATAGCGACGGAAAGTCCAGACCAACACATTCCTTGGGAAATTATCTCATACTCACAGGAGAGACTCAAGAAGAGAAGAGAAAGAATGAATGAAATATATAAAGTACACAAATTTCATCAGTCATCATAAAAATGATTCTAAAGGTAATAAATAATAATAGAAAAAAGTTTCATATTTGATGAAAATACATCAAATTCAATATTCAGGCTGGGTTGAAGAATGTGTCAATTTACCATCAAAAAATAAAAGTACTGTATCAACAAGTACTTGCTGCAGTTACCATTCCTGACCATGACGCATTAACAGGTCGCCCAGGGTTCAGCCCATAGGTTCGAATCCTGGTTAAAGCAGCTGGTCCACAGTCAAACCAGCTAATCATCCACCCCTAGGGGTTGGTCGATAAAATGGGTATTTGGCGATCAGGGCCTGAGCATACAGGAGAGCTAAAGGCGTGCAAAAAATAGAGTGAATTGGAACAATGTGGAATACCGGGGTCGATGTGTTGTCAATGAACTGAACCAGAGCATGTGAAACATCTGGTGTAAACCATGGAAAGGTCTGTGGGGTGGGGTAGCATCAGGAATGGATGAAAGCAAGCAAGTATGAATATGTACGTGCGTATATATGTAAATGTCTGTGAATGTGTATGTATAGAAAAGTATATGTGTATATGTTGATATGTATATGTATATATGTGAGTGTATGGGCATTTATGTACATGTGGATATGAGTGGATGTGCCATTCTTTGTCTGTCTCCTGGCGCTACCTCGCTGACACAGGAAACAGCGATTAAGTGAAATAAATAAAATAAATAAATAAATATATATATATATATATCTATTTATTCATTATAATTTGTCGAGGTAGAGTAAGGAAACATACGAAAGAAAGGCCATTTTTGGTGAGGCTGTATCACTGGAAGTCTGGGAGTACAGTTCAGTCATTCTAAATAAGTCTACATTTCTTTGCTACTAAGAGTAATGTAGCCTTGGGCTGCAGGAGTCTCAAGAAAGGTCCTGGGTGATGAAAGCTATAATGAGACATGTGATGCCAATGATATCAACAAACTTTAAAATAGATAAGTGCTAAAGAGAACATTAGTGATGATAAATAAATCTACATTCATATACTCAAAAGAGTGATTCTCAAAATAATGAACAACAAATATATCAAAGAAAGTGTGATTATAAATAACAATGTAAGGTACGGTGCTGCAACTAATCACTTTGGCACTGGAGCACTTAGGAGTGATCAAATCTAAATTTCACATGTGAATGACTGGCTTTAAAAAGATGCAGTTTAAGGTTAATAACTTAAACTTATTTAGTAGCATTTCAATGATTAGTAAAACTGAACTTATTAAAAGTCTGCATTAAAAAGACAAACAATTAAAAATCATACATGATACAGTAATCTAATCACTGTTTTGTGTAAGTATGAGCTACTGAGAAGTAACTGTGATTTATATCAAAGTATTAGTATCGTAATCTAACCCTAATCATGTAAAAGTGAAAAAAGACTTTCAATCCTTTTTGCAAAGGTCTAATATCTTAGAAAGCAAATCAAATATATTTACCTATCCTCAGCAAGGTGATGGGGGGAACATATGGTATCACTAATTCAACAGGTTTTGTTTAATAAAATGTGGTTACTATAAGGAAGTTTAAAGATAAAATACAGGCAACGATACAAGTGATAAGATCATAAGCTTTCAACAGTTATGGGACTGAAACACTTGTAAAATTTGATAACGGACAAAATGGAAAATTTACTGGGTACTTGGAATAAAGATCAAAACCAAAGAAGAAACCCTTTAACCTTTAAATTGCTTGTGATCCTACGTTAACATACCCACCAATGCTGAAACTGATTTAACAGATTTCATTACATATTGGAACATGTAATGGTCAACATGTAAGGGAATATTTTTCAATAAGGAGGCAGTGTCATTTAGACATAACTGTGACTGAAATGACAAAAAGGGGAATAGTATAGTCTGAACTGATTCTCTGAACTGTATGTATCACAGTATGCTATACTGTAGACAATACTGCACACTGTACTTACATTGCAAAACTAATATAACTTTAAAAAATATGACCAATGTTGTGTTCATAAACAGGTCCAAGTATTGGGCTGGTACTGAATCCATTCCCTCATTTACAACATCACTGTTTATCATGTTCTGTAGATGAAAGTCTTCTTGCATTTCATACACAAACAATCCAAGTTATTCCAGCTCCTAAAGAGTATACAAATGCAATATCCTTGAGGTATTACAACATATGAAGCATGTTTATATGGGCCAAGTGGTAAAAGCACAGTATGTCCTGCTGCTTGGATTTTGTGCCCTCGGTGTGATGTCATGGCCAAAACAACACTTTCTTTTTCCTCATCTCTCCTTCCTTCTCTATCTCTTTAGCCCTTTTCATGTTTCAAGTACAGCTTATGGGTGACTTTTGTTTTTGATGAAAAAAAAAAAAAAGACATTTCACATAGTCTGCAACTGTGTATAGCTGTCACTGTTGAGTCAAAAAATCAAATTGTACCAAAAAAAATTCTGCAATTGGGACCTCACAGGCATTAACATCAATTTTTTCTCAAAATTTCAATTACAATAAACATAATCATCTCAGTGCCTAATTCACCCAATTTTTCACATTTCGTAACAAAGAGACATGGAAAACAAAGTCACTTATTACCTAACACATGAAATTATCTAAAAACTTTTAAGATAATTTTTTATTAATTTAAAGCAAATGAACAGTTCCAGCTATTTTCAACTCAACATAAAATATGCATCTTTCAGTTTCCTGCCCACAGAACTCTTCAAACAAGTCAATTTGCAGTCTACTATAAAGTTTTCATATAAACATGGATATCAATTATGGTTACATACAAATTAGTAGGGATGATACTAATGAATGTCAATACCCCACATTTCTAACTACAAAACAAGAAAATAATACGATACCATTCAATAAAATTGTATACGAAACAAGTATGGTATATTGAGATAAGACTTAACATCTGAAAAGATTATCTTAAAATCACAGTAATGCTATGAATAGTTCACATTTATGAAACTTACCAATCCAATGCCTACCGTCATAACATGAAAATACAAGAAAGAAACACACTGCATAACATTTCTATTATAAAGCATTACTGAACATCATTTCATCAGCAACGAAAGTACCCACTCTTAACACATTACATATAGGAAATTGATTCAGATGTAATGATTAGCCTCGGACAAATATAACTACTTTCTATAAACATAACTACATGTAAGAAGAGACTCTGGCCACATGCAATCAACCCCTAACTACCCGTAAAACCCCCAACTTAAATTGGGTGACCATTGTCATCTAATCATTAAAGACTTGTTACCCTCACCTATCTTTAATAAGAACATATACTAAAGAGAAAATATAACCAACTATGCTTGCTTCCCACTTTCCCAAACAGGATACCATGAACGTGACTCCCCTTTGTCAGATATTGATTATATTTTTCATTCATTTGAGAGACTGGCGTCGAGTGTGCCAGAACGAGCCAACCTCTACTCCAGGGTCGTGGCTCCATCATAACACAGGGCCGTGGTGCCTCCCCCAAACCCCTCAGAACAACTTACCACATCCCTGTGTCTTCCCTCTCCACCCATCCTACCTCAGCACTTAATAACATATAGATTCTATGTGCACTACAGACAGACTAAAATGCCAACTCGAAAACGGCCTACTTATGTATAAATTGTTCCCTTCGATTCCTGAGACTACTGTCAAAAAGGTACGAGTAAGGATGACATAACTCACCATCTCTACTGTTCTCCGACTCTTCGTCTGTGAAGAAGTAAATATCTGGAAGACGAGAAGTCTGTCAGTTGGGGTATTTTCTTGTATTTGCAAATGTAAACACAAGTACATCACTGGCCACTCACCCGCCATGTTGAAGTAAACATGGGCCACTGAGAGGCCTGCGCTGATTGGCTGGGTGACGTCACACATCTCTACCGTTCCAGCAATGTTGTACTCAAATTCATTAAAAACTTCGTACAATCTCTTTAAAATTGAGACATTGCCATCCTAAAGCTAAATACTCGATCAGATAAGATGACAGGTCGAATGTTTAACCAGAGACATTTGGATTATTGATATGATGTTACAGAAGACGGTAACTCTATCAACCCCTACGATAAAACAATGATAAATGTGACGTGATAGGAATTCCCGTGTAATGAATATCCTTAAGCTGAATATCGATAGGGTGAATGGATCCTTTGACGTAACTTACAGCTATGAAATTATAATTGCCACCGCATACAGTACCGATGACTTTCAAGTCTAACCATCTGTTATTTCACTTTGTGAACAATGGACTGATAAGATTAAATTCTTGAAATTTAAGCTGTGATGTGAGCTGTGCCTTCAAGGATACAGTGTTTCATTCAATACATTCTGCACGAGAGTAACTTAAAGTCCTTGGAGGGGATAGCGAACTATACTTGTCTACTGACTTTCTGCTTTACACCAGGGGACAAGGGACATTCACTTCGATGTTCAGGTTCTAAAAGCATTCAAAGTTATTTTTAGCGACTAATTATATGAATCTATAAACTAGTTTTTAAATGGGGACACAAACACCATCTGAGGAAAGGGGCAGAGTATATAGTGTCTTAATATGTTCAAATTGTAAATATTAATAACGTACATTACAAAAGAAATGGAATTAAACAGTAACCAGGGATCAAGACACCTTTAACAATAAAAGAGAAGCACTGATAGTGCTGTATATTATATATATATATATATATATATATATATATATATATATATATATATATATATATATATATATATAATTGTATCTACATTTATGCCTCTACTTATCTTAAGAAAAGGGGCTAGTGACGTATACAAGGGGCTTCAGAAATTAAGGACATGACTGATGAGTAAACATTTACAATGCCTTTCACTCTTCAAATGACAGGAGACCTTCCTTTCAACGGATTGCATTGTAGGAATCGGAAGAAAAAAATGTAACATAATAGATACAGAGTCTACCTCAGGGAGGAAGGAAGCAGCCATTGTTCACACAATTACTGTGCGATGTTGTGGTCTGTCGGGTGTAAACAACAAAGAATTGGAGATTCGCCAGAACTTCGCCAAGCATGGGTCCTTGTCTTTGGACGCCTCGTTCCCCCTTCCTTCTCTTCTAGGAGAAATTAATCTCTTTAATTGGTATTACTGCTACAAATCTTTTTTTTTTCTTTACAAAAGTAAACTCAGCTGATCACTTTCGAGTGTGCTTGACAAAAGTAACCTTAAGCAAGCCTACCGCAGTGCTTCGATTAGTGCGTCAATCTCCCAATAAGATTTCATGAACCTTTATCAAATGTCCCATTACAAAAATCAAAGCACCAAAAAATACCCTACTCGTTGATGCAAATTTTTATAAAGAAGGATTTCAACAACTGGGAAATCGACTGGCAATGCCTGGATTAGCTTGCGAGATGTGGAATATGGCGGTATAAGTTGTCAGCATGAGCCCAGAACGTCTTGTACTTTTTCCTTTCTATACAGTTAGAGTTTGAGGATACGATACATAAGTCATTACTTGACTCTATCCTCAGGTACAATGAAACACTTCGGAGAAGTGACCACGCATGCTTTAATTTTATATGATTAACCGGAAATTGCAATGCGCATGCTTTGAGGCTCAGCGCGAGACGCACGAGGAGGAATGAGACTCGGATGAGGACCTAAACACAAAGATCAGATACAAGACATGGAATGTCATACATAAGCTTAAGAAGGAATACCTAAGCCATAAATTATTTCACACTTGGCCAAACCAAAACAGTGCTTTTAGGGTTCTTGTGACCTGTGTGATGGGGGATTCACGAGACGGGTAGTGGTGGCAGTAGAAAGATATATAAGGTACAACATATGCCGTAAGAAAGTAATGGACTACGGAGATGCTGATGACTGCACTAGAACCAGACAGTCTGAAGTTAGAGAAATCGAGAAAGTAAATCCGTAAACAAAAACATCAATAACATCTACGATATTAAAGTGATCAGATTGTTCTGTGAATACACCTGTGGGAGGGACCTACGGGGCAAGATAATCCCCCAGTCTGACATCAGGAGACCATATTAAGAGTTGTAAGGTCAACTATATATACCGGTCAGTGTCATAATTATCTTCAGATACATAATAAAGGACAGAAAATAATGTTCAGCATATGTTAAAGCCAAAACTCAGTAGGCATCGCCAGTCTATTCATCCCGTAGGATGAAGGCATACAGACTTTACAAGAGGTGCAACGGCGGGCAACAAAAAATGTATCTTATGTAAGGTTGCTGAGCTACAGGGAGAGGACGGAATGACAAGGACTCGCTCATACTCCGAGACTGCTCTGACCGTGCTGACAAAGCAGTTTTCTGATTGTTAAAGAGGATACCAATCATTTGGATTAGAGAGCAAGAATCTGAGCAAAAAAAAATCAAATGATGAAGGAAAGTAAAGAACTGATATACGAATAAGGCAGTGACAAGCGTATGGAACAAGTAAAGATTCAGAGAATGTACAGCGTATTAAAGGTAGGTCATAAAACTGTGACTGAATAAACGGTCAAGAATTTGGGCTCCATGAACATAAGTCCCTCCATCTACACCAAAACATCACACACACACACTAGCCATATGAACTAACAAGTAATCGTATATACACACAAGGAGACTCAAAGGAATAAACTGAATACAACAAATGCATACACAAGCATATGCATGTTTCCATATTAATTCATTCTAAAATACAAATTCGCAAATAAAAAACGTCCTCAAGATGCATGAATATACATAATTTCATTCACACAAGCAAACTGACACAAGCACATATCGTAACGTTAAAACACAAATAGACATACACTCTCAGCCAAAGACAATACACACACACACACACACACCCTAAGACAATAAAATACACAACACACACACACACACACGAACGCGTGTAAAACTCCCAGTTACGCAAAAATAGTAATGACTGAAAAGGAAGTCTTTTTAAAATTGGGAACTGCTGAAACTTATAAGTCCTGGACTACCCTAAGTCTACAAAATAGTCTTAAAAAGGAAAGACTACTCATACACCACAGACTTTTAAGACGAGTAAACTATAGACTTATATCAGGGAGACATGAGTACGGCATTTGCTTGATGACAATGGCAGTATGATTGAGATCAGTGGGAAGGTGGATGAGGTGCCACCAGCGAGGTGATGAGGTCGTACCCCTGGCTGGAAGCCATACGATCAGCAGCAGCGTAGCGCGATGTCGAACCGTACCAGATGACGGCCCACTTCTCTCGGTCACCAGTACACTGTAGCTTTCGTAATGGAGGCGTAAACTTGTCGGGTTAAGTCAACTTATCTTTAATGATAATAATGAGCGCACAACATTGTGTCGGCCGCAATACCGCTCCCCGTACCATCGTGAGCAAGGTGGGAATGGCACTAACCAAAAAGCTAACCTAGTTGTGCCGTACTGAACGAGGACGGCGGAAGAGTTTCGGACCACCAGAGAAAAGGATGGAAAATGTAATCCTAGAATCAGCTGTGGTGGTAAAAGCACCGATACCTAACACCTCCTCGCTTGTCAGACGTGAACAGCAATACGGGTGATGAGTTCCAGGATAAGGGTGAGGGTGGGAACGGGAAGGGTGCACCCGACAGGGACTCGGGCAACAAGAAGGGAGCTTATCCTTCCCTCAGCACCGATGGAAGAATGTAGGGCAATGGAAGAGGAATGTTTTACTGTAAGAAAAAAGGAGGAAAAATAGGTAATCTACTAATTCTCTAGTTGGAGCTACACCAATAGAATCTGTGAAAAGGATCTAGGAAAGCATATTCGACCTAACTTAACGACACAAGCAACTAGGAAAATTCTCAAAAGTTCAACCTCTAGTGTACTTCTATCTAAAGTGAAAATATACTTGAGTAATGAAAGGCACACAAAATACAGATGATAGTGGATAGAAGAAAAACTGAACAAGAGATGTGACAATGGGCAAGAGAGGGAGGGACGGGGCACGATACCCAGACACAGTAACCACAAAAAGTACAATCGAAAAAACTGTGGGGAAATTTCCTAAAAATATGCATGACGCACTCGCATACAAGGGTTGGCGATGTAAACAGTGAATATTATGTGCCTGGGTTTCCTTTTTTTATCAAACTTACCTTTTAATAACATTCACGAGCGTATATGCTTTAAATACGTATATGCACCATGTAAAGTTCATAAATAAGCTATTATGTATATCATTGCTGTCTGTCTGTGGTTCATTAGTCGGCTTACTGCAAATGTAGCCATTTATATTCCCCTTAAAGGCTGGTCGGTAAATGAGTTTGGGACTACACAAGTGTAAAACTTTTACCATGATGCAAAAGGAAGTAGATGACAGGCAACTACCACCGCCTGGATATCAAGGATAGTGGTGAGAGCGGTGTGAGCCTGCACTACAGTAACTGTCAAGTTTCCCTCCCTGGTTCAAATTACTTCATGATATTTCACAGAGATGCGTGAACGCAATTGTTCTATGGTTTGTTTGTTTCTTGTCAGCACATCCGACTGACCTCATCATGATATTGCATTGTCTGCCTCAGTGTTGGTGACTGGATCTGGACAGTGGAAAGCCAATGTCTCTCAAGTATTTCCCAAGGATTTGGAAGGTCTACCAAACAACCAAAAAACTTACCGTATAATACTAAAACTTCTCAATAACAAGATCTCACTATGTCCTGCCACTCGGACGTGTCTATCTCGTTTCTCACTATCTTACCCCTGAAAATGTCAAGAGCAGCGGGAGGTGTGTTCCAGTGTGAGGGGCTGGGGAGGGGGATGCTAGGAAACATGCACCCCAAGCTTTCCATCTAAAGGTTCCCCTACCGAGATCAAAGTGAAAATATTCGTTATAAATAATCTAGGATAAAAATAAATGCCTGAATGTCAAAATGCGTTAATTATAATATATTCAAGTAACTTCATACTTTATGTCCGTCAGAGAAGCCTCTAAGGAAGAGTTTACCTTCACGGACGGGCTTGGGATATCCACCCTCACTCCGCCTAGTATTGTGATATGCAGTTACGGTTATTTGAACATGGTCACTATCACTATAACAGGAGTTTTGTCTCGCCAACCCATATATATCATTTACCTTATATACAGAATTAGACAGATGAATGGAGTATATACGCATCATGGTACACTTGGTGCCAGCCATACGATCGTCAGTCGCGCTGAACGAATAGATAATTTTACTATAATCATAAAAAATGTATAATCCAAGATACTTTTACTAAATAATTTAAATAACTATAACAACTCTCTTCTCACCATATTGTTTACTATTGTTTATCTCGATCAAAAACCGATCGTCTGAAAGTATAGGCTCGTCTCAAAAAGCTGCAAGAATATTTCTATAAATTATGCCTTTACTGATCATTCAACACTTGCAATGCATTTTCTGATAACCTTACATTTACAAGACATTTATCTCATCAGTTTAGAAGTCAAACAGCGAGTAAACTTACCTGTGAGGAATTTCTTCATATAAAATTACAAAGTTGACCAAGTCTCAACGTGTCCTTATGCTTGCAGTGTTAATGTGTCATGGCCGCCCTTGGTTAGGGGCAATAATTGCACCACCCTTACATATCATAATTGCCCATATGGCATTCTAATATCAGGTCCTGGGAACATAAATGAAATTAAACGAATAAAATTTCAATAATCTTTATCAATATTATTTTCTTTTACGTTGAAGCATAATTACTTTCTTTTAGTCTGCTGACCTACACTATAAAAGTATACCACCTAATACACATTTTGCCACCCTCTTCCACCTTGAAAATATTCCTGTAGGCTTATGTACATTACTAGTGTTGTCTGATTGGATATGAATAACTATACCAAACACCAAAACTGTTGCATTTTTCTAAAACTGTATACTTAATAGCTCACCATGGTATTTGCTTAAAGATATACGCTTACGGTTATCACTGGAATGATTATGATTTTCAAGAACTTTACAATTCAGGCATCTGTACCATCAACAGTGAAGAAACTATACACGTGTAAATGTTTATGCCTATCTTCGCCGCTGTCAGTTTAAGTGTTTATTGTAATCTTTTTATTTAACACAAGTTTATGTAATTATCATTTTTATTGCTTAAAGCAGTAATTTTGTAACTACCACACACACCGCTGTACATCTTATGCTGTTCATTTTGTAACATGGTTAACAAGTGCATTTACTCAGTTACAATAGAATCTTTTACCATGGTGGAGTCCCCTCTATAATTATGTAGCTCCGCAGCACTCTGCACCACAGGTAATAGTGTTGCGATGTGTGCATACATGTGCAGAATGCATGGTTATTGAGCAGTGAGTGCTAAGTGTCTTCTTTATGGTAGTTTCATGGGTATCAGGGACCTTGGGATGCGATGAAATAGTGCTTGCAGTGTAGTAGCGATGGGTGATGTCCAGAGAATAGATGTGAGTGACTTCTGTTTCTCTGGGGAGTGTGGTTTATGTCTGGTGTATGTCTGGAGGGTTGTTGTTTATATGGGTTGGGGAAATCTGTGAATAGTTTCTGTACTGTGGGGTGGAGGGATCAGCAGTAAGAGGCATAGGTGAGCTTTTTATTTCTACTTGGAGTTGGCATCAGTCACTGAGCAATTTAAGTGGAAAGGGTTTAGTGCTGCTGCACAGAACAGAGTTCCAAGCATATTTAGGTAGGTGTGTATTGTGGAGATCTTTGTTTCATTATATGTGCTGAATGTTTCTGGTTGCTATGCAGCCAATGATTGTTCTGGACACACTATTTTGTATGGTTCTGTTACAGTGGCTATCTCAACAATTTGCAAAGTTCACACATTTGTAGAGTGCTTCCCATCAATGCTGTCTGTATTAGTGATAGCCTACTGTTTGCTATATATTACATACATACAGGATTCCCTTTTATGTAGTTCCAAAGTACTCAGAAAGTCAGCCACGTCCAGCAGGTGGGACTGTAAGTAGAGTGACTGCAAGACAAGCACAGAGTAGGTGTTCAGTGTCTTTCGAGTGAAAGCTGCATCTTGAACATAAGGGGTCTTGTGATACTTTAACTGATGTCTGTAATGCTGGAGAGATGGGTGGTGCAAACAAGAAAGGGAATCTCATACTTATCTGCCCTCTGCCAGTGGCCTATTAAGACTGAGGCACTAAAAAGCTAGGAAGTGGAATTGGAGTTCACCCATTATGGAGACTCTTTTGGCGTGGCCACCCCTTTGAGGGATATTCTGAGGGGAACGGGCATCAGAGATATAGTTATGATATATGTGCTTTCGAATGGGTGTCTGACCAGGTAGGTGTGATGTAGTTTAGGACGGAATTGATGAACTGCTTGTAGAGGGTAATTTGGGATAATATTTTGACCCAAACTGGAGCTCATAGTGTTTTGTAGGTGTTTAGCTTGTTTAAGGCCTTTCTGTTGTTTGTGGCATGTGAAATGAATGTCATGTAAAATGTAGGATATACCTAGTATAGTTTTGCCAAGTGGGAAAAGTTGATCACTGTTGGTTCTAGGCAGGTGGAAGTTAGAATCATATCTTTCAGGGGTTACGAGGGTGAAGGAGGACTTCTGTGGGTATTCGGTATACTAACTGTATGATGCGGTGCTGCATGTTTGTTATTGCCTGAATAGCATTAAGGTGCTGGGCAGTAATTGTAAAGTCATTTGTACATGAGAAAACTTCCACTGGAGTTCATGCAAGAATAAACAGCAGAGTGTTGGAAAAAAGAATGGCTTTGTAAGGAACTCCACTGCAGATTCATCTTCATACAAATTTTGCATACAAAATGCATGGAAAGAGTCATAAATGAATCATATTCACTTTATTCTTATGCTCTTGATTGTATGGGATCTGATACCAGATACTTCACCTTCATAACGGTTCATCTCTTTTTGTATTTCACGCACCTGTAGGGAGTACAAGTAATGTCATTCACTTATCATCAAGAAGGTGACAGTGTCATTTGATATGCACCCTGCTAATTACCTTATGGCTGTTGATCTTTTACCAACCTTTTATTAATAAAATGGCCTCACCTACTGTAAAATAACTTATGCAAAGTACTGCATTCACAAACTTAATCATCAATAAAATGCAAAATCTATGTCATCAACCAGCTTAGAAATCAGCAGCTATCTTACCTGTCCTTTTCTCTTCTTGAGCTTTGTTTGATACTTTTTCCTGTACCTGACTCTTGGATTTCTCTGCTCCTTCGAGCGTGATGGTAACAGACCCTTATTTTTAGTTATTTGGTAGCTAATGGGACGTCTCCCATCAGGATCAAGATCATTTTCTTCTACTTCAGCAGGCTCTGGAAAAAAGTGATAACTCAATTAGCAACTTAAAATTAGCATAATTCTAACCTAAGTGGTTGAAGCTGGATTGCTTACATTGTTTATTATATCACAATCTTATGCAGAATAACCACCATGAGTCTTGTTCTTCTGGGAAAGGAGGAGCAAGAACATTGGACATAGACTTTGTGTTATTTTAATTCTGGTAAATGTGGTGCTGATATCATCAGAGCCTCCACCTACTGTACTACTTGCACAATAACTTCAAGAACAGTGTCATTTATGCATTACTTCTCTACAGTACAGTATTTCAAACCACTATCCTTTATCTATATACTTATCTATATACTATATACTTAGATTAATCATGTACCTGCACTTTTTTGGGTCATTTTATTCAATTCTGTGCGCAAGCTGGGTTGATAAATCTTACCAGGAAAATAAACCATCATTATCCCATTCAATCCT
The DNA here is from genome assembly GCF_036320965.1 of Panulirus ornatus. NCBI lineage: Eukaryota > Metazoa > Arthropoda > Malacostraca > Decapoda > Palinuridae > Panulirus > Panulirus ornatus. The sequence goes on from NC_092296.1 coordinate 5,011,139, forward strand.
TTGGTAAAATGTGATCCACTAATTCGTGTTTCCAAGTTATGATTTCCAAGAATGCACCCCCAATGTTGAGGTGGGTCTGCATCTGTGTCAAGTTCCTTGTCTCTGAACCATTTTAGAACACCCTGGTCAGGCTATGCTTACAACCACAACTCTCTCTTACACTATCATTCCTAACAGAATCAACTCCCTCATAGTATTATGTTGTCCACCATCTTCCATTTTCTTGCATTCAGGGTCCAACATACATCAATACAACACTGTCAGGGCTTTTAAACCGTCAAACATATTCATCTTTGCTCTAACACATACTGGCCTTTCCTTCCACATACTCCTCAATGCATCCAAGAACTTAACCTCCTCTCCTACCCTAAGACTAATTTCTGCCCCTGAGTTTCTATCTGCTGCCAACTCTACTTCTAAAACACTCAAACACTTCACTTTCTCTGGGTCCTCCCTATTAAACTTACTTCCAAAGCCACTCCCTCATCCCCCTGCTGCACATTACCTTGCTTTTCACATTCACTCTCAACTTACTTTCATACATTTTCTCAAGCTCTGTCACCAACATCTGGAGTATCTCTCTGGTGTCTGCGAACAGTCACATCATCTGTAAAAGCAACTGATTCATTTCCCAGGCTCCCCCAAGCCTTGCATACTGCAGACCTACCCACTGTTCTAAGACATTTGCATTCATATCCCTAACCATACCATCCATAAACAGATTAAATAACCAAAGTGCCATCACACACCCTGGCTGCAGACCCAAGGCAATGAGAACCACTCAACCACCACCATTTGTACTTACATTTTTTACTCTCCTAGTAAAACCTATCAGTGTTTTTAGCAGCTTTCCATTACCCTTAATTTTCACAACACTCCACATAAGGCCTCAATATAAAGCCTATCATATGCTTTCTCCAAATCCATAAATGCCATACATACATAGTTCTCTCTTTTTCCAAGTATTTCTCACTTACATTCTTCAAAGCAAACACCTAGTCCACATATCCTTTACCTCTTCTGAATCTACACTGTTAATCCACTATCAGTAAGTTTATCAGACTTATATCTGTTATTCATGCATTCACTTAAGTTTGCCTTAACTTTATGATTAGTCATTATCAGTGCATTCTGCTCCATTCCTTTGGCTATCCACACATTGAATAGCCTGATTAACCAATCAAAAATGCTGTCAACTCCTTTCCTGTGAAACTTAAATACAATCCCACCAGCTTCTTGGCCGCAGTTCATGTTCCACAAAGCTGTCACATTCATCTCTCTTTTCACAAAACCATTTGGTAGGACTTGTTCACTACAGATGCCACCATTTCCCAAGTAACCATCATCTACCATCCAATCTTTTAACGCTCTATATCTTTTAGCTTATTTTTGCTTGTCACCACTTCCCCTTTTGTTTTTTCTCAATATTTTTTTCTATTGTCACCCCTATCTATTCTCTTGTTCTGCTCATACTATTCACCTTTTTCCAAACATTTTCTCATTCTCCAAGAATTTTACCAATCATTCACCTATCTCATATTTGCCCTTTTTCTGAGCTCCCATATCTTTCTTTTGACCTCTGGCCACTTTCTCTTGCACATCTCCCAGTCTCCTTCCTGGCTAAAAGCATCCACACAGCTCTCTTTTCTCTTCACTAGCAATTTAACTACCTCATCCCACTACTCACTATCCTTTCTCATACACCAGCATACACTTTCCATGCGTCACACACTTTGTGCACACATTAGCTCTGCATCTCTAAATTACATAGTGCTGGGAAAAAGAAAATTTTGCATCTATAGATGACTGTTGTGTGAGATATATTGCATTATGTAAGATAACCACATGACTGAAGCAATTTGGGATTTTTCACCCGTATCAGCTTAAAGGTATTGAAAAATTAGTCATTCTACCAATATATCATACTGAACAACTACTTACCATTGACTTTGTGTTCCTCATCACTACTGGCCTCTGCCACTTTGTTCTCCACTTCCCTCTTTATCACGTGATGTTCATCGTCAGATAAATCTGAGCCCTCCAATAAGTCTGACAGCTTTGTTTTCTTGGCTACTTTTGTTACATCTTTTTTGCTCAGCAGCTGTAACTTTTTACGTTTTCTGCAAAAAAAAATCAGTTCATGTCATGGGAAGTATGCTACTGACACCAAGCCCTAAAAGGACCTTTAACATTAACATCCTTGGTCAATATTGCACATGGGTACCACTTCTTAACTTTTACATTAACGTTCTTGGTCAATATTGCAGCACATGGGTACCATTTCTTAACAACTGATCGTATCTGCATATGATTAAGAGGGCAAAGTGCAAACATGACAGAAGTATTTAAACTAGAAATGAAGGAAATCATATAAAAATCTTACTATGAAGGAGCAACAGAGTGCCTTTTGCATATCTATCTTCTACTTTCTTTCATACTTGTTCGCTGTTTTCCACTGAAAAAGTTAGCATCAGGAACAAATGAAGAAAAGGTTTCATTTGCTTATATCCATTAATAACTCCAATCAGCAATACAGATTTTCTTTAAGTGTGGTAAAAATGTTTGGTATAATCACAATCTAAACACTTTTTTGGTGCAGTACTTCCCAGAAACTAATAAACATTTCTCCTTTAACTGATTCACTTTTGATGAGAAGGAATATGGAAGATACTGTGCATGATCAGCTGGCTAGGAAAGGACTAGGCTGGGCTTTATAACGGCACATAGTAACAGTTAAAAAAATTTTTTTTCTTTAAATGCTTTGTCGCTGTCTCCCACGTTTGCAAGGTAGCACAAGGAAACAGACGAAAGAATGGCCCAAACCACCCACATACACATGTATATACATACACGTCCACACACGCAAATATAAATACCTATACATCTCAATGTTTTTTTTTTTTTTTTTTTTTTTTTTATACTTTGTCGCTGTCTCCCGCGTTTGCGAGGTAGCGCAAGGAAACAGACGAAAGAAATGGCCCAACCCCCCCCCCCCCATACACATGTACATACACACATCCACACACGCAAATATACATACCTACACAGCTTTCCATGGTTTACCCCAGACGCTTCACATGCCTTGATTCAATCCACTGACAGCACGTCAACCCCTGTATACCACATCGCTCCAATTCACTCTATTCCTTGCCCTCCTTTCACCCTCCTGCATGTTCAGGCCCCGATCACACAAAATCTTTTTCATACATCTCAATGTATACATATATATACACACACATAGACATATACATATATACACATGTACATAATTCATACAGTCTGCCTTTATTCATTCCCATCGCCACCCATGGAATAACAACTCCATCCCCCCTCATGTGTGCGAGGTAGCGCTAGGAAAAAACAAAGGCCCCATTCGTTCACACTCAGTCTGTAGCTCTCATGTAATAATGCACTGAAACCACAGCTCCCTTTCCACATCCAGGCCCCACAGAACTTTCTATGGTTTACCTCAGACACTTCACATGCCCTGGTTCAATCCATTGATAGCACGTCGACCCTGGTATACCACATTGTTCCAATTCACTCTATTCCTTGCACGCCTTTCACCCTCCTGCATGTTCAGGCCCCGATCGCTCAAAATCTTTTTCACTCCATCCTTCCGCCTCCAATTTGGTCTCCCACTTCTCACAAAATATCCTTCAACGGCCACGATTCAAACCTGTTAGCCTGATGGGATTTGACCAGTGTAGACCCCATTGCTCATGGATGCGAGACGAAGGGTGTTTGACTACTTGTAATCAAATAGTCACTTCCCAAATGGGGCGATCATAGCCTAGCCGGTAGCGTTCCCAAATACCATGCAAAATGTCCTGGGTTCAAATCCTGGCTGTTAGAGGGAATTACATTACATGGGCTGTTCGTCCATTTCCTGGTGCCACCTTGCTGACGTGGGAAATGGCGATCAAGTATATCATATGAATAAATAAAAATATATATTTGCATGTATGGGCATTTATGTATATATATGTGTATATGAGTGGTTGGGCCATTCTTCGTTTGTTTCCTGGCTTTATTTTGCTGATGCAGAAAACAGCAATTAAGTATAACAGATATATGTATATATGAAGATCAAGATATTATGTTTGACAAAATTTTGACCTTACAAAACCTTAAATAAATATGCCGAAGATGGATACTATTAAAGCTGCATTAAAATAAAATATTACAAATCTGATTATATACTACGAGTTTACACCAACAAAGAGAATACACTTTTAGCTGAAGCAGCTTTAAAACATTATCTAAAAAGCTGTAAACTTAAGCCAAGCAATAAAAGGAATTTTGCTTATACATCTTCTGTTGTGTGAAAAGATGAAAAAATACTTACAAGTATCTGGAATTACCAACTTAAAGGATGATAAGAAATTAAGTGAAACTACACAAAATACTTCAGAATAATGAAAGAACCTAACCCAGGCTTTTCCTCTGGTGCAGCTTGACTGGTGTCTTCTGCAGCTTTTGCAGCAACAATAGTTGGAATTAAATTTTCTAAATAGGTTCTCAACTTATCATCACAAGGGACAAGTTCCTACAAAAGAAAAACATAATCAATTCATTCACTAGGAAATACTTACTTTCAGACTATCAAAAATATGATGTTTAACTATATGCAATAATGTATCTTTATATCTACATACATACCTAACTTTTTTAGCACACATTCATTTTCTACATTAGCAACATAGCACCAGGGACAGACGAAGAAATGGCCTCATTCATTCACATTCTCCTTTTGGCTATCCATTCATTCACATCCCCTTTCTAGCTATCATGTATTATGCACTGAAACCAGAACCCCCTATTCACAATCATTCTCCACAAACCTTTCTGTGGGGCCATTTCTTCATCTGTTCCTGGTGCTACCTCCCTAACATGGGAAATGGAAAATAAGTATGAAAAAATCTGGATATACCGGAAATTTCTTTATTCAGCGTGTATTTCATAATGAAAGCACAGGAAAATACTTTTTTACCTGTAACCCACCCAGTGGCAAAATACATTTCAATCTGTACCCCATGAAAATATTTGGTATACGTATAAGAAGCAAAACTGAATACATTATATGGAACTGGTCAGAGATACTGAAAGAACTAAAAGTCTGGAGCACTGTAGGAAAAATATTTTATTTATTTTTATTTATTTTGCTTTGTCGCTGTCTCCCGCGTTTGCGAGGTAGCGCAAGGAAACAGACAAAAGAAATGGCCCAACCCACCCCCATACACATGTATAAACATACACGTCCACACACGCAAATATACATACCTATACATCTCAATGTACACATATATATACACACACAGACACATACATATATACCCATGCACACAATTCACACTGTCTGCCTTTAATCATTCCCATCGCCACCTCGCCACACATGGAATACCATCCCCCTCCCCCCTCATGTGTGCGAGGTAGCGCTAGGAAAAGACAACAAAGGCCCCATTCGTTCACACTCAGTATCTAGCTGTCATGCAATAATGCCTAAAACCACAGCTCCCTTTCCACATCCAGGCCCCACACAACTTTCCATGGTTTACCCCAGACGCTTCACATGCCTTGATTCAATCCACTGACAGCACGTCAACCCCGGTATACCACATCGATCCAATTCACTCTATTCCTTGCCCGCCTTTCACCTTCCTGCATGTTCAGGCCCCGATCATTCAAAATCTTTTTCACTCCATCTTTCCACCTCCAATTTGGTCTCCCACTTCTCCTCGTTCCCTCCACCTCCAACACATATATCCTCTTGGTCAATCTTTCCTCACTCATTCTCTCCATGTGCCCAAACCATTTCAAAACACCCTCTTCTGCTCTCTCAACCACGCTCTTTTTATTTCCACACATCTCTCTTATCCTTACATTACTTACTCGATCAAACCACCTCACACCACACATTGTCCTCAAACATCTCATTTCCAGCACATCCACCCTCCTGCACACAACTCTATCCATAGCCCACGCCTCGCAACCATACAACATTGTTGGAACCACTATTCCATCAAACATACCCATTTTTGCTTTCCAAGATAATGTTCTCGACTTCCAAACATTCTTCAAGGCTCCCAGGATTTTTGCCCCGTCCCCCACCCTATGATTCACTTCCGCTTCCATGGTTCCATCCGCTGCCAGATCCACTCCCAGATATCTAAAACACTTTACTTCCTCCAGTTTTTCTCCATTCAAACTTACCTCCCAATTGACTTGACCCTCAACTCTACTGTACCTAATCACCTTGCTCTTATTCACATTTACTCTTAACTTTCTTCTTTCACACACTTTACCAAACTCATTCACCAGCTTCTGCAGTTTCTCACATGAATCAGCCACCAGCGCTGTATCATCAGCGAACAACAACTGACTCACTCAGGAAAAATATATGTATGACAATATACATGGCAGCTAAAAGAGGGCATCAAGAATGTCCTAGATTTAAAAGCAGAATAGCAAGAAAGATATATATCATAAGGTCACAATACTTGATATCAAATAAAGATATATGACAGTCTGGTAGGACGTTATAATGATTATGGAATGTAATACCAGGTGAAACACTTAAAAGAATACAAAGTATATGACTGAAGTAAATTTCCAATGAACCTCAGACCGAAAACTATGGGAGATATATGGCAGCACTGGGAAACAGTATTGCTGATCAAGCAAGACAAGCAGTAAGTGTCATGTACTACCCTGCAATTCCAGCAAAATGTTGCTGTAAGTATTTATTGTGATGGTACTTGCTGTAATCATGTAAACAAAATCATGTTGCACTGAGTACTTGCCCTTTCCATAGTCTGTTTTCCCTTCATGGTAAGTGTGGTCATTTCAGTATGTCTGCCATGAATAATAAAGGTAACTTGGGGTATAACAAAATTAGAGGTGTTTAGGAGGTGCAATGGCAGCCACTAAACTGTGGCTGTTGTCAAGAAAAGTAAGGATAAATTAAGATTAAGCTTTTGATTTTTCTCTCTTGTCTGACACCAGAGCTGTGTCAGCAAGCAGCATCTCATTCACCTCCATGGGCCTCACTCAAAGACCCTCATTCACTTACTACTCAAACCATAAATGGATTAAATAACCATCATTGTATCACACATCCCTGAAAAAGGCCTTCATCATACTCTCTCCTTAATTGCAAACCTTACTGTACTGGTAAAACTTCTCTGTATCTTTTAACTTTCCATTTACCCCATAGATTTGTAGCCCTTTTCAAAGGCCTCTCTGTCATTCTTATCACAGACATTTCCAAATCCATAAATGTCAAATACAATCAACTCTCCAAGTATTTCTCACATAAATTCTTCAAAGCAAACACCTGTTCAACACATCCTCTAACTCTCCTGAGGCCACACTGCTCTTCCCCATTCTGATGTAATGTGCATGCCACCACCCTCTAAATCAGCTTTTCTCTACAAACCTTACTTGGTATATTCAACTTTCTTATTCATCTACAATTCAAGCATGTACTTTAGTCTCCATTACCTTTTCATACCGCACCTTACCACTCAAATGTTGAAAACCCGGACTAACCAATCAACAACACTGACCTTTCTTGAAAAACTCATATGCAACCTCACTAATTAACTAGCCATATAGAAAGAATGTGCTTACACTGTTAATTCATTTCATCAAGAAGTTTACTTACCTCAAGAAGTTGACGGTACTGGGATAAACGTATGATAATTGGATGATCATTCATTGTCCCTTGCTGGCACTTTGTAACCATGTATACGTTAAGGACACAAACATAGCTGAAAACACCAAATAATAAAGATGAATTACAATCATAAGTAAGCATTAAATGTTTACATTTTCTGCAGGAGCATAATTTTTCATTTGTATGATGTACCTATGGCCCATCAGAGGAAACCATCATACAAGAAGCAGTTTTACAGAAAAAGATGACTGATAAATGAAAATGTTTCTTTTTATGGCTCTCTATAAACTATAAACCTTTGTCTTTAACAGCATAACTACAAACACACATCTTACCAGAGTACCTGTACAAAATTCACTATTCATTCATTATATTTCATCGCTGTTACCAAGTCAGCGAGGTAGCGCCAGGAAACAGACTAAGAATGGCCCATCCACTCGTGATACCCATAATTACATAGATAGGTCATTACAGTAGTAGACTTTGTTGCTGTCTTCCGCATTAGCAAGGTAGTGCAAGGAAACAGACAAAAGAAATGGCCCAACCCACCCCCATACACATGTATAAAACATGAGAGCCTACACATGCACATATACATACCTATACATATCAACATATACATACATATACACTGACATATACATATATATACATATGTACTCCTATGAGTCCACAAGGAAAATGAAAATCGATAAGTTCCCAAGTGCACTTTCGTGTAATAATCACATCATCAGGGGAGACACAAGAAAGAAATATAAGTCAGATGATTTACATCGAAGAGACGAAGCTAGGACGCCATTTGGTAAACATGCGATTGTCCAAGACAAGTGCACTTGGGAACTCATTGTGTTTCATTTTCCCCGTGGACTCATGGGAATATCTTGATCAAGCACAAAATTGTGAATCCTTTTACATACACATGTACATATCATACATGCTGCCTTCTTCCATGTCCCCTTCCTCCTGCCGCCACCCTGCCACACATGAATGCAACTCCCCCTCCAGGAAAACTTTCCATAGTTTTTTACCACAGACGCTTCACATGCCCTGGTTCAATCCACTGACAGCACGTCAACCCCGGTATACCACATCGATCCAATTCACTCTATTCCTTGCACATCTTGCACCCTCCCTCCTGTATGTTCAGGCCCCAATTGCTCAAAATCTTTTTCACTCCATCTTTCCACTCCAATTTGGTCTCCCACTTCCCCTTGTTCCCTACACCTCTGACACATATATCCTCTTTGTCAATCTTTCTTCATGCATTCTCTCCATTTGACCAAACCATTTCAATACACCCTCTTCTGCTCTCTCAACAACACTCTTTTTATTACCACACATCTCTCTTATCCTTACATTACTTACTCGATCAAACCACCTCACACCACACATTGTCCTCAAACATCTCATTTCCAGCACATCCACCCTCCTGCACACAACTCTATCCATAGCCCACGCCTCGCAACCATACAACATTGTTGGAACCACTATTCCATCAAACATACCCATTTTTGCTTTCCAAGATAATGTTCTCGACTTCCAAACATTCTTCAAGGCTCCCAGGATTTTTGCCCCGTCCCCCACCCTATGATTCACTTCCGCTTCCATGGTTCCATCCGCTGCCAGATCCACTCCCAGATATCTAAAACACTTTACTTCCTCCAGTTTTTCTCCATTCAAACTTACCTCCCAATTGACTTGACCCTCAACTCTACTGTACCTAATCACCTTGCTCTTATTCACATTTACTCTTAACTTTCTTCTTTCACACACTTTACCAAACTCATTCACCAGCTTCTGCAGTTTCTCACATGAATCAGCCACCAGCGCTGTATCATCAGCGAACAACAACTGACTCACTCAGGAAAAATATATGTATGACAATATACATGGCAGCTAAAAGAGGGCATCAAGAATGTCCTAGATTTAAAAGCAGAATAGCAAGAAAGATATATATCATAAGGTCACAATACTTGATATCAAATAAAGATATATGACAGTCTGGTAGGACGTTATAATGATTATGGAATGTAATACCAGGTGAAACACTTAAAAGAATACAAAGTATATGACTGAAGTAAATTTCCAATGAACCTCAGACCGAAAACTATGGGAGATATATGGCAGCACTGGGAAACAGTATTGCTGATCAAGCAAGACAAGCAGTAAGTGTCATGTACTACCCTGCAATTCCAGCAAAATGTTGCTGTAAGTATTTATTGTGATGGTACTTGCTGTAATCATGTAAACAAAATCATGTTGCACTGAGTACTTGCCCTTTCCATAGTCTGTTTTCCCTTCATGGTAAGTGTGGTCATTTCAGTATGTCTGCCATGAATAATAAAGGTAACTTGGGGTATAACAAAATTAGAGGTGTTTAGGAGGTGCAATGGCAGCCACTAAACTGTGGCTGTTGTCAAGAAAAGTAAGGATAAATTAAGATTAAGCTTTTGATTTTTCTCTCTTGTCTGACACCAGAGCTGTGTCAGCAAGCAGCATCTCATTCACCTCCATGGGCCTCACTCAAAGACCCTCATTCACTTACTACTCAAACCATAAATGGATTAAATAACCATCATTGTATCACACATCCCTGAAAAAGGCCTTCATCATACTCTCTCCTTAATTGCAAACCTTACTGTACTGGTAAAACTTCTCTGTATCTTTTAACTTTCCATTTACCCCATAGATTTGTAGCCCTTTTCAAAGGGCCTCTCTGTCATTCTTATCACAGACATTTCCAAATCCATAAATGTCAAATACAATCAACTCTCCAAGTATTTCTCACATAAATTCTTCAAAGCAAACACCTGTTCAACACATCCTCTAACTCTCCTGAGGCCACACTGCTCTTCCCCATTCTGATGTAATGTGCATGCCACCACCCTCTAAATCAGCTTTTCTCTACAAACCTTACTTGGTATATTCAACTTTCTTATTCATCTACAATTCAAGCATGTACTTTAGTCTCCATTACCTTTTCATACCGCACCTTACCACTCAAATGTTGAAAACCCGGACTAACCAATCAACAACACTGACCTTTCTTGAAAAACTCATATGCAACCTCACTAATTAACTAGCCATATAGAAAGAATGTGCTTACACTGTTAATTCATTTCATCAAGAAGTTTACTTACCTCAAGAAGTTGACGGTACTGGGATAAACGTATGATAATTGGATGATCATTCATTGTCCCTTGCTGGCACTTTGTAACCATGTATACGTTAAGGACACAAACATAGCTGAAAACACCAAATAATAAAGATGAATTACAATCATAAGTAAGCATTAAATGTTTACATTTTCTGCAGGAGCATAATTTTTCATTTGTATGATGTACCTATGGCCCATCAGAGGGAAACCATCATACAAGAAGCAGTTTTACAGAAAAAGATGACTGATAAATGAAAATGTTTCTTTTTATGGCTCTCTATAAACTATAAACCTTTGTCTTTAACAGCATAACTACAAACACACATCTTACCAGAGTACCTGTACAAAATTCACTATTCATTCATTATATTTCATCGCTGTTACCCAAGTCAGCGAGGTAGCGCCAGGAAACAGACTAAGAATGGCCCATCCACTCGTATACCCATATACATAGATATTTCATTTATCTATTATACTTTGTTGCTGTCTTCCGCATTAGCAAGGTAGTGCAAGGAAACAGACGAAAGAATGGCCCAACCCACCCACATACACATGTATAAACATGAGAGCCTACACATGCACATATACATACCTATACATTTCAACGTATATGTACATATACTTACACAGACATATACATATATATACATATGTACTCCTATGAGTCCACAAGGAAAATGAAAATCGATAAGTTCCCAAGTGCACTTTCGTGTAATAATCACATCATCAGGGGAGACACAAGAAAGAAATATAAGTCAGATGATTTACATCGAAGAGACGAAGCTAGGACGCCATTTGGTAAACATGCGATTGTCCAAGACAAGTGCACTTGGGAACTCATTGTGTTTCATTTTCCCCGTGGACTCATGGGAATATCTTGATCAAGCACAAAATTGTGATCCTTTCCATACACATGTACATATTCATACATGCTGCCTTCATCCATTCCTGCCGCCACCCTGCCACACATGAAATGGCAACTCCCCTCCATAAAACTTTCCATAGTTTACCACAGACGCTTCACATGCCCTGGTTCAATCCACTGACAGCATGTCCACCCCGGTATACCACGTCGTTCCAGTTCACTCTATTCCTTGCACATCTTGCACCCTCCCTCCTGTATGTTCAGGCCCCAATTGCTCAAAATCTTTTTCACTCCATCCTTCCACCTCCAATTTGGTCTCCCACTTCCCCTTGTTCCCTACACCTCTGACACATATATCCTCTTTGTCAATCTTTCTTCATGCATTCTCTCCATTTGACCAAACCATTTCAACACACCCTCTTCTACTCTCTCAACAACACTCTTTTTATTACCACACATCTCTCTTAAATCTTTCATTACTTACTCGATCAAATCACCTCACACCACATATTGTCCTCAAACATTTCATTTCCAACACATCCACCCTCCTCCGCACAACCCTATCTATAGCCCATGCCTCACAACCATATAACATTGTTGGAACCACTATCCCTTAAAACATACCCATTTCTGCTCTCTGAGATAACATTCTCGCCTCCCACACATTCTTCAGCGCTCCCAGAACCTCCACCCCCTCCCCACCCTGTGACTCACTTCCACTTCCATGGTTCCACCCACTGCCAAATCCACTCCCAGATATCTAAAACACTTCACTTCCTCCAGTTTTTCTCCATTCAAACTTACCTCCCACTTGACTTGTCCCTCAACCCTACTGAACCTAATTACCTTGCTCTTATTCACATTCACTCTCAGCTCTCTTCTTTTACACACTTCACCAAACTCAGTCACCAACTTCTGCAGTTTCTCACCCGAATCAGCCACCAGCGCTGTATCATCAGCAAACAACAATTGACTCACTTCCCAAGCCCTCTCATCCACAATAGACTGCATACCTGCCCCTCTCTCCAAAACACTTACATTCACCTCCCTAACAACCCCATCCATAAACAAATTAAACAACCATGGAAACATGACGCACCCCAGCCGCAAACCAACATTCAATGGGAACCAATCACTTTCCTCTCTTCCTACTTGTACCCATGCCTTACATCCTCGATAAAAACCCTTCAATGCTTCTAGCAACTTACTTCCCACACCATATACTCTTAATACCTTCCACAGAGCATTTCTATCAACTCTATCATGTGTCTTTTCCAGATCCATATATGCTACATATAAATCCATCTGTTTTTTAAGCATTTCTCACATACATTCTTCAAAGCAAACACCTGATCCACACACCCTTTACCACTTCTGAAACCACACTGCTCTTCCCTAATCTGATGCTTTGTACATGCCTTGACCCTCTTAATCAATATACATACATATTTTGAAGTATTTTGAAGGTTTGTTGAATGTGTTTGATAATAAAGTGGCAGATATAGGGTGTTTTGGTCGAGGTGATGTGCAAAGTGAAAGGGTTAGGGAGAATGATTTGGTAAACAGTGAAGAGGTAGTAAAAGCCTTGCGGAAGATGAAAGCCAACAAGGCAGCGGGTTTGGATGGTATTGCAGAGGAATTTATTAAAAAAGGGGGTGACTGTATTGTTGACTGGTTGGTAAGGATATCTAATGCATGTATGACTCATGGTGAGGTACCTGAGGACTGGCGGAATGCTTGCATAGTGCCATTGTGCAAAGGCAAAGGGGATAAGCGTGAGTGCTCAAATTACAGAGGTATAAGTTGGCTGAGTATTCCTAGGTAATTATATGGGAGGGTTTTGATTGAGAGGGTGAAGGCATGTACAGAGCATCAGATTGGGGAAGAGCAGTGTGGTTTCAGAAGTGGTGGAGGATGTGTGGATTAGGTGTCTGCTTTGAAAAATGTATGTGAGAAATACTTAGAAAAGCAAATGGATTTGTATGTAGCATTTATGGATATGGAGAAAGCATATGATAGAGTTGATAGAGATGCTCTGTGGAAGGTATTAAGAATATATGGTGTGGGAGGCAAGTTGTTAGAAGCAGTGAAAAGTTTTTATCGAGGATGTAAGGCATGTGTACGTGTAGGAAGAGAGGAAAGTGATTGGTTCTCAGTGAATGTAGGTTTGCGGCAGGGGTGTGTGATGTCTCCATGGTTGTTTAATTTGTTTATGGATGGGGTTGTTAGGGAGGTGAATGCAAGAGTTTTGGAAAGAGGGGCAAGTATGAAGTCTGTTGGGGATGAGAGAGCTTGGGAAGTGAGTCAGTTGTTGTTCGCTGATGATACAGCGCTGGTGGCTGATTCATGTGAGAAACTGCAGAAGCTGGTGACTGAGTTTGGTAAAGTGTGTGAAAGAAGAAAGTTAAGAGTAAATGTGAATAAGAGCAAGGTTATTAGGTACAGTAGGGTTGAGGGTCAAGTCAATTGGGAGGTGAGTTTGAATGGAGAAAAACTGTAGGAAGTAAAGTGTTTTAGATATCTGGGAGTGGATCTGGCAGCGGATGGAACCATGGAAGTGGAAGTGGATCATAGGATGGGGGAGGGGGCGAAAATTCTGGGAGCCTTGAAGAATGTGTGGAAGTCGAGAACATTATCTCGGAAAGCAAAAATGGGTATGTTTGAAGGAATAGTGGTTCCAACAATGTTGTATGGTTGCGAGGCGTGGGCTATGGATAGAGTGGTGCGCAGGAGGATGGATGTGCTGGAAATGAGATGTTTGAGGACAATGTGTGGTGTGAGGTGGTTTGATCGAGTAAGTAACGTAAGGGTAAGAGAGATGTGTGGAAATAAAAAGAGCGTGGTTGAGAGAGCAGAAGAGGGTGTTTTGAAATGGTTTGGGCACATGGAGAGAATGAGTGAGGAAAGATTGACCAAGAGGATATATGTGTCGGAGGTGGAGGGAACGAGGAGAAGAGGGAGACCAAATTGGAGGTGGAAAGATGGAGTGAAAAAGATTTTGTGTGATCGGGGCCTGAATATGCAGGAGGGTGAAAGGAGGGCAAGGAATAGAGTGAATTGGAGCGATGTGGTATACTGGGGTTGACGTGCTGTCAGTGGATTGAATCAGGGCATGTGAAGCGTCTGGGGTAAACCATGGAAAGCTGTGTAGGTATGTATATTTGCGTGTGTGGACGTATGTATATACATGTGTATGTGGGTGGGTTGGGCCATTCTTTCATCTGTTTCCTTGCGCTACCTCGCTAACGCAGGAGACAGTAACAAAGTATAAATATAAAATAATATAGACATTTTTTTTTCTTTGTCGCTGTCTCCCGCGTTTGCGAGGTAGCGCAAGGAAACAGACAAAAGAAATGGCCCAACCCACCCCCATACACATGTATATACATACGTCCACACACGCAAATATACATACCTACACAGCTTTCCATGGTTTACCCCAGACGCTTCACATGCCTTGATTCAATCCACTGACAGCACTTCAACCCCGGTATACCACATCGCTCCAATTCACTCTATTCCTTGCCCTCCTTTCACCTTCCTGCATGTTCAGGCCCCGATCACACAAAATCTTTTTCACTCCATCTTTCCACCTCCAATTTGGTCTCCCTCTTCTCCTCGTTCCCTCCACCTCCGACACATATATTCTCTTGGTCAATCTTTCCTCACTCATTCTCTCCATGTGCCCAAACCATTTCAAAACACCCTCTTCCGCTCTCTCAACCATGCTCTTTTTATTTCCACACATCTCTCTTACCCTTACGTTACTTACTCGATCAAACCACCTCACACCACACATTGTCCTCAAACATCTCATTTCCAGCACATCCATCCTCCTGCGCACAACTCTATCCATAGCCCATGCCTCGCAACCATACAACATTGTTGGAACCACTATTCCTTCAAACATACCCATTTTTGCTTTCCGAGATAATGTTCTCGACTTCCACACATTCTTCAAGGCTCCCAGAATTTTCGCCCCCTCCCCCACCCTATGATCCACTTCCGCTTCCATGGTTCCATCCGCTGCCAGATCCACTCCCAGATATCTAAAACACTTCACTTCCTACAGTTTTTCTCCATTCAAACTCACCTCCCAATTGACTTGACCCTCAACCCTACTGTACCTAATAACCTTGTTCTTATTCATATTTACTCTTAACTTTCTTCTTTCACACACTTTACCAAACTCAGTCACCAGCTTCTGCAGTTTCTCACATGAATCAGCCACCAGCGCTGTATCATCAGCGAACAACAACTGACTCACTTCCCAAGCTCTCTCATCCCCATACATATACATATACATATACATATACACATATAAACATGCACACATCCACACTTGCTCGCCTTCATCCATTCCTGTCAATACCCCACCCCATATTTCCTTACATAGACATTACAAAGATTTCATGTTAGACAAGATTCTTTTCTGGACCACTGCTACATCACATTGGTAGGTTTCAAGATAGATAAGTCACAAGATTTCATGTTTTACAGGGTGTTTCACCAACCTTGCAAGAAAAACAATAACATAAAACTTACTTAATGACAAGTCTGTATTTTGTTGTTATGTACTGACAGATAGGACGTGAAGTGACTTGTCCCATTCTCACACCTTCCATCAATGGAGCCAAAAAGGAACGCAGATCCTCACACTTCTCTGAAATATTAGAGATGAAAGAGTGAGAGATGAAAAACAGCGAGTTGAGAGAGATTACTCCATAAATATAAATTATGACTTATGCAGTTTAATGACTATATCAAGAATATACATTCAGCACTGCTAACATGATAGCAATCTCTACTATGATCTCATACATATCGTAATATATTCAGATTAAGTTTATCTTTTGCTCAACTGCGAAAATACCTGTGATTCTATTCATACCTTTAAGATCAACAATTAGAGGGATAAATTCTGGGGATTCTCTTTGCAGTAACTCTAGCCTTTTAGCTTGAGACACTCTTGACAAGTCCATCTCCACCACAGAATCTGTGGTTCCTTCATCAAGTTTTCCACTATCTTCCTCCTTCAAGTTTAAATATTGAAAGTGTTTGTTAGCTAATGCATGAAACAGTAATCAAAAAACTTTCTATGGTTTACCCTAAGCGCTTCACATGCCCTGGTTCAATCCACAGACAGCAGGTCGACCCCAGTATACCAAATCAGTCCAATTCACTCTATTCCTTGCACACCTTTCACCGTCCCTCCTTTATGTTCAGGCCCTGATCACTCAAAATCTTTTTCAATCCATCCTTCACCTCCAATTTGGTCTCCCACTTCTCCTTGTTACCTTCACCTCTGACACATATATCCTCTTTGTCAATCTTTCCTCACTCATTCTCTCCATGTGACCAAACCATTTCAATACACCCTCTTCTGCTCTCTCAACCACACTCTTTTTATTACCATACATCTCTCTTACCCTTTTATTACTTACTCAATCAAACCACCTCACACCACATACTGTCCTCAAACATTTCATTTCCAACACATCCACCCTCCTCCACACAACCATATCTATAGCCCACGCCTCGCAACTATATAACATTGTTGGAATCACTATTCCTTCAAACATGCCCAGTTTTGCTCTCCAAGATAATGTTCTTGCCTTCCACACATTCTTCAATGCTCCCAGAACCTTCGCCCCCTCCCCCATCCTGTGACTTACTTACGCTTCCATGGTTCCATCTGCTGCTAAATCCACTCCCAGATATCTAAAACACTTCACTTCCTCCAGTTTTTCTCCATTCAAACTTACCTCCTAATTAACTTGTCCCTCAACCCAACTGAATCTAACCTTGCTCTTATCATACACTTTTAATATACTTAATTGCTGTTTCCTGCATCAGAGAGGTAGTGCCAGGAAACAGACGAAGAATGACCCATCCACTCATATACACATATATATACATAAATGCCCACATAAACACTTATACATACCTATACATATCAACATATACATACATATACACTGACATATACATATATACACATATACATATTCATACTTGCCTTCATCCATTCCTGTTGCTATCCCGCCCCACAGGAAACAGCATCACTACCCCCCCCACTTCAGCAAGGAAGCACCCAGAAAACAGAAAAAAAAAGGGTATAAAGAAGCAAATGTATAAATGAAACCAATACAACCTAATCAGCCTATGCACAATATGCTTTTAAATGCTATACCTCACCTGTGGAATTAAATCATCTGCAGCAAAATCCTGCAGTTCTGCAGCCATACGCTCCTGAAGCTTCCTTGCGGTCTCTTCTTCAAGCTTGGCGTATTCCTCATCTTGGCGCCGCAGTTTCCCTGTACAGAAATTATTCCTTTATCACAGCTGCTTAGTAACTTTTTACAATAGATGACTTCTCATAAATGAATGTAATCAAACTTAATCATAAGTTTTCTATATTTCTGTATTTCTGTTTACGTCATGAGTGTGATTCATAGGAAACATTATCAAGTGCATTAAAATCTTTACATACTCAACAAGGCTAGTTATTTTGTGATCCATTTCAAAATATAACTCAAAGTAATATTCATCTCCCTATTTTCTCCATCAACAGAAAATATATTCTCAACTCTCATGAATATATACATCAAAGAAAATCAGAAAATTAGAACCATGAAATATCTGCATAGAAGCTTACTTATAATCTTCTCATCACTGGTGTCTGTGCCAATATATCGCCATTTATTTTTGCCCCAGGCTCGCTCATCTGGAAGTTTGAACTCTGGTTCATCAACAATATCATCCTCCATAAATAAGTCATCTTCATCACTGTCTTCTTTATGATGATGATCAACATCATCATCTTCTTCGCTAACCTCTCCATCATCACTATCATCTTCATCTTCTGAGGAACTGACATCAATTCCTAATACTTGTTCCTGTAAGTAGAGTTTATACAAGCAAAAAGTTAATATGAAAAAAAATTTTCTCCAGACTGAAGAAATACCTTGGTAAACTAAGAATGCTCTTGTCACAAACCTAAAGGAATTGCACATAAAGGTAAGATAAAGGAACTATATATGGCACAAATGAACCTCATTATAAAGTATAGCATAAAGTATACAGGTAAATTATTGATTCTAATTCAAGTTATTGTGAAAGATACAGTAAGCTACTTTCAATACATTCTTTATTTTCAGTATTTCTTGTGAAGGGGTGTAAATCAACTCTCCCACCTTAAACCATAAATTAGGTTCATATAAAATAGCAGCAAAAAATACCCATCGCTAAGCCAGCAACCCTAAGAAAAAATTACCAAAGTATTCATGATCATTCAAAAAAATATGTATAATTCAGTCACATAAAAATAATCTTTTACCAAATCTTTATCATAAAGTCCATATAACAAATTCAAAATAAAAAAAGGTAAATTTGTAATAGTTTTAATTGAAATAAACTTTAGGAGGGTGTAATAGTATTAATGTGAATCTGGCTGCATTCACTTTAAAAAAATCATAAAATATTCACTCTAAATAGCTCATTCAACAAAAATAAAAGATCCTATGTGCAACTTACATGAGACTCTTTTCTTTTAGCCATAAGTCTTTTAGCCGTACTGAGAGCTGAACGGTCTCTGTCATCCTCAAAGTCATCTACCTCATCATAAACAAAATCTCGGCTCTCTGGGTTGAGCAGTGATGCTTTTTCATCAATCTTATCAACTTGTTTATTACGATATGTCTTTTTGATCCCCATAGTTCTGGAAAAGTTCAGGTATTTAGTTATCTTCACAAAACTTATGAGAAGGTCTATATCATACTAGCATAAATACAATATCAGTGATACATTAAATATACTATATCTTGCAAAATGTAATCTTATACAATGATACTTTAAAACATCATATTCTTGTAAGAATGTCTCTCTTTTATTTTCCTACAAATCTATTTACATGATAACAATAAACATTACAGCAGCAATAACAGATAGCACAGGAAAGCAAATATTAAACCTGTAACAATATACCAACATCACCCAAATTCATTATCAACCTTCTACTGTGTAAAAGTGAATGAGTAAAAGTGAATGCTAGAGTTACATTCAATCATATTAACAGGACAAGTAATGCAATATAATTATGCTTCCATTAAGACAAAACTCAACATTCTAGCGACTACCAAAAGTTTACAGCAGAGACACCCTAAACTCTGATAAAGATTTACATAATTCCCATACTCCAAATTTCACTGTAAATCTCCAAAATCCTGGAGGAATGTAGAAGGCTCAGTGAAATATACCTGTAATAACACAGAACACCCAACTAATTAATATTACCAGTTTATTACTTTTCAGTAATGAATGTACTTTCCTAATCTACATTCAATGATGTAATGCCATTTTTCCCAGTCTTCTGAATACTGGGTGTTGTACATGTAATACCAACGCTGACCCTAAACTATTAAGGTGAGCTTGAAGGTTTACTATGGCGAACTCTGGCCTAGACTGCTTCGTTTTACACATTTCCTGGAGGTACTGCCTTCTGGCCCACCTCTTACAAATGCATCATATTCAAATGTTTTTGTTCCACATGTATCAACTACCTTTGAAAATCTATTTAGAGTTTCATGATATCTATCGTGCTATTGTTAAATGATCTGCGGAATTTCGTGGATAATAGTTGTTTAGGGAGACCCAGCAATGTGTCTGACCAGTCCACTGACTACATTAACTTGTGGTTTCAGTCTTCGCTGCTACTTACAGCCTATATAACAATGAGCTGGATAATGCCTTGTCAACCTACGAAAACTCATAAACTGTAAAAACTCACTTCTTTCTTTTACCCATGGTGAACAGATAAACAAGACTCGTGGATTTGTAATCGTGTCTTCCCAGCGATCACCTGCAGCCAGCAGCCGCTAACGACCAGACTACCCAGCGATCACCGGCAGCACCATAACGCCAGCGAGCACCCACACTGACCTACAGCCTAGAACATAGCCAACCTGAGAACAGCTGCAACTAATTAATACTAAGTAGCACCTATCACCATCAACAACACACCTTTCACTCCATCCTTCCATCTCCAATTCACTTCCTCTCCCCCTTTTCCTTGTTCCATTCTCTCTTCGTTCATCCTCTCCATATGTCCAGTCATTTCAGCATACCATCATCAGTTCTCTTGATCATATTTTTCTGATTACCACAGGTCTCTCTTGCCCAAAATCAACCCTTCATACACCAAATATAATCTTCAAGCACCCCATTTCCAAGTTAAGCACACTTTCCCCTACATAACTATCATAACTTAATAGGGAATGAATGCTTTTCCTAATGACCCACCTGGGTTTTGTTTACAAGAACGAGAGAAAAACCAACCATTGTGGATATGAAAGTTTTCCCAGTTCAAAGCAATTATTTTTAGACGATTAAGTGTTTAATTGGAAATACCCTGATCAATATACTACGCTTGATATTACATAAAGTGAATACGAGGATAAAACCGCATGAAGTAAGTGTAAACAACCTGTGGAAGTTATTGAAAAGTGAAGAAAAGGATGTCCACGAAGGTCACCGGTTGGCGTTGTCTAGTGATGCCTGCAGTTGATTTACTGCATACAGTAGCAATGTCTAATTGTCAACGAAGTTCACTGGTCGGCTTTGTCAAGTGATTTCTACTGATGGTTCACAGAAAACTAACAATGCCTCTAATTGGTCAAGTAAGTGAATTTGATGCAGCCCCACAGCCATGCAGCGCTATTGGGACAATAATACCCAGTACCTTACACTCCATCCTTGCAGCTAATCCTCTAGTAACTCCTTTTTTTCACTAACAGCTTGACTTCCTCATTCTACCACTCATTTCCCAATTACTCATGTGTATATACTACTTTACGAATACCACACACCTTTTTTCACACTTGTAAGCACCGCTTTCCTAAATACCTCCCATCCCCCATTCATTCCCCAGCTAGGCTTTCACCAATTGCCATTCTTCAACCAATATCACCTGATATCTTCTCATTTGTTAGCATCGTAGATGTTTCATGGATTCATTAGCCACGTTTTCTTTGGTGTGAAAGGGTTCAGTTCCATTACATTAATTATCTTCATTTATCCTTTGTTGTAATTAATCAACGTTCAGTTCAGTTCATTTATACTTCGGGAGGTCTTGCCTTTGTAGCAGTACCTTACCTTTTCCATGTGTTCGTCTATGTACTCTTTGTATATGGTTATTGATTCTTTCCTCTTATTTTTCCATCCAACCCCTTTCAACATACAGGATTTTCGGCTTTCCGGCCTCAACTTATTCCCCCCCCCCCCTACAATTTCTTCTAAATGATCGTTAACCTTCAGGCATTTTTGTAATTTCTGGGAAACTGTCCTTGTTACGAGGTTTTAGGCGTTACAAAACCATCATTTCGGTTTATGCTTGACCGCAGGTCATTTGTTGTTACAAGATTTTAGGTTGTGCAAAACCTTCATTTTAGTTTATGTTTGTAGGTCATCCCTATCACTCCAGTTTATCGTGTTATAAGACCGATCACACTCCCTGTGTGTCGTAGAAGGCGAGTAAACAATTGAGGATTTTCCCTGAAAGGCTCAGTCCTCTGTTCTTGACGCTACCTCGCTAACGTGGGGAAAGGCGAATATGTATGGAAAGAATATATATACTTGCCTTTTAGAATCTTTTAATCAAAAGTTGTTTCCATAATATGCTTAGTTTTTGCAGTATTTCTTGAACGTGAGTGCAATGTATAGCTTAAACGTGAAACTATTAAAAAAGATTGGCCAAACAATTATGCTTTACAACGAGATGTGGCATCGCACCGCACCATTAAACTAGAGCTCGGGAGCGCCTGAGCCCAGAAGGCTGCAGGTAGTGGTAGGAGGGAAAGTGTGGCAGGAGAGAGGGCTTGGGTCCAGTCGTTGTAGCCGTTCTCTTCTGCATCGTTTGGGGCTTCCCTCAGTCAACACCAAGATTGAAGATGTTGCTGGTCCATTTCGTCGGAGTGGCACTTGCCCTTATAGCAGCAGTCACTGATGGAGGTGAGAGATGAGGTTCTTGATATGAGTGTTACCAGAGGTTAAGAAGGATCAAGGAATCCAGTGACAAAGTTGCATATATATATATATATATATATATATATATATATATATATATATATATATATATATGAAACAAAAGTGTTGGCCATACCCGCTAGATCTATGCCGCTTCACTTACACGGGCCCTGGGAATGTTCCGAAGGACCTTGACAATGGTAAGTTAAATGGTAGGCAGGTAGTAAGCCTACCTACCCTCGACTGGAATGGCTAGGCGGCCCCGAAACACCTCAGTTTACTCTTGCAGGTTTATGAATGATATCGTGGTGCTAGGTGGGGGATAGCAGGGTTGAACAAGGATCCAACCAACACATTTAACAAAAACAGCACAAGAATTAAGAGTATTTACAGTGAGAGGCCAATATTTTGTGTACCATGAAAAAAAAAAGGAGAGTAAGGGTTGACTTCATAATTGTTTTTCTTTTTGGTGATGTCAGCAGTGAATATTTCTTCGAAAATGCCTGAAGAGAACCTAAGGCCATAACATATAGAAGTTCAGGGATAGTCTGATTATCGAACTACGGCCTGAAAGCTATAGGTATAATTTTGATGCTGGTGATTTACAAATGATATACGTATTATGTATAATCTACATATTATGTATTGTAATTTTGTTGATTTACAAATGATATGCATGTTTATATGTTTACGTATTATGTACTGTGATTCAGGTGATTTACAAAGGATATACATGTTTATGTTTTTACATAATTTCCGGCCAACTCTAAATTTTGTATTGTCTTAGTTGGCCCTCGCTATTTCCCTAGTTATTGTCACGTCTATGTGGTTCCGGATCGACTGCACCAAATCTGGTCACACTTTTGTGTCCTGTGTTTTTTAAACCCATTCCCACACTTCACTTAAGGTGCTTCCTGAATGCTGAGTGGATAAAATGTTATTTTTTTTCCTTTGGAAAGTTATTTTTTCATGTGATTCATCTCGGAGTGCAAACAGTGTGGCTACTTGCCCTCATGCTCTGAGAGTTCTTAGCTTGCTATACAGCAATGTAGAGGTGCTTACATTACCAGAGAATTACCTTTTCTGTGTACGAAACAGTATTTCTTTAGTTCAATTTTCGTGTTAGGATTTGTTCGTTTTCGTTATTTATGAATAGTAAGCTACCAGGGCCAGACTTGATGTCTGCTGTACATTTGTTAACATCGTCTTTCATCTCTTCCCTTTGTTTAGTCATTTTCATTGTTTCCTGTCACCCAAATCCTCACTATGCATATTCAAGGCCCGCCCAGGTGACGGTATTTCGTTGTCACTACGTTAATTTATGAAATGGCAAGGTTGTGAAACGTTGAGGGAAACGAAATTTCATAGGCTCCTGGAAAGATTCCTAGAGTGTTGTATGTAGATCGACGTTGTAATGCAACGATCATGTGTTGGTAATGTATCGTGACCCCTTGGGACGACCTTACTACAACCTTTACAAAATGTTGTGACACTCCATAAACCTTCAAACTGTATATATATTTTTGAGCATATCTTTATACAACCTTTCTTCTTCCTTTTCGGAATGCTGTAATACAATACCTTTGTGAACCATGCGTAGAGGACAAACCCTTTTTCGTGGGGCTCCTTCTTGAAGTCTACACGTGCGTTTTTGAAAAAAAAAAAAAAAAATGGTGATGCAGACCACTCCCTCAGCACCCATGGAAATAGGTCTCAGTTTCATTTAAAACATTTTATGCTATCGCATGGAGTATACGCTATCAAATCTCAAAGATAACAGCGTTAGAAGGAAATAGACATAGACAGAAGGGAGATAGCGCAGCATTGAGCTACCCAGATCATTCCTGGGTTGGTTGAGAAACATCCCACGAGACCAGATTAAACGACTGGAATCTTTAACCTGGAATAGAGGAGGGTAAGAGGCGAACTAATATACGTTTTCATTATCAAAGACTTTGATAATCTTGATATAATGTCAAGTTTACTCAAGACTTGATTCGTCTAATTTCGCTCGCAGTAATTGTTTTAAAACTTGCGGGCAAACGTTTTACCTCGAATGAGGCGAGGTAGTTTTTCTTCAACAGGATTGTTAACATACTGAGGTGATTTGTCAGTCAAGAGTGGTTGAAAGCAGGACTATAGATACGTTTACGAACAGGATAACCATTTCGCTCCAAGTTCACTGTGCAGGTTGTTCTCTTTAAATGATTGACTTTTACCACAATAATCTGCGAGATTTTCCATTCGTATTATTTATGAGAAGACAGCATATACTAAGATACATTTGATCTAAACTTATGTAACTGCATCAAAACCAAGAGAAAAATGTCTTTCAACCAGTCGAGGAACAAATTTTGCTTTGACTCGTTATGTAAATCAAGATAAACCAGGAATTAATTTTATGTTGCTGTTCAGGTGAGAAAACTTATATAATCTTTACGTGTTTGTAATACATGATCTGTACGTGTTGTTTTTAATACATAATCTGTAAGTGCTGGTACATATCGTGATGTTAACATATAAACTGTCAAATGTTACGTTGCATTGTGTTCATATACAAACGTTTCATTGTTATTTCATGATCTGTAAATGTTGATATGTTACATTTTGTTATTAATATATCGACAAAATTTGATACATTTAAATCTAGTGCTGCAATACGTTTAAAATTCCAGACCGTAAATACTGATACACGTTCACAATGATAAACCAGCATTGTAAGCCGAACAAAAGCAGGACCTGTAAGTCCTCTTTTTCCATGCCCGAAAAACCAGTATTTGCTGGCCATTATTAGCCAAGGAAGTTTGAGCCGTTACGATTATCCAGTAACTGGAAAGGGACTCTTAACCAATACAGACAGATGCCACTCATCACCACGCAGTTGAAATTCAACCACCAAATGTTACTACAGAGACGCGTGTGTTCAGTTTTTCATTGATATTCTTATGTGAAGCGTTTTGATGCCACGAGGACTTCTACCGGGAACAGGTGGTTTTGTTTGAGTGCTGAATTCAAGCTGGGACGCAAAACTTTCCTATAATTTTACTCGGTGATAAACCTTCAGGCAAGTGTATGTGTGTGTGTATGTTTTCCATGTGGAAATCTGTGACTGGAAGCTACAAAAAAAACTTATTTATTTTCCCCGTATCCTGGTGTTGGACTGACACCAGAAGAGCATGTCAAACAAGATTGTTTTTCTGTACTAATTATGTTTTGTCATAAACAAAGCGTATTGTGTTTAGGAATTAGTGCATTAGTGGTATAAATGATAAATAGTTATGAACGTATGTCAGTTTTCCTTTGCAATACTTGTATTAGTTATGGTGAATCCTGTAATGGAATTAAATGAATATGCGACATTTGTCATCGCCATGACATGATAAGATGTAGATTTGTCGTACGTCTCTTTGACTTAAGGGATCATCACCAGCGTCGCCCCTCAAGGTTCAGTCCTGTCTCCTACGCTCTTCGATTTTTATCATTTTTTCTCCCAACAAATACCAGTTGAATGTTCACGCGCACAACGCGGCACAGCCTAAATTCCTCCACGCATTTTGAAGTCGCCTCTTTGCTGTTGATGTACGTCTCGTCTCGTCCTAAATGCAACTGTAAACTCGGAAATGGACAGGATTTCCCATTGGATTACACGCAGTTTTATTACGTGGTGGGGTCTGGTTTCCGGCTGGTGGTGATGGCGGGGGATGATGTTACTCCTGGTGGTGTATGGTGTCCAGCAGGATGGTAATGTCCAGCCTGCGGTGGTGGATAAAGTTACTTCTGGAGGTGGATGGCGTCTAAGGCGATG
The DNA here is from genome assembly GCF_036320965.1 of Panulirus ornatus. Taxonomy (NCBI): domain Eukaryota; kingdom Metazoa; phylum Arthropoda; class Malacostraca; order Decapoda; family Palinuridae; genus Panulirus; species Panulirus ornatus. The sequence continues at coordinate 5,037,666 of NC_092296.1, forward strand.
ACAAAGACCAACTTTTCGTGGTAGATAGTGACTTAGTCCTGGTTGGATGGTGTCTACCACGGTTTATGGCGTCCGTCCAGCTGGTAGTCGTGGTATGTAAGATCCGCTGGTGTATGACTGGTAGGATTCCCTGGTGACAAACAGAGGTGGTACTAGGACCGGCCCTTCCGGTACGCTCAGAGCGCATCGCCCTGACCGTAATATGACAGCTTTCAGAAAGCAAGAAATGATGTCCCAGACACCCTATTTTTTATGGGGGTATGCCCCGGAACCCCTTAGAGCTTTTGATTTAGGGGGAGTTTGAAGGGTGGAGGTGTCCCGAAAAATAGACTCAGCTTAGACCCACCCCCTAAAAAAATAGGGCCGGCCCTGGAGGGGACCTTGGAAATATAGTGCCTCTTCTCATTATGATAATAATCACACTCATGCGTCCTCAACTCCCTGGATCCGTCAACGTCAAGACGTAACGTCCAACAGTGGTGGATCAAGGCAGGCGGGCAGGCAGGCCAAAGCTGGGCGACCGCTACTGTGGGGCTGAAGTGGTGACCGTTGTGTGAGCTGCGCCTCTCAACATCCAGCTGCTGCTGTTGCATCTTTCATGGCGGCGCCTTTACTTACTGAAATAGGAGAGACTCAGTACCTTCTTGGACTCGACAATGCAACTCTTGAGGACGACCAGTTAAAGTAGGAGACTCAGTACCTTCTTGGACTCGACAATGCAACTCTTGAGGACGACCAGTTGAAGTAGGAGACTCAGTACCTTTTTGGGCTCGACAGTGCAACCCTTGAGGACGACCAGTTGAAGTAGGAGACTCCGTACCTTCTTGGACTCGACAGTGCAACCCATGAGGACGACCCTACGACCATCAAACACAGCGGTGGCTTGGCCCTCGTCCAGTACCTGAAACTTCAGGTCAAAAACCGGGTCATGAAATCCAAAAGACCGCACTGGCCTGCTTAATAATCGTCTCGCCATGCTCACTGGCCATTAGCGTCATGCTTAAGGGGGTCAAAACGGTGTATATTCGATTGAGCATTAAAAAGTAATTCATGGGTGAATTCCTTAAATTGAATTTTAATTCCTACGATAATGGACGGAGTTATGACACGTAACCTCCCAGCTGGAACGGTCACGTAACACTAGGAAAATTTGTGGTGCGTCCAAAGTAGGAGGGAGAGGTGTTGTGTAAGTCAGAAGTTCAGAGAAATAAAAACTGGTATACTTGGATAGACAGCCTTCAAAACAGTAACCGACACCCGAGGTTACGTTTATATATTTATATATTACCCCGTTGGCCTCCCTCACCGCCCCCCCCCCCTATACCCTAGGACACTCCATGTGGTTATCATTATTATAGTTATCAGATTGGATACTTTGTTTCTCTGTTCGCGAATTGTCTTAGTGGACGGAGAGAGAGAGGGAGGGGGATATAAGGCTGACAACGAATGCTGGAAATTTAACGAATGAAGTTGGAACTCCTGGTGTTAATGTATGTCCTCGTCGACCGTGTGGGGCAGACGATCGGTATGCTTGGCAGAATCTCTCTCTCTCTCTCTCTCTCTCTCTCTCTCTCTCTCTCTCTCTCTCTCTCTCTCTCTCTCTGGACAGATTTCACGTAAAACACTGGCAGCGTTGATAAAAAAGCAATGTTCGTTCACTTTCCCTTTTCTGTAAGTATACCTTTAGTTTTTTGCTCCCAAGAGCAGGCTTCCTGACTCCTCCCCACCATTAGCGAGACCCATGCAATATTAGGCAAGCTTCTTCGTCACGTGATTGCTTTGTGGCAGTTGGCAACTCAAGTTTGGGCCGTTTTGATGACTTTTTCCCCACACCTCGTCGAAGCTTTGGAACTCTCTACCGTATTATGTATTTCCCCTAGAACCATGTGTGTGTGGAGGGGTCAGGAGGGAAGGTGAAGTTAGAAACGTGATCACCAGAGACTAAGGGTCGGGTCGCCAACGGCAGGGGCTGGGTGACCAAAGCCATGTGTCAGATGACCACAGGCAGGAGTCGGGTCATCAAAGGCAAGTATCAGGTCCCATATGGATTCAGCTCGCACGTTCACATTTCGGACCGTGAAAGGATCTGATTTGTCCATGTGTAGACTGTTGTTGAGGCGTGTGTAATAATACTAGATTTTATATTTCTGTCAACGAACGACACGAGCATGATACAGTTTTCTGAATGTTGTTTCGGCCAGTGTGGTGGCCGAAGTGGAGAATAGAGCAATGGATTCTTGCTCAACACAAACACTGTGCCAGTGCTGCTTGACTCTTAAATTCAGTTCTTTTCCAATTTGTCCCGGATAAACTTTACCCCCCCCCCCCTCCACCGCAAGCCTTGCATGATATCCTTGAAACACAACCGTTTAAATTTTCTGGCGATATTTTTTTCATAAGCACGTTTTTCCCTGGAAGAGCAGTGTGTGTGTGTGTGTGTGTGTGTGTGTGTGTGTGTGTGAGCCTTACACTGGTGTTGCCACGTCATAAGCTTAACCTTGAGTATGTTTCTTGTGTTTACCCCAGTGTATGATGCAACCGGGTCACACCTTGACGCTCATTCAGTCTCATGTTGTTTATTCCTCTTACTTCGAAGGTTCTGGTCATGGACATTGTCGTACAAGGAGGCTGGGTCTTATTTAATTCTAAATTGTCGTTATGAATATAGAATAGCGAAGGGGACAGGACATGTAACCCTGCGGAACACTGCTGTTCATAGGGGAAAACAGAGGAAGCTGATCCGTCCACAGTTACGGAATTTGGCTGACCAGAGTGGAAATTAATAGGGACAGCACACCGTGAGAGGAAGGAAGCCGAAACAAAAGAACTAAACCTGACTCCGATGGTGCCCAAAATTCTTGGAATATGAAGAGTTTAACGTTGGATTCCTTAAAGTGTCTCTATCGCGGTTGGATTTCGTCTGCGGTGGCCACGTCGACACACACACACACACGAGACATTCAAAATGAACTATATGTAATCAAATGGGAGTTAAGGGCACATTTACAAACTTTCGAAAATTAGTTGAAGTTACAGCAGGAAGTTAGTGGTAGGATTAAGACGATCATCCATTTTTAAGATATAGGCTATACCGAGGACAAGGTTTGCTGACCAAGAAGCGAAAACACGAGCAGGCACAGGTGCAAGTTGGCAACATTCTTAGCATGGGTTGGGTTCGTCTGGATCGTAACCCTTGTGTTGTGTGTTTATTTGTGTACAAATTTCCCGAGACACCTTTCTTAGGGTCCTGGTATTAACCAGGGCCTGAGCCTCATCTCCAGTCCAAAGGTGCGCCGCTGTCAGTAAGAGGGAAATGTTGGACCCTTTTTTTAGAAAAAGTTTTGACGGGACTGTATTCCCAGTGATACAGTCGCCGTGTCACCTCATGCTTGTGCCAGAGAGAGAGAGAGAGAGAGAGAGAGAGAGAGAATCCTTTTAGGACTACGAAGAGACATTACAGGGAGGATCGAAGACTTAGTAAGAGGTGTGTGTGTGTGTGTGTGTGTGTGTGTGTGTGTGTGTCAGTAGTACCTCGTCAGTGATGTGGCCATTGCATATGAGGCAGATGAGTCGCCTCGTATTTTCACTATTATCAAGGAGCTCTGGGCAGATAAGATATAGAGCTTGGCGTGGACCATTCACAGATAAGGTGGCCTCTGTAGTTAGTGAGGATGGTGAGTGGATCGTGCTGTCGAGCATGGGGCTAGTAAAGCGAGGTGGCCACCGTCCAAAGTCACGCACTTTACTGCCCTGAGTGGGCAGCTGTAGTTATTGCACTTTTACCATTGTGTATAGTGGGGAGTTTTACATTGGTGCTGTCCCTTCTCTTAACCTTCTATTTATGCACGTGTGTGTGTGTGTGTGTGTGTGTGTGTGTTTAGGTATGCATTTCAAGTTATTGCTTTACTGTTCAGTATTTTATTCATGTACCGTGATGTATATTGTTTATGTTCTTAAATCATGTATTTTTGTAGTCCGTAAGATATGTCTTTCTTCCTATGTCCTTTCTTACATAATACGAAACCGGCACTCGGGGTGGGAACCCCACCACGTCTGAGGTTCCTTTCGTATCTTACAATCTTGTAAACATATATTGCCTGTCCTTCGTATCTTATTTACCTTGAATTAGAGCTTCCTGCCACGTTCTCTTTGTCTAGCCGATATTTGTGTCTGATGAGTTTCTCAAGTGACTACTTGAGAAGGTCGAACGGCGTTGTCTCAACTGAAGAGCGATGGTGTTGCTTGCCCTTAACAATCCTAACGAACTCCATGGTGTCTCATAACACTAGGTTCGTTGATATGAATTACTTTATAAACTAATGATGGATGTATACACACATCTGACACTTGTTCCTTACGTTCTGTTCAGAAACTCGCAATATTTCTCATCATCTTCTACCACTGTTAAAGTTTTGAGTGAGAAATAAGAGCGAACCTGTGAGACGGAATATCCTTTGGCCCATTATATTGTGCGTTCCGAAGACAGGTAAGATGTTAGTCATAGCTACTAGAAATTTGCCTCAACACCGGCGTTAGAATAAGTGGAAGGTAGTTAGAGGTTAAAGCTCCATTACATTGCAAACTAGGATATTATGAACCGTTACCATCTTTCATAGTTTGTCTGTGGCTCCTGACTGTGGTATGTGTATGACAATATTCGTATGATAATGTTTGCAGTATGGGAAGGGAGTTCTACTCATCTGGGGCCTTATCTCTAGAAAATGAGTCAATAACCACCCACTCTTTGAACCCTCTCAACCGTAGGTGTGTACATTAAAGAAATATATACTTATTGTAACAAAAAATCGATCGGACATAACACAGGACTGATTACAAGACAGGTTTGTCAGGAAGGAGAGGCGACCATGAGAGAGCCCAGGGGCGCTTGTAGCCTGCCGTAAGGATGCGACGTTCGAAAGATATGAGTTCGGCTTTGTCTTTAAAAACTGCGTCTTTCTCTAACCCAGCGTGCGTCCACGGACGAGTCAGGTTTTCTCTGTGGAAGTCAATCTCTGTCTCTAACCTAGCGTGTCTCCGTAGACGACAGTAAATGATCAGCCTGGGAGAATGTTGGATATAAAATTTTAGAATACTAGTTGACGGAATCGCTGTTGGAGATGGCGGCAGCCAGCACTTAACGTCTTCTGGAAGTTGAACGTAAGGCCACAAGCGGCGGCTGGTAACATCCCATGACCTCTGTATGCTCTCTGTTGCTCGCCCATGCCACTCTGTTGACATTCTACACCACACGCCCGAATCTGTTGATTTATCCTGCGAATACCGTTATTATTAATGTCATCTTACCACATCATGCCTCACGTTTGGTAAATATATAGAGAGGCATAATCCATTGTTATGGCTCGGGTTCGCTTGCCGGAGGGATTCCTAGAATAAGAATAGAAATCGACCTTTCGTTTAATTCGACAAGGAATGAAGTATAGGTACCTGGAAACACTGTGGTGGCTTGAGGCCCTGGTCTTCTTGGAACTGAGGTAGGCGGCGGGCGCACCCATCCCAATGTTGCCAACTTATGGTATAACCTCACCTGACGTCACATTCCACGGCTCATGGCGGTTTCTTCATCTACTCTTACATTCGTGTTATATGCAGACTGACTCTGGCTGGTCCAGTGAGGTGTCCCAAGTTCAGAGGTACGGTTAACTTGTTCCGCATCCTGGCAGGCATAAACAACGCGTTCAGAGCGCTTGCTTCTATTTGCTCATTTTCCCACTCATTGGTTGACTTCTGAACGTAAAAAAATAAAACCACGAAAAAAACTAGTAATCAGTTTCGTCAGTCTCTGTGTGTGTGAAGGTCTAACTTCATGTTTGTAAACAGGTCCGTCAGTCTGTACGTGAGAAACTCTGACTTCATTGCTGAAATGTGTTTTTAGAATTCTCATACACCTAACGCTAGTAGTCTTTCATGTTTTAGGTGCAAGTTCCGTTCATGCCCACACAAAATTGGGAAGCCACGGGCTTTAAACTAAATGCTGAACACACTACAACTGATAATATATATATTTTTCAGTTTCTGTTCTGAGTCACGTATGATGAAATTCAAACATACTTAATCAAATGATTAAATAATCTTTAAATCCTTAGATGATATTAGAAAAGATGAAGCATTAACCATTGGATTGACGTATCTCTCCCTTAAGGTAGGAAAATCAGATGTGTGTGTTCATATCTTGTTCAGCGATCAGAAAGTGTACTATCGAATAAGTCCAGACACCTGGGAATTTACCCTCATTCTGTAAACCCAACGGCAGGCTGGATGTAGGAGATGGGTATAGAAAAGAGTATTATTGACCGTTTGGTGGAGGAGACACGTGTAAGAAAGGCATGGGTACACCTTTCCCACTCGCCCTGGTACGACAACTGCCACGAATATAAAGTGGTTCAGATACAAGACGGTTGATCCTTGCTTAAATCGTAACGCTATAGTACAACGGTACGTCGTGAAACATGAAGGTACGGGTCTTGAAGACGACGTGCTCAGGCATCGAACTGTCGTGCCGTTAACGGATTTACTGTGTGAAAACAACAAAACTAGAACTAGTGCATTAAGATATTGCGATATTGATGACTAGAAGTACAAGAGTTGCATAGAAAATATATGTGGTCTATTTATCTTTGCAAACGTAGAAAATGTATGTGGTCTAATTGCCCCTGCAAACGAAGAGAATGTACGTGGTCTTCTCATTATCATTGCAAACATTGAGAATGTACGTGGTCATCTAATTATCGTTTCAGACTTAGATAGTATATGAGGTCTTCTAATTATCCTTAACACCTGAAAGAGTTGGCGTTTTTTTAGTTTGGTGGAGTTTGACGACGCATACACCGACCCTGGCAGATGATAGGCTACAAGCTGCGGAACACAGCCAGTCATATCTTGTAGGTGCAGGTTAAGAAATCTGTTTGAGCCCAGAATATAAATCTGACTTATGCAATGGTTTTATAGAGAAAACGGACTGGTCTCGGGGAGCTTCATTAGAAATAGGTTTAAGGGGTTGGTGGCAGTTTGTTGGGAAGGAGTTGCAGGGTCTAGATTGCTGTGTATTGCTCTGGGGGAGGGAATCACATTGAGAAACGCGGTCCCATGCACCCGAGGTGGGGGGGGGGGGGGATATTCAAGACAAGAATGATGACGATGTCTTAAAGCTGGTTTGTTTTGGAAGCCTCGGCACACCTTGCGAGGGATATATATATATATATATATATATATATATATATATATATATATATATATATATATAGATAGATAGATAGATAGATAGATGAATATCGGGAGTCATAGAATGAAGGGTGTACCGTGTTATTAAGGATATGGTAAGAGGCGGGTATGGGGAACAGATGATGGGCTGGTGTACTGAGCTGAGAGATGAGTCTTGAGCTGATAGGTGGGACACGGGTGGGAGGGTGAGATCAACAGGTACATGACTCGGTTAATTTGAGGACGGGGAAGAACAACAGATTAAATTTATTGGATCCAGAGTGAAATATAGATGATTCAAGGAAATGTCATATATTGAAGTGTGGAAATATCAGGTCCACAATCATATATATATATATATATATATATATATATATATATATATATATACACACACACACACACACACATGTGTATGACAGGTGAATGAAAGAGATGACTTATGCGCGTGTGTATTTATATGTAAAACGTGAAATGTACCTGCGTGGTACTGCCCGGCTGCATAAGTTCTGAGACCTTTTCAAAGAATTTGACTCCGTCCGTTTACATGTAATTGCTGGAACGATGTGCACTTAGAAGTATTTAAAGACATTTCAGAAACGACCCAGCGTGCTTTTTTTCTTTTTTATTTGGGGCGGTCACGAGCTATTCCACCCAAAGTCACAAAAGTCAGAGAATTAAAACCCTTCAGCACGACAGTACGCCTCGACCCCCCTCGAGCACGGATGAACGACTTTTAAACATCAGAATGAGCCAGGTCGAAGGCCGGAGCCGCCTTGGAATGGCATACAAGAGTCTTGTTAAACCGCAGCAGCAAGGGAGTGGCGATGTCGCCGTTTCCGTTGAACGTTTCAGTTCAGCGGAAGTTACTATTACACGAACGTCTCCGTCTCGACACACTCACAGGAAGGGAGTGTTTGGAAGATACGTACCATTGTTGAGAAACTGTGCCCTGTATGTGCGTGTGTGTTTACCTACTTGTGCGGCGCGGGGCTCCCATATCTAGAACTTTTGTCTTCCGTCATACGACTTTCTTTTGAATTTGCATATGATATTAACACTCTTAGATTCTAGGCAGCTTCTTCCATTCAATGTATGTGTGAGTGTGTTTAAAACTCTCTCACCGTAACACAGATAAAGTAATAACAGACGAGCACACACACAAGGCTTAGGCTGGTATGTGTTTGTTCACAATTAAGACGTAGTCCATATGAGACAAGGTTGAGGGACGGGTCATCACGTGTGTAAAACTCTTGCCTTGTTATAATCAAAGAGTATTCACACACGTGATGAATATATATGACAGTAATGGTAGGAGTTTGCATAAAAGTTACCTCATCCTTAAAAAAAAAGGTTAAGTTAGCAGAATAATGTGTGTATATATGCATTTGAGAGACAACTCAATATATGCGCCTTTCCACCCGGTGGGGACACATTTCCTTGCAACTACTACCCAGCCCTCCGCATTTGCGTGCCCAGTGAGGGGCCAGTAGTTAGTGAAATCAACTTCTCTTACGATTATATAAGGATTCAAGTGGAACTAATCAGATTTGTTCAGTACATATTGGATATGTGCTGTAGAAACTTTGATTATCATTTTCTACAAAAATGATCGTGAGCTGAATTTTGTCCTTTCTCCTACATTACTAAATGCATTATCAAATTTGGGTAATGAATTTCTATCATAGTTCTTCGTGGATTAAAATTAAATTTCCTGTTTGTTACATGCCTACTGTCACCGTGCAAGTTACATCATGGTTGCTATAACTGAATCCTTGTAAGAATTACCTATTAAAACGAGTCATTCGATTGAGCTGTATTTCTAAGCATCGTACATTAATTTGCGTCATATCCTCTCATACTGGCAATGAATTGAAGTTCCCGAAACTTTGGAAGATTAATTCAAAGATTAATAACAAATCATCTTAATGTAGAGAAAGATAGGGTTTGCTCTGTATCACAGACGTGACAAGCGTTCATTTTGTTGTTATTGAAACATTAGTAATAACGGCTAGGCTTACCTCATGATCGCTCTAAAAAGTCTTTTAAAACATTTGTGGTAAAAAGTTTGAGAAGATGAACTTCGTTATGATACTTCTTGAAGAACATGTGAAGAAAGAAAATTATCGTATTTTTTATTTACGGTTTGATTATAATACTTGAGCTGCGTTCTGAGATTGCTCCTATTGCCAGCAGCCACATCCGGGATTTTGTCAATCGCACTTCATCCTGTATATCATACGTATCCTTGTATTGTTATACTCAAAAACGTGTGTGCGGTTTTAGGCATATGACCTTCGTGCTACCTATACGAAAACTCGTATCTTGCTGCCAGTCACGTAGCCTGTGGGGGAGCACTTGCGACGAACTTCTAATATGCCAGTCTCTAGCTGTGCGAGTATAATTATAAGTACGACTCCGCGAATGCCCGTTGGCAGGAACCCGTCGCCAAAGCAAATGAAAGCAGGGAGACTGTCTCCTGGCCAGCGTGAAAGTTGTTTGATTATGTGGGACGTTGATAGCCTTGGTTCAGCATGGTCCTGTGTGCCGTGTTCCCGGCCTAACCCAGGCCACACCTTAGCTGGCCATTTCTTATGTTGTCACTATTACACCATTGCTGCCGGCCCCAGCAACCTCAGACGCTACCATTAATAGATTCCTCCGCTTCGGTTTTAAACCCCGTCCACTCTTTATTATAATTACGGTTATTCATCCTCTCCCTTATACCCGAGATCAACACACTACAATCCACCATCCAGCCAGTCATCCCTGCCATGGTGTCATTATGGCCTTCTGTGGCCTTTTCCTCTTGTTATAATTCCGCTCCACGCCCTCACAACGTGACCAGACTGTGCTTCACCACTTACGTATATTCCCTGAACTCCTCCCCAGCCAGCATTTATAGACCCGCATCCCCTACCAAAATTACAAATGCTGGGCAGCTTACCCGTCAGCATGTATATACCAGTGTTTACCAGCGCGGCGCACTTTCCCAATCCAATAAGGTAAACACATTCACTTAGTGTGCCGTGTGTGTTGCAGTGTGTGTGTGTGGAGTGATATTCCCGTCACACTCGCCTCAATACTCAGGTACAGTCTCCAGTTCAACAGTCACCCGTCTGTCATACAGCAGTTTTTTTTTTTTATCATCAACGTGTCATCACAACAGCGAGGCACACGTGGATGGCTTCTGCAATGAGCATGAGACGCCCCTGAGCATGACTGTCCTGCCCCAGTCCACGACGCTCCCACCCTTAGTCTAGCCTTTGACCTGACCCTCATAAGTCGTGCCGTCGTACTGGAGGACTCACAATCACCAGAGCACTGAGCCTATCACCATCTCAAGCACCACTCTTATCTCCTTTATCACTCCAGCACAACTACTCGTCTTTTATCTGCCACTACATGCCTCCTATCTCATACACATTTCGTTAAAGTCTCTCATCAATTATGAAATACAATTCCCACGTGGGTGACGAAATCACAATCTCACGGCCTGCCTGAAGTCTGACCTGCTGACGTTTGACATTAACTTTGACACAGGTGACGTCACTGTCCCAGGTTCCGAACATATAAAAAGTTCCATATAAGCGACACTATGCATAGAACGTGCGCCTCTGGAACCATTGTTCTTTTCTTGACGCTGCCTTGTGCAGCAGGGAAAGCAGTTATGTAGATTCTTACCGATAAATACACCATGTGTTCCTGTAACGCTCTGATATTTGTCTCATTGTGTAACTCTTAATGTTACCGACAGTGAATGTGTGCGTGACGAGGAAGGAGGACGAGGCTTGCAGGTCCATGATGTTAGACCCGGCAGTGCAAACCCTCAACATCAACTGCGTCACAGGAAATGACAGGTAAATAACCAACCCTACCCCTCTCACCCTCTCCCCCCCCCCCCCCTCGCTTATCTCAGTTATCGTCATCCTGTGTGATTCTCTGTCATTTTCATTCTTCCTGTGTTCACTTTTCTCTCATCTTTGCTTCTTTTATTTTGACGGTTACCAACGGATGAGGGAGAGGAAATATGTGCCGGTTTTTCCCTTATTGTCTGTGATCATTACAACTATTGAAAAATTTGGTCTTGCTCTTTGCATTTCGTTTAATCCCTAATAGTATAATGCAACTTATTTGCGATTGATATTCCTCATTTTGAACCATACCTAATTTTTTTTAGATATAGCTTCAAAATTCAGAAACCCTCCTACTTTCAGCTTGAGGGAACAGAAAATAGTAAATAATGAAAAAAATATATTTACTGCAGTTGGTTTCATTAACGGTAAACGCATCCGAATCTTCTTCGTTAAGGCATATGAACCTTAGATACGCTACACCACCATTGATAATTAAGCCATGAACATAATACTGGCGTCAACGGATCTCTCCAGTTTCAGTATACAGTCAGCAATTTTCCAGCACAGAGGGAGACTATGAACCACCAAGTTGCCTTACATAGGGATTTAACGATGCTAGTAAAATGTCCCATCAGGTTATCAATTGCACATGGAGTGGTGCATAACACCTGGAAAGAAAGGGGTCCTATTCTAAACTATCGTGGAAAATTCGTTGAAGTTTTAGAATAAAAAAAAGTATCCGACTCATCCCCTCTCAAGGTTGTCATGATGAGACTAAATGACAAGGAAACATTTGTTTTCCAAATAACCCCCATGAGCACGACGGTACATTCCTTGGGCATAATGATGATGGTACAATCTTTTGACAAGTGATGCAACACATGGACAACCTCGAATATGACGGTGCAGTCCGTGGGCACGATGGTACAGCCCTTGGCTGTGATAGTACAACCCTTGGGCTCGATGGTACAGGCCATGGCTATGATGGTACAACCCTTGAGCGCGACGGTACACCCCTTGGTCATGGTGGTACAACCCTTGAGCGCGAGGAAGTTACCCCCCCCCCCCCATACCCAAGGGTAGCACCTTCATGTTCGCAGAGTGTACCATCTTGCTCAAGAGTCCTACCGTCATACTCAAGGATCGTACCAGCTTCTTGTGTAGTTGTTACACTCTTGTTCGTTCCTCACCTTATGACCCAGGGAGGGCGAATGCTAGGGTAGTTTGTACGGATGCTCCTCGACCATCAGATATGCACACGTGACGCAACCGTCACACTCAGGTGAGTTTATAGTGCCGAGTTGTAACTTCAAGGCCACAGCGGGACTTGTGGTTCTTCATCGTGTACGCTCCACAATTTTTTGAGACTGGAGGAATTGTGATGTTCTTTGGTACGAGCTGTACTAATCATGTAATGTTTCGTTGTAAATACAAGGTCCTTTAATGGTAATGGTGGGGTCGTTGCCGTATCTTATGGTATGCTAAGTAAGCAGCTACTAATTTAGTTCTGATACTGGGATAAAATATTGTACACTCAGGTTGGATCAGGCTGATCATATCACTGTCAGGTCTGATCAGATCACAGTCAGGGTTGATTTGATTGCAGTCTGATCAAATTAAATGCCTCTTTGTATACCAGATCTCATGAAAAAGTAATTTTTGGACTGTACACCTCTTTTTCAGAAATTACTCAAAGAATATCTTCATGGTTCATTTCAATAACGGGTATGTTGGTGGAACTTGGCATACACTATGTTTAACAAGATCGTTTGTGCAATCCACTAAGAACAATAAAAGTTATGATCGCATCCATCATGTTAGATCCCTCTCTGATGTCATCTGTCATGACGTGGATCTCGGCTTTTAAACGGGGTCTAACATACCCCTGCCATACAAGAGGAAACATGAACGATGATAACTTCCATGACAAACATTCAGTTGTGTTTAATTATTGTTGGGGACAAAGATATTAATTACACAAATTCCTCATCGCTTGTGTGAAAAGAATTTCATCCTTTATTTACCAAAATAGCATATATCCATTATAAGTGAATGGACAGCTAGAATTTTTGTTATATCCAACTTGAAAGTTGTAACATAAAAGCTCTACATAAACTTATATTGCTGCCTTGCAGCCAGCATTTCCTCTGCCTGCATGAAAGTTGAGACACCTTTGATTTACTGCTGAAGCTCGGTGAAGTTTTGCTAATTGCTGTCCATGCAATGTCTTGCATAATGTATCATATTTAATATGATTTAAGAATTGCTGCCCCAGATCATAGTAATTGCTTCCCAATGCCTCCAGGTATGACTGTTTGGCAAAGGTGATGTACAAGGAGGCTGATGTGACTTGGGTTACTGGCGAGGATGTCTTCCTAGCTAGAGAACTCTATGCAAATGAACTCCAAATTCTTGCAGAGATCAGAACTTCGGAGGAAAGCACTGGTAAGTGTATCCAAGGTCAAGGATGTTGAGGACAAAGGTGGTAGGTGTAGGTTTAGATTATGACCATCAAGACATTGACGTAGTTGGGGAGAGATCATAGGAATTGTGCATTAGGACAATAAATAGGGATGAGGATCAGGATTGTTGAGGATCAGAACTACAGTTGTGGGAAAGACTAGAGCTCTGGAAGACAAAGCTAGTATAAGTTAAACTGAGATCAGAGTGACTAGACTAAGAGAAAGGTCTGTAGTTAGGACCAGTACCATTTCTGTCCGGGGCAAGGGTAGATTCATTAAAGATTGGGGTCACAGATGGGGTAAGGACAAAAAGCTACCAGAGCCTGAGGACAAAAACAGAGATGAGAGGCGTGATGGGCCTTGTAATGGGTGGGGTTAACCCAGACCTTTGACTAATATGTGGTACTGCTGGGCTTGTAATAGATCCATTTTTTATGGACTTTTGACAGATGTATGATGTTACAGCCTTGTGATATATAATGAAGAGATTTGCAAAAATATCTAAAGGTGAAGATAAAGACTAAAAAAGTAGAATAGGAAGATATGTACAGTGTTAAAAACAAAAAGAGTTGTGATATTACTTGTGAGAAGTGTAGTGTTTCTTGAAAAAAAGCTTATCATTTTGTGACTTGGAGGTGTGGTGCTACTTAGTTTGAAAGGAACACTGGTGTAACATGGATATTAGCTCTAGAATAGTCCTGTTTTTTACTTGATAGAGGATGTGTGGTGGTACTTTACTTGTGGAAGGTACAGTGTTACTGACTGACGAGAGGTGGATATAATGTTGATTGATTAGAGGTGATATGTTATTACTGTACTTGAAATTAGAGGATGGTTTGTGTTACTTGACATATGAGAAGAAGCATTGTGTTTACATGACATTAGAGAAAGTGTAGTATCATATTTTATTGCAGCTTTGAAAGGATTCATGATGTTACTTAACATTTGAGAAGGAGGCCAAAGTTACTTGTAAGAAGTGCTGTGTTACTTGCCTGGTGTGAGGTTTAAGAGGAGGCATGATGTTGCTTGTCTTTTGAAAATGCTGTTGGTATTACAGAGCCATGGAGGTACAAGGGTGTTGCTGTGGTGAGGAAGACCAGCATCAAGGGTCTGGAGAGCCTGAAGGGTTCCAAGTCCTGCCACACTGGCTACCGTAGGACAGCCTGGCTGGAACATCCCATTCTCCCATGTATGTATTTTATACGGGCTGAAAGTATTCGCAGCACATTTGATGTGTATCAGTAGGCTAATTTCCAGAAGCAAATAATAACCAAAGATAAGTTTTCATGTGGATATATCTTCCCATAAGTTTGTGAAAAAATTTATGTTAATGTTCATTTGTCAGTTACATCTGAATATTCCTGTTACATGAATGTAAGTACATTTCCAGTCAATCCATGTCTTTTTTTTTTATGTTGAAGGCTCCAGTCATGGACAAAAGTCCACATCACGGCCGGCCCTTAATTGAACTATAGAGAGAATTATGAAATGGAAAAACAAATGATGAGGAAAAGGATGTACAAATTTTGGAGGAAGTGAAAAACCTGTCTTTTAAAATTTGCCAGGTCATAGTTATTGGGAAAGACATGAGAAGGTAGAGAGTTTCAGAGCTTTGACTTGCAGGGAAAGGAGCAGTTATCAGAATGGTTCACCCTTGAATTGCCGATGGCCACATAGTAATTATGTGACACTAACAGATTTCTGAGTATTGCATAGTTTAGTTAGTTGTTGGGGAACACAAACAGCCAGCTCTCGGTAGTAATACCTTTAGAAGAGGGAAAGTGAACCAACATAGCAGCATAAGGTGAAAGGATCAAGTAATACCTTCAGAAGAGGGAAAGTGAACCAACATAGCAGCATAAGACAAGAGGATCAAATTCAGAAGTTAGCCTAGATAGTTTATAAGTCAGACTGCTTTCAACTCTCAAGTAAAGTTGAAGAGCTAGAATCACCCCAGATGTGAGAGCAGTACTCCATACAAGGATGAATAATCCGTTGTATGAATGGAGCAACTGTTTAGGGGAAAAGAAGGTTTGACATTTTGTTTTTTGTTGAAGGCTCCAGTCATGGACAAAAGTCCACATCAAAGCCACACTTTAATTGAAATATAGAGAGAATAATGAAAGTGAAAAAGAAAAGACCAGGGAAAGTATTTACAAATTTTAGAGGAAGTGAAAAACCTGTCTTTTGAAGTGATCCTGGTCATAGTTATTTGGAAAGACATGAGAAGAGAGAGCGTTCTAAAGCTTCGATGTGTAGGAAAAGAAGCAGTAAAAAAAAAAATGGCCCACCCTTGAGTTGCCACTGGCATGGCATCTTGCTGACTTTTGTTTTGTCTGCCTAGTGGTGGGGCATGCAAGCAGCCAGCTCTAGGGAACATAAACCAAAGTAATACCTATGGAAGAGGGAAAGCGAACCAAGATTGTAGCTTATGGTAAGAGGGTCAAGTTTGGAAGTTACTCTGGGACAGGTTATAAAGCTGGACCACTTTTGATTCAACTCTGTTAAGTAAGGATGCAGAGCTAGAACTACCCCACATGTGACAGCAGTACTCCATACAAGGACTAATCAGTCCTTTGTACAAATAGAGTAAGTATTCAGAAGAAAAGAGGTTTTAACATCTAAAGAGGACACCCAATTTTTTAGAGGCAGAATTAGTTATTCTCATAATATGGGGTTTCTGAGAAAGAGTAGATGTTACAGTAATACCAAGTCTGTTCATTGAGTCAAGAGGTGGAATTACAGAATCGTCAAAGGAGAGACGAGAGTTGTGAGGAGTTTTCGACAGAGCGATGGTAGAAACTGCATCTTTAAGACATTAAACTTAACTAGATTTCGTCTACCCCACTGACATATCTTGTCCAAGCCTGTGTTTATCGAGGAAGCTATTTCAAGATGAGATGCAGATCAAATGAGAGAAGGAGGAGCAGATCTGAAGGATGTGGATAAGTGCAGTGTTGAGTTGTCAGCATATGAGTGTATTTGTTTGTGGAGAAAGAAAATTTTTGAAAAATAGGAGAAAAAGTTTAGGGGACATGACAGAACCTTGAAAGATACTGCTGTTAATGGAGAAAATGGGAAAGGCTGATCCATGAACAACTA
The DNA here is from genome assembly GCF_036320965.1 of Panulirus ornatus. NCBI lineage: Eukaryota > Metazoa > Arthropoda > Malacostraca > Decapoda > Palinuridae > Panulirus > Panulirus ornatus. The sequence goes on from NC_092296.1 coordinate 5,054,305, forward strand.
CAGCAATAGATCGGCCTGAGAGGAAGCTAGAATTGAAGGAGCAAAGTGAGGGGGGGAAGGTAAAAAAGGGGAGCTTAGAGCTGAGACCCAAATACCACACCCAGTCAAAAGCTTTGGATATGTCAAAGGCAACTAGACATGGATCCCAAAATCTTTCTGGGATGATAACCAGACATTAGTAAGATCAGAAAGAGTATAACCAGTGGATCTTGCCTTATGGAAACCATACTGGTTATCAGAGAGGACAGATTTTTTTAAGTGTCTAAGGATACGTTAGTTGAGGAGCGATTCAAAGACTCTGGAAATGGTAGATAGAAAGTCAATAGGATGATAGTTAGAGGGGTCAGAACAGTCACCTTTCATAGGAATTAGATGTATCAATGCATGCTTCCTAGGAGAAGGAAAAGTTTTGTTTTTTAAGCAAAACGGAATGGACGAGCAAGCGCAGGTGCAAGTTCAGAGTTACACTCTTTCAACACATGGGAATAGATGCCATCAGGACCATAAGCCTTGCTTGTGTCCAGAGAGAGAAGTGCTTTTTGGACAGTCCAAAAAGAGATTACGAGGAGGGGCATAGGATTAGTAGGAGGAGCATCAGTGGGTGAAGGAAAGATATAGTCATGCAAGGTAGAGTTAGAGGAGAAACAGGAGCCAAAGAGATTTGCTTTGTATACAAGAGAGATAGTTATGGTACCATCAGAATGGAAAAGTGAAGGAAAGGTAGAGGTACAGTTGTTAGAGATATCCCTAGTTAAAGACCAGAGAGACATATCTCTGGATGATGAGGAGAGGTTATCGCACTTCCTTTGAATAAAGGAACTCTTTGTCTCACAGGTAACATGCTTGTAGTGATTACAGGCAGTGATAGAAGCTGAATGAGAGCCAGAGGAAGGTAAAATTTTCCAAACCCGGCATGCCTAAAACCTTGCCTGAATGGCCTCTGAACAGGAATGGTTGAACCATGGATGAAGAGGTTGTCTTGGTAGAAGAGGGACTAAATGCTTCCATTCCTGCAAGATAACCTCAGCTATGCATTTGGTGGAGACTGAAGCTTCACCATAAAAGAGACAGTAATTTAACCAATGAAAGTCAGAAAAGAAGTTATGCATGTTATCCCAGTTAGCCTCGTTGAGGTTCCAGTATTTACGCTTAGAAGGGGCTGCTGGAGGGTGAGGTGCCATTAGAATAAATACATTTATAAGGGTGTGATCAGAAGAACCAGTTGGGGCGAGATTGTGTACTTACAATGGGATGGACTAGAGGCGAAAAACAAATCCAATATATTAGGAGAGTGGTCACAGCTGATGCTTTTAAAGTATGTTTGAGCTGCAGTGGCTTGTAAGCTGCAGCAAGAGCTAATCAGAGCAGAAGAAACACAAGCACTTCAAGAGAGAAACAGAGAATTAACTTTAAAGTCAAAATATGATTGTTCAAACTGTAAAGATAAAGAGGAAATGGAAGAGGTAGAGGGCTTCTGTTTGCATCCATTTGGTAAGGAATTCAAAGGAATTCGAACAGCAACAGACCATTGGGCCCTTTCAAAGATTGATGTGGTAAAACTTAGAAGTTAACAATTTCTGTAAGAGATTGGTGGTATGATTTGGTGACTGGCTATTTTTAGACCTGTGTCCCTGACAGGGAGGGGATTTGATCTGACCTCCCTTGTGTGATATGTAATGACCTGATATGTATGACCTGACCTGACCTCAAATGCCCATTTGATGTGGTCAACCCACCGACCTGTATTAGTTCTCAACAAAATTGTTTCCTTTGTAGTTTTAGGCAATTTTATCATTGATTTGTATTGCTAAGAGTTCTGCTCCTTTATTGTGAAAGTGATTGCTGTCTTTGCTGTATATATAGTTCCTTGTCTTATTGAATTCAAGCCATGTATCTAAAACATCAATGTTAGCATCTACCCAAAAGCATTTCAGTCTTTCAGTTACACCTATCCTCTACTTAGAGTGTAGTTACCTACATATGTTGCTCCCAACATTCAACACTAAACATGATTTTTTTTAATTCGTCCTTTAATGTCTTTAACCTTTTGTTTAGTGTGGGAAATTCTGGCACTGTGGTAGACATGGACTGGTTTCTTAGCTCTTGAATTTCCCACCAAGTGTTTACCTAGGATTCTTAGTCTCTCTCAAAACCTCTTTGTCAGTAGTCACTTGAGGCCCAGACATTCTTACTACCCTACAAGGTTGAACCATAAGGTCCTATAGATTGAGGGAGAAGAGAGTTATCTAAATGGACTATCCAGCATCATCATGTAGAGTGAGTAAAGCCTTTGGCAGAGATATTCCTCACAATTGTGTGTCACAAGTAAACACCTGACATCTACCAAGGATACATTAGTTTAGGATCTAATGAATGTAAACTCCTCTGTATAGTGCTGCTGACTAATAATGTAATTTTAACTTTTTAAGAGGCATGCCCTTTTCTTTTTGCTCCTTGACCCTTTCCTACTCCTGTAGCTGTTGGAGAAGAACCTGGTTCAGCTACAGTGTGACCAGCAAGCGACAGTGGTGGAACATGACCTCAAGGCTGTCTCCAGCTTTTTTGGTTCTGCCTGCATCCCTGGCTCATGGGCTCCTGACCACGAGACCAACACCCTTCTCAGTATGTTATACTGACTGTCATATTGCAATCAGAACCTTATTTCTTATGTTATGCAGATGTCAGGTTCCTTATATTTGGTCAAATGGTCAAGTTCTTCACACAAATTTTTACAATTTCCATTTTTCTTACAGTAGTTCATACAAATCATGTCTGTTATATTGGATCTTGCAGAAGACATGTTTTTAGTGGGTCATTCAGAAGTCAAATCTTTCACTTAGAAGCCAGCTCCCTCAGAGAGAATCTAACGGAATGGAGGTCCATCACACTAGATCATAGCATGGTCAGATACCTTACAGTAAGATTTATAGTAATCAGATCCTTTGCAGTTATACAGATGTCATTTTCATTATGCAAACTTATTAGTCAAGTTCCTTGCATTTGATCATAATACAGTTTGGCACTTCACACAAGAGCTATCCACTTTGAGGTCTCTGCAAGATCATACTACAGTCAAGTTTTCTTGATACTTCATAGAAAAGTCAGATCCTTCATACTAGATTACACGAGGCATGTCATTCATAGTAGATCTAACAAATCAGGTTCTTTCCATGAAATTCTACAAGTTGCCTTCTTCAGATTAGATCATTCAGGTAACTTTTTTCATGTTAGATCATGCAAGTCACATCTTTTATGCTAAATCAAGTACAGTGGGTGTTTTATAAATCAAATGATAAACAGGTCTTTCACAGTATTATATGACTTATGACTGTTAGAGGCAGGCAGAGAGTTTAGATCCTCGACTCTATATTTCTAATGCATAATCCTCACACTAGATATGTGCTTCATTCATATCTTATTTTATGACATATTCTTGAGTTTACTTGATCCTCATAGCACACTTAATCAGATTTTTTAGTATTGTACTGTTATTACCATTGTTCCATTGAAAGGATGGTAATCAAAAATCTTTCTAAACACACAATAGATATAGTAAAACAAATGAAGAAGGTATGCCATTATTATCGCATATATTCAAGTGGTTTACATAATGTAATTCATAAAACAAATGTTGTAGTTGTTGAGACAGTGTGACATCCATTTTGTTTCTTTAATAGGAATGTATCACAGCAAACTAGAGACACTGTCACAGCACACTGGTCGTGAAGTACTGCTCTAGATCATACAGCAAAATACCTGTGCACCAGATTGCACAGCAGTCAGATTCCTTATACATAATCACAAAACATTCAGGTTTTTCACTCTTGTACAAGTTAGATTCATCAGGCTGTTCAATATGAATTACTGTAAGTCCAAACTGGATGGTACAAACATTCCAGTCAGGCTTTTTGTATAAGATGTCATATGAATTAGGTCTTTCATATCATACAAGATAGATCCTTGACACCAGGTCAGACAAGTTAGTTACTTTACATTAAATCTTATAGATTAGATGATCAAATATCAAGCAGCAATACATTCCTTCACATTATACTATAGAAGTCAGGTGCTTCATAAACAGCACTCTCAAGTCAGGATTTTCTCACCTGATAACAGAAGTCATGTGCTTTACAATCAGGTAATTTGAGTCACAATCTTCACTCTAGATCAGGGGGTTCTTAACTTTTTTTTTTAACTACTTAAGGACACCGACTTTGTATGTGGAACACCTTCAGCATATATCCAATAGTATATTGAGTCTGAAATCATAATCAAGAACATATAATACCACCCAGATAGAAATACTAATTGATTCATTCATCCATTTTTATCCTGTGGACACTGGGAAATGGGCCATGGACCACAGGTTAAGAACCCTTGCGCTAAATCATACATCATAAAGGAGAATGTTAGTGATGTCATTGATGGGTAACATATACACTGTGGGAGGCATATAGCTCATAATGGTCGCACAGGAATTGTATACCATGATAATGTTAGTAATGAATGGTATAATAACCATTATTCTGCAGAGACAAAATACAGGAATCTGTGCAACATGTGTACCAACCCTGCACTGTGTGACAGCCAGGATGAGCATGCTGGTTATGAAGGTGCACTCCGCTGCCTTGTTGATGCAAATGGAGACGTAGCTTGGACTAAGCTTTCTGTTGCCAAGAGTTACTTCAAGGAGAGAACAGATGTGAGTGTTGCAAAGGCTGTAGCTGTATTACAGAATTTGACAACTATGAAAATTATCGTTTGATAGGGTTATACCTGTTATTAGTTTCAGGAATTGTTCCCTTGAGTCTATTAGCAGAGCTCTGTCATTTGTAAACATTAATTGATTCACTTGCCAGGCAAACAAAACCCCTAGCATAGCATATCTTGACATGTATGAAAAAACTTGGAGAAAAAAGATGAATTGTATGTGATATTTATGGATCTGACGAAAGCATATCTTAGGATTAACTGAGAGACCTAGTGGATGATTTTATAAATATATGAGGTAAATGGAAATTACCAAATACACTGAGAATTTTTCACCAAGAGACTAAGGAATACATGGGCAGAAAGTGAGTAGTATGAATGGTTACTGGTGAAGGTGAGTTTAAGTCGAATATGCTTAGTGAGGGAGATAAGTGCATCTTAGAGTGAGAGGCAGGTCTGAATGGAGAGAACTTTGGAGAAGTGGAGTGATTTAGATATCTGGGAGTTGTTATAGCAGTAAATGGATCTGTAGGAGCTGAAGTGAGCTGAAGGATGATTGAAAGGGTGCACCATGTGATGTGTGGAAAGAGAGGTCATAGTCCATAAGGGCAAAAATGAGTATTGCAGTCCCATTGGTGTTGTATGCATGTGAGGGATTGGCCTTGGACAAAGATGTAAAGAAGACATAGGATATATTGGCAATGAAATGTTTGAGGACAACATGAGGCGTGAAATGGGTTGATTGAATAAGTAATGATAAAATAAGAGAGAGTAAGAGGAGTATGTATGAGCAAGTTGAAGAATTGTACTAAAATGGTTTGGACATACGGAGAGGATGATTGAGAAGGTATACATGTCAGAAGTTGAGAGCACAAGGAAAATAGGGAAATAAAGGAGTAACCTCTGAAAAGATTTTATCCTTCATAAGTTTCATCTCAACCACTCCAACAACATACAACTTGATTTCCCTTGTTCCCATTGTTGTATGCATGTGAGGGATTGGCCTTGGACAAAAATGTAAAGAAGACATAGGATATATTGGAAATGAAATGTTTGAGGACAACATGAGGCATGAAATCGGTCGATTGAATAAGTAATGATAAGAGAGAGTAAGAGGAAGTGCATTATTACATGACAGCTAGACTGAGTGTGAATGAATGGGGCCTTTGTTGTCTTCCTAGCGCTACCTCGCGCACATGATGGGGGAGGGGGTTGTTATTTCATGTGTGGCGAGGTGGCGATGGGAATGAATGAAGGCAGACAGTATGAATTGTGTACATGTGTATATATGTATATGTCTGTGTGTGTATATATATGTATACGTTGAGATATATAGGTATGTATATTTGCGTGTGTGGATATGTATGTATATACATGTGTATGTGGGTGGGTTGGGCCATTCTTTCGTCTGTTTCCTTGTGCTAACGCGGGAGACAGCGACAAAGCAAAATAAATAAATATATATAAGAGAGAGTAAGAGGAGTATGTATGAGCAAGTTGAAGAATTATACTAAAATGGTTTGGACATACAGAGAGGATGAGTGAGAGGGTATACATGTCAGAAGTTGAGAGCACAAGGAAAATGGGGAAATAAAGGAGTAACCCTCTGGAAAGATTTTATCCTTCATAAGTTTCATCTCAACCACTCCAACAATATATGTCTTGATTTCCCTTGTTCAGTCTTTAAAATTTAGCTCCTTTCAATTTACTGCCAGTCCATCCTCATCTGTACACTTTCAGTTTAGAATTAGCACTGCTAAATATGCCTTTCATCCCAGAGGAAGTGATGGTGTTGATCTGACTTGTAGCTCCACTTGTCCCCCTTATTTTAGCTGTCTGACTGCATTATCTCACTCCTCCTTTGGTCTATCCCTTTTCATGAACTTCTCCAGAGTAATTTATTGCTAATAGGTTTTTTGCTTTTGTACCCTCTGGCAGCATATCTCCATTTCTAAAGTAGTCTTTGCTACCAAAATTTGTTGGCTGTATCTTCCATATTTCTTTGCTTCCTTTCTCAAAAATAGCATTCACTATGTTTATGGCCTTTAATCATTTTTTTACCTCATCTGTCTCATCATTAATTACCCTTTCTTCTGTTGTTGGAATATGGCCTTCCTCTAGCTCCAAAATCATCAGTGACCTAGATCTGTCTACCTTCACCTGAACCATGCAAAACTCGTCATCAGAGACTTCATATCTTTCTCTGATATCCTTTTTGTCCAAATACATTGCCTTCCTTGTAGCTTAACTTGATATATTGATAAATCCATCTGCTTAAATCTTCTCACATCTTTATTCCTTTGCTTCATCTTCTTCAGACCCGGCAATGTGTTTTATTTTCTCTCCTGTAGATATTTTCAGTTTCTTCACTCTCATTCGTTTTGTGAATGTGTCCTCTGAATATATTTCTCAGTTTCTTAGCTTCATCACCTACTTGCAAACTTTTTTTTTGTAGTCTTTAATGATACTTAACATCCTAACTTCTTTATTCAGTTGTTTTAATGTTTTATACTGTTTCACTAGCATTGCCATTAATGCCTGTCACCAAGGTCATTTTTTTTAAGGGCATTAAGAACTTTGTAATATCATAGTTCACTTGAAAATCCTTCAAGATTGCCTTCATCCAGATTTCTTTTAGCTGATCAGGTGACAGTTCTCTGTGAATTCCTTTCATTTTGAACAAGCTTTTAGTATAGCTTAGCTCTTTTTCATAAAACTCCTCTCTGCTTAGATACAGTGGAAGAGTGATCACTGCTTCTAAGTAGGAACTACAGTCCATGCTGTTTACCTGCAGAGTCTTCAAAATGTTCACAAACATGTTCTTGTAGCATAGAAAATCATATACAATGTTTGTAGCAAAGCTAGCCAGATCAGAAGGCCCCCTCTTTAATGTTTTGTTGTCCAGAAATTTGTTAGGCAATCAGCCTTTTACAGATTTTCCAATGTTTCCTAAGTTCACCAAGAAAAAATTTTTTTTTTTGCAGGTTTCCACAGGTGACTTTGGGTTATTGTGTCCAGATGGGAGGGTTCAGAGCATAGATTCTCCAAAAGATTGCCACTGGGCTGCCAGACCTTGGAATGCTTGGATTGTGCGGACATCACACAAGTTAGTATAACAGGAAGTTATGTTTAATTACACTTAAACCAAATAAAGAAAATTTGCTTTTTCAATTGTAACTGATTACAATGAACTGGTTATTAATATTGATTGAAGAGATGAAAGAATATTTGTTTCAAAGCCATATTGTCTTAACGAGTTCTGTATATGCTTTATGATATTGGTCACTCATCTAAACTCTGCTTACTATATGTTAAGTGTTGTTTCATGAGAAAGATCTTTACACACTTGTTTCAGAATGTTATTTTTTCAAACAGCTTAGCTCTCTTCATATCTAACTTAACAGTAACTTAAAAAGTTTATAATAGAACATAGTATCTTTATGCATGAACTTCCCGAGGAGAGCTTATAGGGGCCTAAAAGTTGCCTTAATTCTGGGAAGATGTAGTCATTATGGTGTAAGCTCGTTTCACTAGAGATATGAAGCTTTTGGTTGAATATTTTATTATATGCTTTTGCATTGCAGATTTTTTGTATTATAATCCAGAAACATCGAATGCTGTAACTTACAAATCATAGTTTCATATATGTGTAATTACCTATTTGTAATTACCCATTACCTGTTTGTACAATATAGAAGAGAGTTTTGCATTTTGGTACTCAATCTGAACTTTGTTCTAACCATCTATCACCCTAACACTAAATCATTACTTGTAAAATCTTGTCATAGCTAACTTTTTGCCCACCTTTTTGTTATGGCCTCTGGTCCCTCTAGTGCTGCAAGTCTGGAATTGTTCACTATATTAAGTAGATGATTTAGAACTTTGAAGGCTATTTTCAGGTTTCCCTCTCTCATCTCTCCCCCATGGTGATCAGTTTTGTAACCCTCAGCTCAGTTCTTGTAATTCAGGTACCATCTTAGTTGCACTTTTCTTTACTGTCTCAATCAGATCTTTATGCTTATTTATTTATACTTGCATAGTATAATGCAGTTATGTCTGAGATGTGTCCTTGTGATTCTTACATATGCCAGCAAACACTTTGCCTTCTGAAGAATTCTCCTAATGTTTTGCTGTAGCCAAAGACTAGGCACAGTGTCGAATCCTCGGTCTCTTTTTACATGCAGATTCCTATTATTTATCTCCTGCAAGCTAATAATCACATTGAGGCCTTCGTTTCTCTGTCCTATCATCACTACCATGCACTTATTTGGATTGAACCTCACCATCCAGTTTTAGAGTTTGTCGAAGTTCCCTTGTAGACTGGTGCAATCATCACCATTCTGTGTTTGTATTAAGACTTTAGTGTTGACTGTTGGCAAACGTGTTTACATACAATTCCAATCCATCAAATGAGTCTTCTACATACACCAAGAATAGCACTGGGCCCAAGACTGATCCCTGTAGCATGCCACTTGTAAAAAAAAAGAAAAAAAAAAAAAAAGGCACACCCCACCCACCCACCCATTTTTAGGGTGCACCTCTCACCCTCACCTGTATTCTTTGCTCCCCTCAAGTAAGGTAGTCTATCCAGTGAAGGAGCCCATCCCCTATTCCTGCCTATAAATGTCTCTTATCAGTCTTGGATGAGGAAGTGTCAGCTTTTATGTCAGTCCAAGAATGCATTGTCTACACATGCCTTCTTTCCTTAAAGCTATGTTGTCTCCTTTGCAAGAAGCCATTCATTTGCCTTCTGATTATCTTTGTCAGGGACAACCATTTTTGTTAGTGAGATTGGCTGGTAGTTCAGTGCAATTTCCTTAGTACAGACACAACATTCACCCCCCCCCCCCCCCTTGGAACTAAACCTGCCACTGGTGACTTATTGTACAATATCTTTAGTGGTTTAGCATGTGCCTTTGCACATTCTCTCAGAGTATATATGAGGAGATTTCATTGGAGCCATGGGCCTTCCATAGGTCAGTTTACAGCCTCATCATGTCATTTCTGTCATTTACTATGTGTTCCATGACTTTAACCCACTCTTACTATAGTAATACTGGTTCATTATTGTCCACTGTGAAGACACGTGTGAATTTGTCATTCAAATCCTCATATATTTCCTTGTCATCCTCAAGGATTCTTCCCTCTGACTTCCTTATCATGAGTAGCTGTTCTTTAACTGAGAGTTTGTTAGTGGTGAACTTATGGAAAAGTTTTTGATTGTCTTTTGCTTTTACCATGATGCTTTTTAAAGAAATCTCTGTACTCTTTTCATACTTTATAGTGCTCATTCCTTGCACTCTTTTATCTTTCATATGCTAGTTGGTTGCAATGTCTTTAATCTCTCCTCCATATTACATACCTAAGCTCTTTCGCTTTATGACATTTCATGATGAACCACATATTTCTCATTCCATTTTGATTCTCTACCAATGTTCTGACCACTTCATTGTAAATCTCACTGAAATTTCTGTAGCATTGGTCCATGCTCTTATTATAGAATTTGCCATCCCATTCAGTACTCTCAAAGAAATTGAGAAGTTCCATTTAGTTGCCATTGGTTTCTATACCCCCTCTGATCCCCCTCTTGCATCCTCCACCACTACTCCATATTAAGAAATAAGTACTACATGTCTTGTTGAACCATATCTCTCTCATTGTTTTGATCCTACTTCTCCTTTATTGACCACCAGAGGTACTTTTGTTCTGACCCTTCATTGTAGATCTCACAGAACATTCTGTAGTGCTGATCTATAATCTTATAAAATCTGCTCTCCCAATCAGTAATTTCAAAGAACTTATGCATTTCCACATAGTTGCCACAACTGTACTTCCTCTTTAGTTTCTGTGCCTCTCTTATCCTTCTGTTGCATCCTTCATGCCCTCATATGAAAGAAAAAGTACTGCATGACTCAGGAGCATTATAATTCATATATTCTCTTTACAAGCAACAGCAAGTATAGACAAGATCAAGTAGAGATGGCGTATCATCCCATCTAGTTCTTGTATGCTCTGACGTGTTAATGCAGGAAGTTTTCCAATGTAATTTCAAGAAATTTGTCTCTGTGGCTCAGCATCATCATGGGAATCATAGTCCTCCCAGTCTATTTCCATATACTTGAAATCTCCAACATCCTAGCAGGGAGTGTCTTACTTCTTTCACTGTCCTTATCATTTCTTCATTATTCTTTTGTGTATGTACATGTCATGAAATGTTGCAGTTCTGTGGGAGACTGTGAACTAATAATATTTTTATACACTTTTATGCTTTTTACACTTACCCACACTGTTTATGACACTTTTTGGTGGGTAGAGTAACATGCTGATGTGATTTTTTCCAGTTCAACAGTATTATGAAAAGAACAGAGGTGATGATTTCTGAGTATAAATTTTGATTAGACTGAACTTACTAAGCCACCTGTAGCTTATAGATGCAATTAGGTCTGAGTTTTGGCTTTTGGAAGGTAGAGTTGTGTGTTTAGTCAAAATCACCTAAATCATTTTAAGATTTTTTTTCATATTACCGTTAATGGTATGACCCACTTTGCTGGAACCAGGAAGAAGTAATTTCTGTGACAGCTATAGAGAAAACATTGTGGTGTAAAATTAACAGAGAGCTGTGCTTGTTAAAAAAAAAATTAGTTTACTCATTGATTCATCTCTTGATATATTTGTAATGAAAGATAAATGGTTCTGCAAGGACAAGAAAAGGATTGCTATGTTTGATTTGGAATAAAGGATTGCTATGTTTGATTTGGAATAAAGAATTTATATGATTATTATTGATAACTAATCATGAACTAATCATGATGTTTACATGCAGGAACAAGAAGATGGTATTGTCTGAACTAAAGGGACTTATGACAGCAGCATTCCCTCCTGTAGAACAAAGTGAAACAGCCCTTAAGCCTTGGGTCATAAGTCTACTTGGCACTAGTAGCCACTCAGTGATCCATGATCCCCCTCAGCCTGTCAGCCTCCAAGATTACCTCAAAGAACGTAAGTATTAAGATATTCCTTTGGATTTCTTATGATTATGGCAGTTGGTTTGTTAGAAAAATAAAAGTATTCTGCTCCTCCATATTATTTCTAAAGGAAAATCATGTGTTTTCACTCAAATAAGGTTCATCAGATAAAGTGAAAGTGCAGTTTTTCATTTTATTATCACAGAATGTAATTGTTTGGTTGGTTCTTTTATCTGGGGATTATGATAACAGGAATTTGGAAGAAAGGGTGAACGACAGGTAGGCGTGGCAGCATGTGTGAAGGACAGGCAAAAACGCTCTGTGGAAGAGCACTAGTTGATCTGTTTGAGAGTTTCGTGGAAAAACATGACAGAAGCCTTGAAAATCCAAGTCGACAGTACTTGCTAATGAACAGAGGTGAAATTCAAAGAGAAATCATGTATAAACATTGTTAAGGTGTGGAACATGGGAAGAGGATATTATCAGGCTCTGCGTGTAAAAGGTTACACTACAGATATAAGGCTGTATCATTGAGATTACAGTTTCTTGGAAAACCTATTTCTCCAAAGGAGCCCAAATTTCCCTGCTACTGGAAGTAGCACAGCCTTAGGCTGCAGCAGCCTTATAGAGAGGTGGGAGGATCAGAGCATAATTTTTTAGAATCAATTCTCATGTTCAATTTCTGTGTACATGTAGTATGGTATAATGCTTATTATAGATAAAAAGGCACTTAGATTATGTAACTGAACATTTAAAAGCATTACAGGTAACACATGAGGGGGAAGGGAAAATTTAAGGGAAAGTTGCCAGACCTTCTTGTGATAGAGTATTTTGATGTTGCCATATTGATGTCTTTGGAAAACACAAGGAAGGTTGTATAGGGAATGTAATTAGAATTATGAGTTTCAAAATAAGAAACATAAAATTGGGTATGTCTGATGTTTGATATGAAGCTGAATCAGTGTATGGAGGGATGTGATAGCAGTGAATTAAATGTGAAGGATATTGAGGGACACAAGTATGAATTTAACTGTATCTGTATGGAGGTTCACAGATGAGGGATCAGCTTGATGAAATGAGTGTAAAAGAGACAGTAAGAAATACACAAGAAGTTTACCAAAGTAGATACAGTAAGGAAATATTGGGGAAGAAATGTTATGAAAACACAAGATGAATGTAGAGAGAATTATAAAGCAGAGAGAATTATAAAAAATAGTACAAAAAAGATGAATGAGGACTTGGTATGGAAGTTGGATTAGCAGTTTAAAGAAAATAAAAGGTGTGAATAAAAGACAGAATGAAGACAGTGTAGTGAGGAAGACATGATTACAGATATAAAAGGTAGATTGGTATTTATATATGAGTATGTCTCCAGCTGGCTATGACACAACGATTGAGAGGCTGGGCTGCCCTGAGGTGCCAGTGAAGCTGTGTGTGGAATCCCAGCTAGGGCTAGAGAAGTGCACAGCTCTGCAGCATGTCCTCAAGTCCCGTAGGATCCTGCCCAAACTGGAGTGTCTGATGCCCTCCCCTGATTCTGACTGCCTGGCCACGGTGGCTAGTGGCAATGCACATATCACCACTGCTGATGGAGGTGATGTATTCCGTGGACATGTGTGAGTAGAAGCTTACCTTACCTTGTTTACCTAGGCCTGGTTTTCTAGCTGTAGGTAGGAGAAACCCAAGATTGTAAAGTTCCAAATGCAGCTAAGATGCTGTATCATCATTAGCAGAATATTGTGATTGAAAATTTTCTCTTAAAATATTATGCTTTTGTGTTAGGATGAGGTAACATTCTGTGCAGCAGAATAGTATGGCATGATGCTTTAGATAGGAAAAAACTTAGTTTTTTCATCCGACTGCTTGATCCCATAAGTAACTTATTTAATGGTTTCCGGCAAACAGGTGATCAGTGTCAAGAGATTAACATTCAGCATTGCAGAAAGTTTAGTTACTTTGCTGGTAGCATACTGAGGGAGTTCCTTTAAGGAAATTTGCACTTTGGACAGAAAATTTCTGACAGTAGACAAAGGTCAATTTACAGGAAACAGAATCCTATTGCTAGTAGGTAGTACACAGTATCTTTTATAGTGTTTAAGTTAATTTCCTTCTCCCACACCATTTTCTGTGCTACTTCTTTGCTCATCTCTCATTTGCATCCCTTGTCTCCATGGACACCTGTATGCAAGAGTAAAGCTAGTTATCGCTGGTTCCTTCTCTTTTTAACTTTTTGCCTATAATGCTACTGATTTAATGTGGCACAGATTCACCGGTTTGCTCAATTTTCTCTTTCCCCACCTTATAATGTTACTTCTTGTGATACCTCTAATTTATGCAGGTTCTAAGGAAATTTCTAAAATTCAGTATGCTCTTTTCATGCACCTTCACCTGTCAGCATATCAGCTTTCTCATTCCCACAAATTTGTAAACAAGAAAGAATTCACAGAAATTTGATCTTTTTTCCATTTTTGGTCAAAGTTTTTGAAGCTCTCCGTGCCTCATCAACTTCATGCTTTTCAGGGTGATATTTGCCAAGGCCCTGAAGGGCAGTGCATGGGTCAGTGCACCCTGCTCACAGCCTTCTGATAACAATTATATTAACTTAGGAGATGAGGCATGGTTTTTCAGCTTTGAATTTGCCCACATCTTTTCATAGAAAGATGTTCCTAATTACAGTGTAGGCAGCCATACCCTTCCCATGACTTACATCAATAAAGCTATCAGTATTTTGTTTGTTTTTCTTTAGAATATTGTTATATGAAATCAAATCAAATATGAATCAAAACAATGTTTCTTCTGTAAAATATATTCATCTAAATCAGAGGAAACATATCAAGCTTATGTTTTTTATGCCTATTCCTGTAGTGAATATGGACTGACTCCAGTAGTATCAGAGCGTTATGGGCTACTGGATGCTTCATATTTTGCTGTAGCGGTAGTGCGGGCAAATTCTGGCATCACATCCCTCAGTCAGCTCAAGGGCAAGAAGTCGTGTCACACTGGTATTGGTAAAACAGCAGGTAAGGCATGTGTTGAGGGCCATTTATTGATTTGTCCTTGTACAGAGTGTTGCTCTTACATCTGGGGTAGTTCTAGCTCTGCATCCTTTTTGAAATATTTCAAAAAGCACTTTTCTTTCTCAACACAGGTATAACATAAGGATCAGATGACAATCTTCTCATGTTTTGCAGCAGCTTTTGTTTGAAAACTAACTTTTCCTTCTTGAAAACATATTGGTACAGCACTAAAGAAGGGTGACTATACTTAACCTTCTAGCTATCATGTTGCTTTTTCTGAATCTCTTGTAAACTCCCATTTCCCAAGTAACTTGAGTCTCACAGCTTGTTCTCCAGTAGCCAGTTTGGCTTTTGCTGAAGATCCACCAGCATTATCATGTTTTACTTTACTCATTTATGGTCATTGTGTTTAAGATATTTTGGATAATCCTGTGTTGTAGCCCTTGATATTGTATGATTAATAATGATTAACAGGAGGTGGATCTGATCTCCATGATCCATCCTTGGGTGGATTTTTTTCTCAACTCTCCTAAAAATGAAAATGCCTTATATTAAACAATGTAGAATTATCATTACTGCAACTCTCCCAAAATATATACAACTCATTGACATAAAACTGATATTAATGTTATTACATTTTTTATGGGATTCTCACAATCTTTTTCTGTCCTTCAGGCTGGAAGATCCCAGTGGTGACACTGCAGAAAGCTGGGTTGCTGGAGAATGGTGACTGTGACTTTGCTGGACAGATAGGCAGGTTCTTCAATGGTTCCTGTGCCCCTGGTTCCAAAGACCCTACTTATGACCCTAATGGCACCAACCCAACATCCCTCTGTGACCTCTGTGTTGGGAATGATGGTAAGTAATCCACCTGTTTACCATGAATATATGAGTATTTGATATAATCCATTGAGAATCTGCTTGATGATTGAAGATGTACTACCACTGAATGGTTAGATAGTACCTACACCCTTTGTCACACATCTTGGGTCAATTCATGTTTTTTCCTAATCTTTAAAGGGTATGTTTTATTAATCTTTTAACCTTTTTTCATACTACCCTCCCTTTTCTTACATTAATGGGGAGACATCATGAATAGACTACTGAATCTTTGTGGAAAATTCCCTGCATTGCTCCCTCTGTTCTTTTATATAGGAATCAGAATAATGGTGGTCTGAACAAAATATGAGTACAAAATAGTGCATTTCTCTGAGAGACTTCCTTGAACAGCATATCTATCACAGGAGGTTGCTGTTGCTTCATTGTTGAAATTAGAGAATTTTTGTGACAAAGTGGTTTAAAAATCAGAGATTTTTATATTTTCAACATACATGCTCATATGTAGTTTAAAAATCAGGGATTTTATGTTTTCAACATATATGCTAATATGTAAAACCCCAAGTGTTACTGGATTCCATATGCATACCGTTAAACTGTGAGTGAAAAGTCACATACAGTGAGGTGCATCATCATCAGTGGATGAAAAGAGGTACAGCCTCATTAAGGAATTTGCCACATCTATGCAGTCCATTATTTCTCTTCTTGTGATTGGAGTACATTCTTGAAGTCATGAGAGAAAGGCTCCTGGGGTTGTATAATTACATAAGTTTTATATATAACACTCACATGGCTCCAAGATGGCCCAGTAGATGACAGATGTAGGTGGACCTAATTGGTACTGTATACATCAGTTGCAGGAGGAAGCAGCACCCCATACACTGGTGCAAGTTCAAATGGACGATGTGAGAGGAACTCTGATGAGACCTTCTATGGGTACACAGGTGCCTTCAGGTGCCTGGTGCAAGGAGGTGGTGACGTGGCTTTTGTCAAACACATCACAGTCAGAGACAACACTAGTAAGTTTCATGTCTCACATAAAATGTTTGTTATGTTATCAGAAATATAATTAATAATGAATAATAGTACCATATGATATTCAGAGTATGAATTATGTTGAAAACCTTAATTTCATACTAAAAAAGTTACTCTCATAAACAAAAAATATCATCAAAACTTAGAATGAACACTAATGCTCTTCTCTTACAGATGGCAACAACAAAGCACCATGGGCAAAGGATCTTCGTGCTTTGGATTTCAAGTTGTTATGCAACAAAAGGGGCATAGCAGATGTGGTGGACTATGAATCATGCAACCTTGCAAGAGTCCCTGCACATAAAGTGATTACCTTTGGCTTCTTCTTTTGTTTGAGAATGGATGAACTCTGGCTGTTAAGATAACTTAGGCTTACAGCATGTGCTGTGAAATCATCTTTGTGAATTGTAAACAAGACAATTGAAGTTTAACAAAGATGTTGGGTTTGTGAAAAAGAAAAAGAAAAAAAAGCTCTTTAATTTTACATTAGAAAGTGGCTTACTGGAACAGTTCCCATGGAATGTATTTAAACTAACTCTTCTCACTGTTACTCCTCCAGGTGCTCACAGGGGTCAACGTGAATGACACCATGATGGAGGAGATCAGGATCTTGTTGTTACGGGCTTCAAACCAGTTGCTCAGGGGTCAGGATATCTTCACCATGTTTGGTCCATTCAAGGGTAGACAAGACATCATATTTAAGGTTAGTTTGTAGGTGATATAATGTAATCATTAAAGCCATGATGTGAATGAGTGATGTCGTGGAAAATGAGGGGGAAATTTATTTTGTTAAGAGTAAGCACTGTCTGACATATATTTTGTTAGTAAAGTGGTTCTAGGACAGTTAAGGTTTGATAAGAAATAGGTTGTTGGTCACTGTACAGAAGACTTATTTTTACTTAAATGTTACATTTTCAAGAGAAGTGCCAATAATTAAAACATTTAATCAAAAGCAGCAGTGCACATTTGACAATTGAGAATGTCATGCTCCAAGAGAGGATACATACTGAAGTTTATATATCTTTCCTTTGGTATGGAGATTTTTTAGGAAAATGATAGGCCAGGGCATGTGAAGTGTCATAGGTAAACCATGGAAAGATTTGTGGGGCCTAAATGTGGAAAGGGAGCTGTGGTTTCGGTGTATTACACACGACAGCTAGAGACTGAGTGTGAATGAATGTGGCCTTTGTTGTCTTTTCCTAGCACTACCTCACTTCACATGCCCTGGTTCAATCCATTGATAGCATGTCGACCCCAGTATACCTCATCATTCCAGTTCACTCTATTCTTTTCACACCTTTCACCCTCCTGCATGTTCAGGCCCCAATTGCTCAAAATCTTTTTCACTCCATCCTTCCACCTCTAATTTGGTCTCCCACTTCTCGTTCCCTCCGCCTCTGACACGTATATCCTCTTTGTCAATCTATCCTCTATCATTCTCTCCAAGTGACCAAATCATTTCAATATACCCTCTTCTGCTCTCTCAACCCCTCTTTTTATTACCACACATCTCTCTTACCCTTTCATTACTTACTTGATCAAACCACCTCCCACCACATGTGTGGAGGGTGAGAACATTATCTCAGAAAGCTCTCTCATCCACAACAGACTGCATACTTGCCCCTCTTTCCAGAACTCTTGCATTCACCTCCCTAACAACCCCATCCATAAACAAATTAAACAGCCATGGAGACATCACACACCCTTGCCACAAACCTACATTCACTGAGAACCAATCACTTTCCTCTCTTCCTACACGCACACATGCCTTACATCCTCGATAAAAACTTTTCACTGCTCCTAACAACTTGCCTCCCACACCATATATTCTTAATACCTTCCACAGAGCATCTCTATCAACTCTATCATATACCTTCTCCAGATCCATAAATGCTACATACAAATCCATTTGCTTTTGTAAGTATTTCTCACGTACATTCTTCAAAGCAAAGACCTGATCCACACATCCTCTACCACTTCTGAAACCACACTGCTATTCCGTAGTCTGATGCTCTGTACCTGCCTTCACCCTCTCAATCAATACCCTCCCATATAATTTCCCAGGAGTACTCAACAAACTTATACCTCTGTAATTTGAGCACTCACTCTTATCCCCTTTGCCTTTGTACAATGGCACTGTGCAAGCATTCTGGCAATCCTCAGGCACCTCACCATGAATTAAACATACATTAAATAACCTTACCAACCAGTCAACAATACAGTCACCCCCTTTTTTAATAAATTCCAGTGCAACACCATCCAAACCCGCTACCTTACCGGCTTTCATCTTCCGCAAAGCTTTTACTACCTCCTCTGTTACCAAATCATTCTCCCTAACCCTCTCACTTTGCACACCACCTCGACCAAAACACCCTATATCTGCCACTCTATCATCAAACACATTCAGCAAACCTTCAAAATACTCTCTCCATCTCCTTCTCACATCACCACTACTTGTTATCACCTCCCCATTAGCCCCCTTCACTGAAGTTCCCATTGATTCCCTTGTCTTATGCACTTTATTTACCTCCTTCCAAAACATCTTTTTTTTTTTTTTTTTTTTTTTTTTTTTTTTTTTGCCGCTGTCTCCCGCGTTTGCGAGGTAGCGCAAGGAAACAGACGAAAGAAATGGCCCAACCCACCCCCATACACATGTATATACATACGTCCACACACGCAAATATACATACCTACACAGCTTTCCATGGTTTACCCCAGATGCTTCACATGCCTTGATTCAATCCACTGACAGCATGTCAACCCCGGTATACCACATCGCTCCAGTTCACTCTATTCCTTGCCCTCCTTTCACCCTCCTGCATGTTCAGGCCCCGATCGCACAAAATCTTTTTCACTCCATCTTTCCACCTCCAATTTGGTCTCCCTCTTCTCTTTTTATTCTCCCTAAAATTTAATGATACTCTCTCACTCCAACTCTCATTTGCCCTCTTTTTCACCTCTTATACCTTTACCTTTCTCATGACCTCCTGCCTCTTTCTTTTATACATCTCCCATTCATTTGCATTATTTACCTTAAAAAATCGTCCAAATGCTTCTCTCTTCTCTTTCACTAACAATCTTACATCTTCATCCCACCACTCGCTACCCTTCCTAATCTGCCCACCTCCCACGCTTCTCATGCCACAAGCATCTTTTGCGCAAGCCATCACTGCTTCCCTAAATACATCCAATTCCTCCCCCACTCCCCTTACCTCCTTTGTTCTCACCTTTTTCCATTCTGTACTCATTCTCTCCTGGTACTTCCTCACACAAGTCTCCTTCCCAAGGTCACTTACTCTCACCACTCTCTTCACCCCAACATTCTCTCTTCTTTTCTGAAAACCTCTACAAATCTTCACTTTCACCTCCACAAGATAATGATCAGACATTCCTCCAGTTGCACCTCTCAGCACATTAACATCCAAAAGTCTTTCTTTCACACGCCTATCAATTAACACGTAATCCAATAACGCTCTCTGGCCATCTCTCCTACTTACATACGTATACTTATGTATATCTTTCTTGACCACTTCTCAGCATGTACTGGAAATAGATAATTGGGATTGTGATTCCAAGAAACAAAATTCTTAAAGTTCCAAAGTGTTTTGATGTAATTAAGGCTGATGCTATCTCAATATTCTGGTATACTCTTTCCCAGGACTCTGCAACAGAGCTTGTGAATGTACCTCAAGATGAGTTTCACCAGTTTCTGAAAGACAACTATTTCAGCACCCTCTCTGAGCTAGAAGCATGCCGACCAAAAGAATTATCCTTGCAAATGACAGCGACGGGAGGTGCCCAGACCCCCAGCTTCATAGCTGGCTTACACCTGCTTGTGTGCCTCGTTGTCACTAGGTTCATCGCATGGAGTCTCTGATGGACTGAGCATTCAATAACTGTATCATAGATTTATAACATCCTGTGACAGTTGCTACAGGGAGAATTTTAAAAGTATTCTGGCAGATTGTTTTGAGCAGTATCTCCTCAATATATTCTACACACATCTTGCTTTCATGGATATGAGGATAAACTCATGAAAATTTCACTCACCATCATATAAAATGAATTTAGTACTCTCACCCTAGCAGATTAGACTAATGGAGATGTCATTAAACAGTGAAAATACACAAATCCTAGATTTTAAGTATATCAGTCATTTATATGCTGTTATTTTAGACGAATTTTGAACTCTCATGTATGAGCATATTCCAGGTATAAAGTTTTTATATATTTCATGTGAATGATATTTGAGGATATTATTGAATATACTGTTATTATTGATACATGAATTGAATTTATATAACTGTGGTAACTGAAGGCGAATCATTATTATATGATTAATGTAATTATCCAAAAATGTGGTCTTAAACTACTTGTCTCATTCTAATATTCAAGAGATTTGTTTTGACTTTAATGATGATGTATTGTGTATGGAGTATGTTAATTGTTGAAACGTTGATAACAGAAAGACATAATATTGAATGCCAGTTACACAGTGATTAGTTTCATACTGATTTTTAGATGTGCAGTGAAATATAAAGTATATGGGCTGAGAATGCTTTATATATTCTGCCAATATGCCGAGGGTCTTTCTGATATTGTATTGCTTATTTTCCTATTCCTATCAGAATATAAGAATGTGAAAAATACATTTGATAGAACTACAAAAATGTGCATTTGTTTTAAACTAATGGTGCCAGTGAAATTTATCTTTCATTTTCTTTATTTCTTGTTAGTCTTTGCTAACTGTATTGTTCTCCCAGGATATGGACTATTGTTTGATCAAAGATTATTTATATATATATTTTTTATTATATGTAATTAATGTGCTGAGAGGTGCAACTGGAGGGATGTCTGATCATTATCTTGTGGAGGTGAAGGTGAAGATTGTACAGGTTTTCAGAAAAGAAGAGAAGGTTGGGGTGAAAAGAGTGGTGAGAGTAAGTGAGCTTGGGAGGGAGACTTGCGTAAGGAAGTACCAGGAGAGACTGAGTAGAAGGAGACTTGTGTGAGGAAGTACCAGGAGAGACTGAGTACAGAATGGAAAAAGGTGAGAACAAAGGACATAAGGGGAGTGAGGGAGGAATGGGATGTATTTAGGGAAGCAGTGATGGCTTGTGAAAAAGATGCTTGTGGCATGAGAAGCATGGGAGTTGGGCAGATTAGAAAGGGTAGTGAGTGGTGGGATGAAGAAGTAAGATTATTAGTGAAAGAGAAGAGAGAGGCATTTGGACGATTTTTGCAGGGAAATAATGCAAATGACTGGGAGATGTATGAAAGAAAAAGACAGGTCAAGAGAAAGATGCAAGAGGTGAAAAAGAAGGCAAATGAGAGTTGGGGTGAGAGAGTATCATTAAATTTTAGGGAGAATAAAAAGATGTTTTGGAAGGAGGTAAATAAAGTGCATAAGACAAGGGAACAAATGGGAACTTCATTGAAGGGGGCTAATGGGGAGGTGATAACAAGTAGTGATGATGTGAGAATGAGATGGAGTGAGTATTTTGAAGGTTTGTTGAATGTGTTTGATGATAGAGTGGCAGATATAGGGTATTTTGGTCGAGGTGGTGTGCGAAGTGAGAGGGTTGGGGAAAATGATTTGGTAACAGAGAAGAGGTAGTAAAAACTTTGCGGAAGATGAAAGCCGGCAAGGCAGCGGGTTTGGATGGTATTGCACTGGAATTTATGAAAAAAGGGGGTGACTATTGTTGACTGGTTGGTAAGGTTATTTAATGTATGTATGACTCATGGTGAGGTGCCTGAGGATTGGCGAAATACTTGCATAGTGCCATTGTACAAAGGCAAAGGGGATAAAAGTGTGTGCTCAAATTAGAGGTGTAAATTTGTTGAGTACTCCTGGGAAATTATATGGGAGGGTATTGATTGAGAGGGTGATGGCATGTACAGAGCATCAGATTGGGAAAGAGCAGTGTGGTTTCAGAAGTGGTAGAGGATGTGTGGATCAGGTGTTTGCTTTGAAGAATGTATGTGAGAAATACTTAGAAAAGTAAATGGATTTGTATGTAGCATTTATGGATCTGGAGAAGGCATATGATAGAGTTGATAGAGATGCTCTGTGGAAGGTATTAAGAATATATGGTGTGGGAGGCAAGTTCTTAGAAGTAGTGAAAAGTTTTTATCGAGGATGTAAGGCATGTGTACGTGTAGGAAGAGAGTAAAGTGATTGGTTCTCAGTGAATGTAGGGTTTTTGCGGCAGTTGGTTCTCAGTGAATATAGGTTTTTTGCGGCAGGGGTGTGTGATGTCTCCATGGTTGTTTGATTTGTTTATGGATGGGGTTGTTAGGGAGGTGAATGCAAGAGTTTTGGAAAGAGGGGCAAGTATGCAGTCTGTTGTGGATGAGAGAGCTTGGGAAGTGAGTCAGTTGTTGTTCGCTGATGATACAGCGCTGGTGGCTGATTCATGTGAGAGACTGCAGAAGCTGGTGACTGAGTTTGGTAGAGTGTGAGAAAGAAGAAAGCTGAGAATAACTGTGAATAAGAGCAAGGTTATTAGGTACAGTAGGGTTGAGGGACAAGTCAACTGGGAGGCAAGTTTGAATGGAGAAAAACTGGAGGGAGTGAAGTGTTTTATTAGATATCTGGGAGTAGATTTGGCAGCGGATGGAACCATGGAAGCGGAAGTGAATCACAGGGTGGGGGAGGGGGCGAAAATTCTGGGAGCGTTGAAGAATGTGTGGAAGTTGAGAACATTATCTCAGAAAGCAAAAATGGGTATGTTTGAAGGAATAGTGATTCCAACAGTGTTATATTGTTGCGAGGCATGGGCTATAGATAGAGTTGTGCGGAGGAGGGTGGATGTGCTGGAAATGAGATGTTTGAGGACAATATGTGGTGTGAGGTGGTTTGATCGAGTAAGTAATAATAGGGTAAGAGAGATGTGTGGTAATAAAAAGAGTGTGGTTGAGAGAGCAGAAGAGGGTGTTTTGAAATGGTTTGGTCACATGGAGAGAATGAATGAGGAAAGTTTGACAAAGAGGATATATGTGTCAGAGGTGGAGGGAACAAGGAGAAGTGGGAGACCAAATTGGAGGTGGAAAGATGGAGTGAAAAAGATTTTGAGTGATCGGGGCCTGAACATGCAGGAGGGTGAAAGGCATGCTAGGAATAGAGTGAATTGGAATGATTTGGTATACTGGGGTCGACGTGCTGTCAATGGATTGAACCAGGGCATGTGAAGCATATGGGGTAAACCATGGAAAGTTCTGTGGGGTCTGTGTGTGGAAAGGGAGCTGTGGTTTCAGTGCATTATTATATGACAGCTAGAGACTGAGTGTAAACGAATGTGGCCTTTGTTTTCTTTTCCCAGCGCTACCTCTCGCACATGAGGGGGGAGGGAGTTGTTATTTCATGTGTGGCGGGGTGGCGATGAGAATGAATAAAGGCAGACAGTAAAAATTATGTACATGTGTATATATGTATATGTCTGTGTGTGTATATATATGTATACGTTGAGATGTATAGGTATGTATATTTGCGTGTGTGGACGTGTATGTATATACATGTGTATGTGGGTGGGTTGGGCCATTCTTTCGTCTGTTTCCTTGTGCTACCTCGCTAACGCACGAGACAGCGACAAAGCAAAATAAATAAATAAATATTTTTATTATAATCACTGTTTCCTGCATCACCGAGGTAACACCAGGAAACAGAAGAATGGCCCATCCACTCATATTCACGTATACACACATAACACTCATATACGTGCATATATATACATACACATATCAGCATATGCATGCATAAACATTTATTTATGTTTATAATACTTTGTCGCTGTCTCCTGTGTCAGCAAGGTAGCACAAGAAAACACGAAAGAATGGCCCAACCCACCCACATACACATGTAATACATAAACACCCTCACATGCTCATACACATACCTATAGATTTCAGCGTATACATACGTGTACATACACAGACATATACAAATATACACATGTAAATATTCATACTTGCTGCCTTCATCCATACCCGTTGCCACCCCACCACACATGAAATGGCACCCCCCTCCACCCGCACACGCACGAGGTAGCGTTAGGAAAAGACAACAAAGGCCACATTCATTCACTCTCAGTCTCTAGCTGTCATGTGTAATGCACTAAAACCATATCTCCATTTCCACATCCAGGCCCCACATGGTTTAGCCCAGATGCTTCACATTCCCTGGTTCAATCCATTAACAGCATGTCGACCTGGGTATACCACATCGTTCCAGTTCACTCTATTCCTTGCACACCTTTCACCCTCCTGTATGTTCAAGCCCTGATTGCTCAAAACATTTTCACTCCATCCTTTTGCCTCTAATTTGGTCTCCTACCTCTCCAGACATATACATATATACACATGTACATATTCGTACTTGCTTGCCTTCATCCATTCCTGGCACTACCCCACCCAACAGGAAATAGCATCACTATCCCCTGCTTAAGCGAGGTAGCGCCCAGAAAACAGACAAAAAAGGCCACATTCTTTCACACTCAGTCTTTAGCTGTTGTGTAATGCACCAAAACCACAGCTCCTTATCCACATCCAGGCCCCACAGACCTTTCCATGGTTTACCCCTGACATTTCATCTGCCCTGGTTTACACCTCTTACCCTCCTGTATGTTCAGGCCCCAATCGCTCAAAATCTTTTTCACTCCATCCTTTCACTTCCAATTTGGTCTCCTGCTTCTCCTTGTTCCCTCCACCTCTGACATATATATATCCTCTTTGTCAGTCTTTCCTCACTCATTCTCTCCTTGTGTCCAAACCATTTCAACACACCCTTTTGTGCTCTCTCAACCACACTCTTTTTATTACCACACATCCCTTTTACCCTTTCATTACTTGCTTGACCAAACCACCTCACACCACGTACTGTCCTCAAACATTTCATTTCCAACTCATTCACCCTCCTTCGCACAACCCTATCTATAGCCCATGCCTCTCAATCATATAACATTGTTGGAACCACTATTCCTTCAAACATACCCATTTTTGCACTTCAAGATAACATTCTCACCTTCCACACATTCTTCCATGGTTCCATCTGCTGCTAAGTCCACTGCCAGATATCTAAAACACTTAACTTCCTTCAGTTTTTCTCCATTCAAACTTACCTCCCAAATAACTTGTCCCTCAACACTGCTGAACGTAGTATCCTTGCTCTTATTCCCATTTACTCTCGACTTTCTCCTTTCACACACTTTACCAAACTCAGTCACTAACCTCAGCAGTTTCTCACCTGAATCAGCCACCAGTGCTGTATCATCAGCGAACAACAATTGATTTGCTTCCCAAGCCCTATATCAAAGCTTTTGACAGGGTTTGGCATCAGGGTCACATTTCAAAAGCTCCCTTCTTGTTGCATCCCTCCTCCACTTTGCTCCTTTATATCTTGCTGCCTTTGGCTAATCTGTCTTTGTTGATTTATCAGCCTCCCCCCTTTTCTCCATCAACAGTGGTGTCCCTCAAGGTTCTGTCCTGTCCCATATACTTTTTTCTTTTTTTTCACGATTTCCTCTCCACAAATAATCAAATGCATTCATACAGTGACAACTCAACATTGCTCCTTTTATCACTTGAGATGCATCTTGTCTTGACACAGCTTCCTCATTAAACGTGGACAGAATTTCTCTGTGGGGTAGATGAAACCTAGCTAAGTTTAATGCCTCCAAGATGCATTTTCTACCCATCCACCTATTGAAAACTCCTCAACTCTCATTTCTCCTGTAACGAATCTGTAATTCCACCTCGACTTAATGAAAATACTTGGTGTCACTTTAACATCCACTCTCTTGGAAACCCCATAGTACAGGGATAGCTAAGTCTGCCTCTTAAGAAACTGGTGTCATGTTTATTTCAAAACTTTTCTCTTGAACTGTTGCTATGTTTACATAAAGGAGACTTGTCCTTGCATGGAGCACTGCTCTTACATCTGGGATGGTTCTAGCTCTTCATCCTTAGTTGACAGAGTGTAGTTGAAAGTGGTCTGTCTTACGAACTGTCCTAGGCTTATTTCCAAACTTGGCCTTCTTGCCCCATGCCACAATGTTAGTTCACCCCCCCCCCCCCTCCCATATAGGTATTACTTTGGTTTTTGCTCTCAAGATCTAGCTACTTGTGCCCCCACCACCATGTAATACTTAGCAAGCAGCTGTCACATGATTATTGTCTGGACATGAGCAACTGATGGATGGGCTCTTTTGATAACCTTTTCTTACACATCAAAGCTTTGGAACTCTCTTCTCATGTCTTTCCCCATAATTATGACTTGGCACATTTCAAGTTTTTTTTTTTTAACCTCCAAAATTCGTAAATATCTTTTCTTGTCGAATCTTTTCCCTTTCATAATTCTCTATATTAACGCCTGGCCTTGATATGTACTTTTGTCTAACTGGAACCTTCAACATTATAAAAAAGAAGTGCAAGAGGTACTCTTAGTTGGAAAGCACATTTCACTTACATTAGTAGCTATGTTTTTAGGATAGGGTGACACTGTGATGGCAAACAGTAGTGACAGATGCAATGAAAGAGGCAAGTGTGACAGAAGTAGCAATAACTGCAGAGAGAGTGACAGGGAGCACTAACACTAAAAGTGACAAAGGTGCTTGTGATGTGGAGCAGTAGTAGTGTGTGTAAGGAGGGGTGAATAACATGTTAACAACACTGATTTGTGTCATAGGGGAGGTAACAATATTGCAAGTAGTAGTAGCACTGTCTGTTGTGATGGAGGATAGTGTAGTGGGGAATAGTGATGCCTTCATGAAGAGAGGCAACGGTGTGGCAGGGACATAACAAAGTGTGTGGTATGGGAGGCGAGTGTGGTGAAAAGCAGCAGTAATATGGGATTAGGGAAGTTACTATAAAAAGAAATAGTAATAAAGTATGCAAGGAGGTAGGTGACTGTGGCAAGAAGCATTAGCAATATGTGGTGTTGGAGGTAAGAGTGACACATAGCAGTAGCAGCATGTGGGGAGCCAGGTGACAGTATAGCAGGGATGAGGTGAGGAGGGAAGTGAAAATATGGCAGGGCTATATAGTTGGCAACAGTGTGGTAAGGGAAGAAAATTGTGAGGTGGGGACCAGCAGCTACATATGTGGTGAAGGAGGCAACAATGTAGTGCAGTCTAGAAGCAGTGTATGCGAGGAAGGGAACAGTGATGTGTGTGGTTTGGGAGCAGACTGTGTTGCAAGTAGCAGTAGTGATTTGTGATGAGGTAGGCAAAATGGAGGGGATCAATAGCAATGTGTGTGATGAGGGTTAGAATGTGCTGGATAAAGAAACAATGTGTGTTGGGGAGAAGTTGCAGTGTGAGTGGGTAGAAAGATAAATTGGGTGGGGAGCTGCAGTGATTTGAGGTGATGATAAAGTAGGGAGCAGCAGCAATGGGTGTAGGGAGAGAGGTGACATTGTGGCAGAAGACAGTAGTGATGTGTGCCGTGAGGGAAGCAACAATGATATGGAGCTTATCAATTGTGTGTAGGGAGGGGAACAGTGGTTTGAACAGCAGTAACTGTGTGTTTGAAGAGGCACATGTGGGAAACTGTAGTGATGTGTGTGGGAAGGACATTGATGCTTTGGCTGGGAACAGATGTGTGTGTATTGAAAGAAGGTAATACAGCATTATTATATAGCACTATAAAGCATTATAAAATTTATAGCAAATAAGGTGAGGCACTAAAGGCTAAGAAGCAGCACTGGAGTTCACTAGTTGTGGTCACCCCCTTGAGGGAGTTCCAGGTGGGAATAGGCATCAGAGATTTAGATAGAATAAAATGTGAATTGATGCCAGGGTTTAAGCCACAGATCCATGTGGTGATTGGGTATGTGAAGAAGAAATGCAGTGAAGAATGAAAAATCAGATCACCTGCATATTCATGTGAGCATACCAATTAATTTCAAAGGTACATGATAACACTATGGTAAATAAACAACTGCCTCATCTTTCAAAAATAATGAAGTTAGCTGTGTAGACGTACGTTTTTCTGTAAAACTTTAAAAGTAATCACACAACTTATCTAAGCACATCAGTTTGCAGTGCCAGGCATTCACTGCATTTGTTCTTTTATTCTTGCATCTAATTTTCAGTTAGCAGGTTTAAGAAAACGTTAAGAAATTTTTGAACACTTTATTGTTGAATCCAGCACTTGGAGTGGATCCAGTCTTGAACTTTTAAAATAAATGATAATGACCAGTTTATTCCCTTTATGAACATGGAAACTGAGACAGGGACTCCACAGGAAACTAACACTGGAACAAAGTTACTTTCCCATATTTCTAAAGATGGCATAAGCACCCATAGGATGCCTTGAAAGTTGTCTTTTGGATGGGAGCAAAAAGCTCCTCTCCTGCCTCTGTCAATAAAAATAAAAAGTCTAAGTGACATCAGTGCTGCTTTATAACAAGATATAGTTGCCTTGATATTTAATATTACTCTTACTATTAATTATTATGATATCTTTATCTCCTATGTACAAAGGCCGACCCACAGCTAGTTGCTTAGTACGAAGCTTGGAAGGATGACAAGCATGAAATCACACTGTATTTGGCTACCACACTGAACCACAGTGTTTGCTGCAGGTCACGCAGAGGCAATGGTTCCTTGCTTGTCATAAGTCTCGACAAAAAGACCATCATCAACCATTCACATACAGCATGATCAAATAATTTAAACTCTAAAACAACAAGATTCTACACCTGGCAGCAAATTTCAGCACAGTTTTTGTGGTAAACATAAATCAGTTTTGTTGCCACTAAAATTCATTCTGAATGGTTAAACATTAAACAACCAAGCATTTCAACCACTCATAATTCACCTATCCACAAACTAAATGTCTGTTTACATCAAAAACTAAGCTTCAACATGATTTGGTAGAAGCTGAGCAGGAACTACAGAGGTAGAAGGCTCAATTTTGTATGATGAATGCTCTTGGGTTAACAATGAAGGAAAATGGCCAGTATTTTATTAGACTGTGGTCATGCATTCATTTTTAATTCATGCACTCTTTCTAGACGGGCTTCACTCTGAAGGTACAAAGCATAAGGTTTGGAGCTATGAATTTTTTTTTGCATACCTAGAGCTAGATGAAAAATTCTACCTCTACCAATGACCGGCTTCTAAAACAAAAGCAAATTCAGTGTGCAAAGCTGGTACTTAGTGTGGAATGTTATGGACCCAATGTGTCACATTTGAGAAATTTTACGAACCAAAGTAAGTCTAGATTATAAGGCATTACTATGTAAAGGGATCAAATTAAATTACACAATCACTTTGTAGGTTAAAATGTATTATCTCTCAGATTTTACTGCACATATGCAAAAATGTTAATACATATTTATTGAGGGAGAACATAAAAGAAACCTAAGCATTAAAACATTAACCAACGAACATGGGATAAGGTTTGAGCAGTACAGCTTTAACAACTTTATTCTGAATAATGATTATGATCAATATGAAAAGTCTTGCAAACTAGGCCGTTTCATGAAGATTGGGGCTGTCTACACACTATCTACACAATATTTTTACACTTTATTCTGGCTGCAGTTCTGTAGCCATCACACTTCTACTCATGTGCACTAAAATTTACACAATTTAACAGATGAGACAAACTTCACCATGGCTACTTGTGTCAGAAAGCAAAGTTCCTTTTCCAATAATCAACAATGACCTTTTCAGATAAATACCTCTTGAGTCACTGTCCGGAGGTATAATGTGCATATATGCGAGTGAATATATACATATATATATATATATATATATATATATATATATATATATATATATATATATATATATATATATATATAATGCCATTAACAAATATATATATTTTTCTTTTGAAAAAATTATATCTTTCAAGACTCCCCGCTTTATCACACCTGCAGCCTGGAACGGGAGTTCGAGGCTTGGTAAACCTCAATTCAATTTCTGGTGCATTCATGAAGTGTCACATTTTGTCTTTATTATATCCTTTCACCAGGATTCTGTACAAATATCTCGCTGTTACTTACTGGAAATCTTATATACAGTATAACAATAGGGAAAATTAGAAACAACCATATGACATTAAAATCCTCAGTAAGTAACAAAGAAATATATTAATGGAATCATACAGGAGAGCACATTACAGAGCCACCAACACTCTCCTTTACTGAATATTCTAAGGCTCAACTATAAATGAATTTCCTTATTTAGATATTAAATAAATTTCTGTTACTAGGCATCTGAGAAAAAAGGGTAATATTGACAAGTGCTGGCTGTGGGGAGGTTGCTGAAGATGGCAGATGATGATGGCCACTCTTGAGCTCTCCAAACTCTTGTGCTCAATATAAACACCTTAATAATAGGTCTCCATTTCCACCCAGCCTCCAGGGTTCCTACGCAGGACGAATCGACGACACTCGTCATAAACAAAGATAAGTAATGAGAAGGGAAGGGCTGGCAGCCACCAGTAAAACCTGAAAAGAAATTTACAATTATTAGCAAAAAGCCAAGCTTCATCTTAAAAACAAATTCTACTGCAATAATGCAATGACTACTGTAACTATGTAACAGCCCTATATATGTGCAAATTTTTGGGGAAATATTTCTACCTTTGTGATTTCTGTTTCCATGCTTCTATTTTAGCTACTGTACATAAATGTTTCAGCAATCTTTTTTT
Organism: Panulirus ornatus; assembly: GCF_036320965.1. Taxonomy (NCBI): domain Eukaryota; kingdom Metazoa; phylum Arthropoda; class Malacostraca; order Decapoda; family Palinuridae; genus Panulirus; species Panulirus ornatus. The sequence goes on from NC_092296.1 coordinate 5,085,533, forward strand.
TTTTTTTTTTTTTTTTGTCGCTGTCTCCCGCGTTTGCGAGGTAGCGCAAGGAAACAGACGAAAGAAATGGCCCAACCCACCCCCATACACATGTATATACATACGTCCACACACACAAATATATAATCTATATCCAATTATAGCAATCTATAACCAATTATATATTTCCAAGTGCAAGCAAGAGGAAGACACAAGACACAGGTAGTAGTAATCAGTAGGAACACTTGAGAGGTCTTGGAGGCATCAGACTTAAGATTTTATGTACCCAACTGAGATATCCTGTCCAAATCTAAGTTTATTGAGAAAGGTGAGCTGCACATCAAATGAGAGAAGAGGGAGCACAATTGAAGGATGTAGATAAATGCAATGTTGAGTCAGCATACAAGAGCATAGGATTATTTGTGGAGAGGAAATCTATAAAAAAAAAAAGAAAAAAAAGAGAAAAAGTGTTAGGTTCAAGACAGAACCTTGAGGGACAGTGCTGTTGATGGAGAAAGTGGGAAGCCTGATCCATCAACAACCACAGAGGTAGATCAGCCACAGAGGAAGCTAGATATGAAGGAGCAAAGTAAGGGATGGAAACCAAAAGAGTGGAACTTGGAGATGAGACCCCAATGCCACACTGGTCAAAAGCCTTAGATATACCAAGGACTACTGCACATGACTTCCAAAAACCTTTCAGGGATGACCACACATTAGTAACATGAGACAGAACATCACCAGTGGATCTCGCCTTATGGAAGCCATACTGGTGATCAGAGAATACTGATTGGGAACTGAAGGGAGATGCTTTGTCTATGGGAGAGACAGATACAGTACTATCAGAGCAGTAAAGTGAAGGGAAAGTAGAGAGGCAGAAGTTGTTAGACATGCCCTCAGCTAAGACAAGAAAGGCCTATTGGGATGATGACGAGATGTTATCTGACTTCCTTTGAATAAGGGAATGCTTTGCCTTATAGATAACATGCTTGCAGCAACTATGGGCAGTGATAAAAGCTGAATGGGAGCCAAAGGAAGGAGAGTTTTTCCAAGCCCAAAATGCCTGAGCCCTTGCCTGAATGGCCAAAGAACAGGAACAGTTGAACCATGGATTGGATGAAGAGGTTATCCTGTAGGAAGAGGGGATAAATGCTTCCATTCCTGTAAGAATAGCTTCTGCTATGTGTTTGGTGGAGATAGAAGCATCACCACATAAGAGACAGTATATGGTTAATAGAAATGGACACCTAAACAAATACCTCCCCTTCTGCCCTTCTTATCGGGAACTGTCAGAGTGTCTCACACACACACACCACCAGGCTCACTTAGCAATGAACCAGGCCAACAAAAATGTGCTAATACAACTCTCTGAGCATCTATCTTTACTTTTGCTTATTAATGATTCATTCTGCAAGTTGTTTTTTCCTACAATAATTGACTTTCCTGACCTTGCCCACCATACATTATAAAATTTAAGAAGCTTATCTTTTATTTCCACAATGAGAATGATTGTGTAAACACCGGAATTGCATAGCTATCAAGAAAAATTATGTTTTCAATATCTTGACAAGATTCAGTGTCATCAATGATATCATTAGTTTCTTCCAGAAATGTTTCATATCAGCCATGAAGATAACTTTATGTTATGTTATATGATGAACCTCCCCTGAGGTGCTTCAGAGTACTGTCTTCATGTGCCCGTATGAGTAAAATGTAACTTGGGGAAAGTCAACATTTTAATATTCTCCATGTTCGTGGAAATGTGAAACTGTGAAGTTTTAAGAATTACTGAATTTTCTAAAAGCTTAAAGTAATTATGGTTTTAGATTCAACAGCTTCACGAAAGTTTTATTTGACTAGCTCTGCTATGAATGCTGGAATTGGTACACACAACATGGAGATACTGCATCTGATTTTTATATCTCAAGATTGCTGGATCCTAAATGTTAATATCTACCTCAATGTGAAGAAAGGCTTTTACCGTACAGCACGAGTCAGGTGAAACGCAGAGCTTTAAACATATAAATTCATCTTAAATTACATATCCCCTCAAAAATTGTCTAGTTTTGCAGTTCGTTCTTTAACCAAGGATGTCAAATCTCCAATGGCTTTGGTATTTGTTAAATAATAACAGGAAAAAGGTAATGATGCTTACTTAAGGGGGTACATACGAAGACCCTTGTCCATTCCCGGAGTGTATGAAAGGAAGGCAGCCAGTGTAGTTTCAAAGCACAATCCAAAGTTCAGTACCATGTTCCTGTACAAAAATAAAAAAGATTTAATTTCATCTTGAAATATGGTCAAGTACATGAAATATTGGTATTTTGTAATCATTACAGTATCAACATTATTTCTAATGAAATGAAAAGGGTACTAGAAATTAATAGATCAAGATAATTATCTCACATGGTCAAAATAAGCTTAAAAATAAAACAAGGACTGAGGAACTGAGGTTCTATTTTCATTCACAATCTTGCCTCATGTTATGCTATTTTATCAGAAGTTTTTCAAAAACTTACTTCATGCCTTGGTGAACAATGGAGTTACGGCGGGTCTTGCAAATAATCAAATCAGCCCACTGCACAATCACGATGGAAATGAAGAAGGCAGTGTGACATGTGTACTCGAGAATCTTGCGGTCGTGGTAGGTCTGAAAAAATTAAAAGGTTGAGGGCACTCAATCGTTACCTGAAATAACTTAATATGAATACACCTCTCACATGGGTGAGGTGACAACCTTCTAATTATGGTTTAGTTTCAGTTATGGGGTAATTGCAAACTGACTAGAGAACTCATTATGAATCATATTAGATGTACTCTACTTAGTTCCCATAAATTCTTGGGCTCTAGTGCAATGTTCTCATCAAAACTTTAATAATGGGGATCATGTATCATCTTGACATCAATTTGCAGTGAAACTATTAAACATAAAATTCTGAAGTTGGTTTACGGTGTTACCATCTCTAGAATGCTCTGATTATCCACATCAGGCCTTAATAAATGAAAACTGAGTCAGTTATAAATGATTTACTGAATTCAGTTAAAATGTTGTTCCCTTCTGTGCCTCTTTACCAGGACAAATGATAAATTATAGCTGTCTGGTTAAAACAATGCATGTGAATAGGATAAATTATCGCAGAACATAATAGTAAAAAGCAACAACTCACTGCAAATCTAGTCAAACTGTCAAACTAAAAGTGGTACATAGGTGGATAATAAACAAAATGGTGGTAGTTATCCAGTGACAGTCAAAAATTCTATCAACCTGTTCAATAGCCCTGTGGATGTTGGCTGGCTATCCATACAGCTCTTTCAAGTACACCTATCATATACATAAATTCAATAAAGCATAAATACTAACCCATTCCTGACCATAGTGATCTTCAAGATCATTGATGGCTTTGGAGTCCCACTGCTCACGGATACCAAAGAGTTTGGGTGGGAGAAATCCATTCTCTGCCATGATCACAAAATATGTGTAGAATCCTGCCAAGGCTTGGATCATACCAATTTGGCCATAAGCCATGGAGATGAGTCTGTAGTGTTGGGATTAAAATACATACATTACATACCATGCATATCATTGGCACATTGTTAAACTTCTGATGAGAAATACTTTCCATCTTTCTGGGTATAAGACCTATAATTAAAAAAAAAAATTATATATATATCAGTAAATCTCATTAATTTTTTCTTTTAAACAACAGAAGTGACGATTTCTTAGCATACTACTAAATAGCCTATTAAACTAAAGTAGCAGTCTTAGAAAAATGGGAACCTACTTTACCATTATCAAAATATGAATCAGATCTTTGAGTTAAAATATTTTTTTGGCATCAATTTCTACAATGTTTTTACAAGGAGAAAAACTTCATAAGTGTAATGTCAATATACTCAGCAGAAAAGCATTCTTAAGATCTGACAATTTCTTACTTTCTAGCCAAAAGATTAATGCAGAAAGCTTAAATTAAAAAAGTTATTACATGGTAATTCATTAAGCAAGCTACAACAATAACATTAAAGTGGCAACTGACTGAGATTTTGTTGATGTATCCATAAAAAAGTAGGGGTTCTACAGCGATCCAAGCTCAATATCTAAGAATTTTTCCATCAAAGATTTGCTCTTACCATTCATGAGAAGCCAATATCATGGCTCTGCTTCAGATGTGGTTAACAATTTTCCCTTACAAGAGACAAATCATGCACTCAAAGACTCATGCAGAGGGTTAACAGAAGTTTGTACAAACGTTTGCAGCATTATACAAATATATATTTTGGGATTGTCTGAGGTTTGGAGAATATATGGTGCCTTCAATCCAGCTTATACAAAGGGTACATATGCAGTGCAAACAGAAATCCACTGCAAGACACTGATCCCGGTCAACATGTGGACATGGTGCATGAAGAACTCCTGTACAGACATAACAGAAAGAATACTAACAATGTGTGAAGATCCTTCAGGGGAGGGCCAGTAATGATCCATCAATTGAATACTAATATGATTACAGATTAAAATTAACATAACCCATATCTGGTTGGGCACAGCTGAACTGCAAAACAAGTGACAATGGTGGAATACACATTTTGACTCCCCAAAACTATATCTAAATATGTGCATGTGTGTTTCTTTTATGGATTCGCTCCTGTGTAACACTTAAGTCTGAAACACTAATTAGCTGTAATTAAATACAGAAGGATATTAAAAGATAGCATTCCATGAAACAAAGAGTAGATATACAAACACAAGGTGGTTCTGTGTAATATGCTGATGCACTTCCCTCATTGACATGTTGTAGCATACATTTTTCTTAAAAGTGAAATTCTAAAACATCAATAACAGCTCTGCATGGCGAGCACTGTATGCTTCACCAGCAACACCAAAAAACATTCCCGATATGCAATAACAAGGGAGTATGGACTTTTGGAAACACCTGCTGTACATGGTGGCAGCTCACCTGTAGTTCACAAGCTTGTCGTGCCACGGGTCTCGTGGTTGCCGCTTCATTATGTCAGATTCTGCAGCCTCATAGGCCAAGGAAATGGCCGGGACCTGCGCATTTGTGTAAAAATTTACCAGTAATTAGCTTGACTCCTTAACACCCACGAGTACGTCCATGAGGATGGAGTGGCGATGAACAGTCAGCTGTCCCATACTGATCGATGATGTGGGTGGACAACACACTGCGGTGGCTCATAAAAGGGTAGAGGGCAAAGAAGGAGCGGCATACTGGGCTCAAAATAACCCTTGGTTCCCTTATGTCCCTAGCATGATGGCCAGCACTCCTGGCAACAACCTCTTCCCATTGAAAACCACCGACAAGTGTGGTTATGTAGATGGACCAATCGCATTGCATTTCATGTTCTGTAAGCGCCTTCTACCTACAACTGTAGTCAGACAGGGACAAACACAAACACTGCCTCCTAAGTAGTACAGGCCACGGAAAAGAAGCATTACTGGCAGCCGATTTGCATACTGCCTTGTTAATTGCTTTATTCACGCTACTGTGCAGGTCTACAGTACATTACTGAAACAAGTCCATGGCAAATACCATAATACTAATGGAATATATCCTACCAATGTAACTTAAGCTCTGGACATGTAAAGCACCAAGGGCTTTGTGGAGAGATGTTGTTAGGGTAGAAACATAGCAGAAGTCGCTGAACTGCAAAAATTCATGCACATAAAGCATCTAAACATAGTGCAAACTGCCCTTAAACACTTCATGCAACCATTATGCAAACTAAATGTGAAAACTGCAAATATCCAGTTAAATCTGAAGGCAAACTGAGGTGAAGGTATCGATTTCAAATTAAGCAAAATGTTACCTAACTATTTATGCAAGAGAGGGATACAAGACCTTCCTGAGACAATCATACTATTCAAAAAGTAATAACTAATGTCTCAAAAGAGATCTTGCACAATTCAAGACTAGGTCAAAGATGTTAAATGAGGTAAAAAATGAAATGGATTATGTTCTTAAACATTAACCAAGTCATTAACCTCCACAGCAATTTCAAACCAAAATACTGAAAATAATTTTTTTACTACTTTCTTTGTCTTGCCACAATTGATGCTATGAAAATTCAGTCACGGACTTATCTATTGGTGAGATAATGTATTACAGCCGTATGTACCAAGCTGAGGTCCACAGTACTGCTGCAAAACTCCTCTGGGCCTGCCAATGAAACCTTAACCCTTAAACTACTGCTGCTGTGCCCAACCCATGTTGCTGAAGTGATCACACCTAATTTCTTTCTTATCCCCACTGTAAAATATGAACCAAATAAATAAATAAAAAAAGAAAAAAATCAAAGTACAGAAGACACTCCAACTCACGCACTCAACAAACAGATCTTAATCTTTTTATATTACTGATTAAGGAGACTGCTTTGTTTTAGCCGAGTTTTTCTGTTAATGCCAATAGAAATGTTATGAACTTATTCTTAGAACAAAATGTTCAGAATTTTGAAAAAAAGAAGAAAACACATCATCATGCAGAAAAAGTGTTAGAAAGCATAGATTTTTACATCAAAGCGTCTGCTAATACAAGCATCACTTCAGTTAATTTCCAAAACCTTCATGCTAGCACCCTCACAACGACTGTTAAGATTCACTTTTATTGTTCACCTTGACACCTTCAAACAACAAGCTTGTTATTTCAATTACATTCTTGTCTGTGGAAGAGAATACTGAGTATGAAGTTCATCAGTTAGTAAAGAATAACTGCCATCAGTAAAGTGTCACAAACATTACCTCTCATTCACAAGCTTGTCGGTGAATGGATTGCGGGGCTGGCGCTTCATAATATCAGATTCAGCTTCTTCATAGGCAAGGGAAATGGCAGGCACCTAAATATTAACCAAAGTATGATATTAAAATCCTCAAAAAAAAGAACAAAAAGAAAAACGGTAAAGAAAGGAAAACTGAATATCTACCTTCAGATGCTTTAGCTCACATAATAACCTGAAAATGTTTATGTGCAAGTAGAAATAAAGAAAACCAAAGTATACAACGAGATCAATTCTGCTCTGTCCTGTTGGGCATGTGCTAGCATTATAAATATTTGGTGACAGGCCCCTTGTAAAACAAGCATATTTTTGTACAGTGCTAGTTCATGTGCGATGGTCTCTGAGGTGAAACTAATGTAAGGAGACATGATGGTATGGTAAAGCATAAGATTCTCATTCTTGAAGCATTATCATTAATTTGCAAGCTCAAACTGGAATGAAAAATACGTGCATCATGTCCCAGAGAATATATTCAAGTTCAGCAGCCAGCTGTGCTCTTTTTTCTAGTACTTATTACTGGAACTTTTTGCCACTGTAGAAATTTACCAAGCATGGCTTACGCTTGCATGGAATCTGTAGCTGCATCTGCTAGAAAACAACCATGCAGAGGTTTTATCTTTAATTATCTTCAGTATCAAGGTTGGTAGGCTGGAGTCCAGGGGGATCAGGAAGGGATATTTTGGAACTGTGAGAGATATATAAGAGAGAGAGAACCTGCACACGTTACCTCTCGTTCACAAGCTTGTCGGTGAATGGATTGCGGGGTTGACGCTTCATAATATCAGATTCAGCTGCTTCATAGGCAAGGGAAATTGCTGGGACCTGTCATGACCAGCACAGGACAAGAGGCAGACAAAAAAGACAGATATGAGACCAGCTACATAAGGAGTGAACTCTGGAGGCACAACACTATAGTGATGATTATGGCATGCATGGCAGGTCAACACACAAACACCGCTTGCAAAAGGTGCAAATTTCAGATATGCCTAAGGGCCTTGTTTCTTGTATGGAGAAATAAAATTTTCTCCTATAATGGTTTCCAAAGGTTGATACTCATTTCATTATGTAATGAATGTTTTGATATTCCTTGCATCCCAAATTCTGCACCTTTACTGAATACGGCCCAAGTTGTGCGATCTGGGAGGCTGAAAGTTAGCAGCATCTACACACTGCAGTGGGAAGATGTTCACAGTGCAAAGTGACAGGACTGGGACAGGTACATAATGGTCATGGTGCAAGATGACAGGAATGGGAGAGGTACAGGATCATCTCCCTACAGTGAAAAGACATATGTTGATTGTAACAGATAAATGATATGCAAGACAGTTTGGAGAATGAATGACAGAAAAGAAACCTGAAGAATAAATGGAATCATTTTCATATTACTAAGTCAAAATATATACTACGTCATCTTGTCGAGTCTCAGAATAACAGTATAACAGCTAAGAAAAAGTAAGAGGAGGTTTACTATACCTTCTATCAAAAAATCATAAGTGATTTAAAATGAAAAAGCATGAACAAGGGCACAAGATATGAAAGAGAAGCATCTCAGTACCTTTTATAATCTGATGTGAGAAGAAGATCTAAAGATATGAAATATTTCATCTTAAAAGAATGCATGAAACACTCAAAGAAACTCATATGTAATTATAATGGTACCTTACCACCTAATCCTCATCCTATAAAAATTTCAAATTAAGATGACTGTCTTAGAGAGACATGAATGGTATCTAGTCCATTTTTACAGAAAACTATATCAAAATCCATTATCATCATTTAGTAAAGTTAACAAATCAAAACTACAATACATTATGTGGGAATGGATATATGTAAGGATGTATAATCTGGCTTTAGTTCTGAACTTTAACTAAGATTGAACACAGTTTCCTTTAGTTTGATTATCAATTCAACATGATTTACCTATGATGGATATAAAATACCAAAGGATATACATAAAACATACATATAAGGATGATGGTCGTGGCTGTCTCAAGACCTAAGCTGGAGATTTGGAAATCAACTTATCAATTGATATTAGCCCAGAATCATCCAGCAGAGCTACTGGTTGGAAAATATACGTGTATCAATCCATTATTTGACTATCTTTAAATTCCAACTAAGGATCAACAACAAAATATAGGATTTTACTAAATTCTATCAAAATTCATTATGATTCAACATTTCTTTGTGATTTCTATAATTTCATTATATTTATGTATAGGAAATGTACCAACGTATGCAACTGAATAAATTCGTGAACCTGAGCTGCGTATCAGTGAAGTGGATAATCTTTATAACTTATCAAAATGTACTTAGAACTGATGTCATGGGAAACTGGGAACACCTTCATAAAGATGTATAATACAGTAACAAAATGAAAAGCTGCCTAACCAACTTATTCTAGCTTTAAGGCTTGTAAGTTGGTCAACAGGACAGCTGCAACAGCCATTTTCCTTGCTCATTAACTGACCAAATAGGGATGAGGGTTATCTGACATGTAGGCAGCCATAGAATCAGACTGGGCAAATATGCCTGGAAAGCACAGCAAGGTGGTTCTCTACATTCATCAATATTCTGAATGATGACAATTAGTCAAAGGATATGTTTTTAATACTTTAAGTCAATTACAGTATAAATGTCTATGTAAGCATAAAATAAAAGATGAGCAAGAAAACAAAAAGTATAAGCTACAATGATGTGGCATTAGACACTAACCACTTTATTCACCATCACTCTAGACCATATCAATACCTCCCTCCACTTGAAGATGACAAGCACATAATCACAAGATCATTACCTCTCTCCATCCATGTGCAAATTATACGATTAAATCATTACAAGATCGTTAATTCCCTCCAACCACTTGAAGGTGGCATGGTCAAATCATAAGAAATGATCAATGTGCTATGTTTGAATTCTATGTTCGATTTATGAGATATGTGGATAAATATTGGGAATGAAGTGGATCCTCCCTTGCACTATATATAATTGGGTTCCTTTCATAAGGATTCAAACTGCAAGGCCTTTTTTACTATATGCATCCCTGGAGCAAACTAAGGAAAGTATGTACTTTACAAAATACAACTCTGATGTCATCTACATTCATAGATTATGAAACTAATGGGATAAAACAAATCTAAATTAAAATTAGAAAGCAAGAAACTTTTCCATATAAGTGTGAAAGTTTGCATTTCACTTCAGTAGACTGGGAATAAGCTGCAGATGTATATGAAAGATCTGAGAGGCCCTATATACCTTACTCAACACACAGAATTCGAGCTCATGTAATAGCAAAATATGAAAGATTCTCAAAACTGAGATGAAAAACAAAATCTTTAGTTTCACTTTAAGCAGCCATATACATTTGAAAAAGAGCTATGATGGAAACTACGGTCAACATGGGAGTATCTTTTCATGTATGTGCCTAGTTTTAATAATGTCCATCAAAATGTACACCAGATGCCTATGCATGCTAAAATGTTGGGTTTTGAGGAGATGAGGTTGGTCACACTGGTAAGTTTTGTTTTTCTTCTATTCAATGGAAAAAAGTCATAAATCAATATACGTTTGTTATAATTTCACCTTGCATATTAACTGCATGTATCTACTGCCTATACAACTCAGCCTGTTCTTATAACAGTCACTGGTACTCATACATAAGTACTCCTATCCGTGAACAAATGACTGTATACATAATTGGATTGCAAATAAATGTATTCATTAAAGTATTCTTAATGCAAATTTGCATTTCAAAGAATTTATATCAAGGAAAATTCAATTTCAGTTTGTTTAATGACTTAATATGTTATTCTTCATGGTCTGAAGAACCTGAATGGGTCTTTAATGAGAAATGAGGGAATAATTAGGATGTTCATGAAAACTACAAGATTTGCCATGCAGTTCAGCAGAAGAGTTATCACTGTAAAGAACTATCTATAGATATAAACTGCACAAATTGGGTTCTGCACACATGCAAAGATTCATAATACACAAGTTCCTATACTTTATGTGCAAGAAAACCTATTGTGCTACCATATCAATGAACTCATTACGTATGATCAATCATATTCCATCAATGCTGGACCTAGTCTTTACACTGGACCGCCTAGAACTTCAAAATAACCCTTATGGAGCTCAATCTAGGAGAAGCAACCATGTTGTGCTTCTGATGGAATACACCTTAAGCATGAAAATGACTGACTAAAAAGAGAGAAAAAAAAGTGCAACCCATAAACAGGACCTTGGGCTAAATAAACATTTTACAGAAGAAAAATACTAAAAACCAAGAATGGGGCAGTGATACAAAAGATTAAGAAATATACTGGTTTTACAGATGCTGCAGGCAAAAAAGAAGTCATTTTATGGAAAACATGGAGGGAAAGCGTGCAAACAGCTTATGATGGTAAGAAATATAGTACAATAAAACAAAGGAAAGGCATCAACTACCAAAGAAATATATCACAAATTAAGGATTACCCAAAACCAAATCATAAATCTATTATAAGAAAGTTACCAGTTATGAATCAAATCATAAGTCTGATGAATTCATTTGGCAGGTTAGGAAACAATTGAAGACACTGGTCAAGAATTAAATAAACAGTTTCAAAGTCCATTTACCTTATATGATTCACAACTCATGGCACTGCTAAATTTTGATGGAACAGACTCTGGTAAGCACTGACATAAAACACAAGACAGACCAACACTAACGATGAAGGAAATTAGAGAGGGGCAGTGTAATCTTAACCACATACAAGTTCTTCGAGGGTCATAAAGATGTTAATGTTGACCATTTCTTTAAAATAAAGATGAACATTTTATAATTTTGGAACATAAATGGAGCTGAGGAAAGTAGTCAAAAACAGTAGCAAAAATCTAACATATCTGTCTATCTATATCTTTAATGCCTTGGTTTCTCTGGGAACTTTCCCAGAGGAAATTGGCCACAGCAGAAAAAATTCCAAGCTGACCTACTAAAACACATTTCCCAAGCATACTCCACATAAGCCACATTTGTACACACTCAGTCTCTAGCTGCGTCAACTGTGATGCACCAAAACCATAGCTCCCTATCCACATCCAGGCCTCACAGACCTTCCCATGGTTTACCCAAGACGCTTCACATATCCCGGTTCAGTCCATTGACAGCACATCTACCCCGGTATACCACATCGTTCCAACTCACTCTATTCCATACTACATCAAACAACTGGAACAATGGCTCATTCAAAACAATGTCTAAATCCATGAAGAAATTCAATGTTACCATTTTAACCCCTAACAGACAAAAATCCAACCTACAGCCCCCTATAAACCTGAATTATCAACTTTTCCAACTTGAGAAAACATTCCACCTTATTGCACCACATGAGATGCACATGATTTTCACACACCACACTGCAAACATAAAAACAAGGGATATAAACTAAACACCACAGAACACTCACCAGCACAAGTTTTGTCAAAGAAAAACAATCCTTCAGTATCCTCCATAAACAATTCAATCACTCCATCATAAACTATGCCTGAACTGCCTAGTCATCCATCTTTTCGAAAGCATGCATAAAAAAAAAAAAAAAATTCAGAACATTCACAAGCGCCTCAGCATCACGAACACTCAACATCTATACATAAAACAAAATTCCTCCAATACAATCTCACCTCAATATGCTTGGCACTCAACCGTTTTCAACAACTTTAGACCTTTCCATTCAAACTAATCCATAACCAACTCCTCCTCACCTCAATGTAGGAAGCGAGTTCACACATTCCTCTTATCTCAACAATTTATGTCTGGATATCCCCCCACAGCAAACATCACTGGCAATACATATATTCTTTCTATGTGCTAAGCAAACAACCCATCCAAATCTTATATATTTATTTATTCTATCTATAACTGTCCAAAGATATATTTCAAAAAAAGGTGTCTGGTGTTACCCACGACTGTATTTCCTGGAGCTCCTTCCAGTAGCAAGGAAATCAATTGCAGTATCAAGCAAAGCTGAGGGAGTCTCTAACACCAAGGTTGTCTGTCTCACTTTGGGGCTACCAATATTACTAAACTACAGGGAGTACCAAGTTTTTGCAAAGGCTGCACTTCCAATAATTCATCTTCATACTAAATTTCATATCGCCAAGTTACTAGGTTTTACACATTTTCTTCCTATTCTTTCAACAAATGTACTTTTACATTTCATAAACTTAAAGAGGCTAACTTACTATTTATTGACATTGCTTTGCATAATGATTTCAGTGGGCTGCCATAATAATTAAGCATAGTGAAGGCTTATTCAACAAATGCTGCAAAAAAATATATATCTAATCCCAATTACTTCCATTTACTAAAATTTTCATAATAAATGGTTCCAATAATTTACAGAACAATACTGTCAAATAATTAAATTCACAGTATACTATGAATGACAAAATCACTATTGCTTTTGAGGATGTATACAGTTCCTACTAATGCTAAGCCTAAATGTTGCTAAAAGTGTTAAATTTTGGCATTCACCGAGTAACTCTAAATTATGAAAAACGTTTCATGTTCCACGTTACGATTAGTAAAATGACATACAACCCTTACATCCCTTGACTCCACTTCATGCTATGGATAATCAGAAATTTTTTTATTCGTCACCATCCAAAGTCTATTAATCTGCAATGATACCTATTGGCATTATGGTCCTAATGAATAAAATACTTTGTGGAGTAAAAAAAGAAAAAAAAAAAAAGAATATGGAGAAGTTATGAAGGATATACAGGAGATTTATCAAGATGGCAAGAGGCTTTAAGAGAGATGATACAGCTTTTTGGAAGATAACAGTGCTATTGATGTTGCAAATGCCATACCATCACAAGTGATTATTTAGTAGGCAAAATATCACAGTAGCAGTAATCACATTCCTGGAAAAATTTCATAAGTAAAAGTCAGTAAAAAGATGTAGAACAGTTGTAAATAAAATAGCATTAAATACTGTATCATAAATCATAACTTGCTTAAAATTCCAGCCAGCTGAGTTTAATGAAGCAAATTTGGTGTAGGAACCAGCCTTTATGTCCTAAAAACTGTCCTTAAAAAAAAAAAAGCCTCAAGAGACTTTATTTATCCAAAGGACAATACAGCAATCAACCTGGTGATTCTAGTAATCTGGGCAACTGTGAAAGCTTTTAAAGTACTGCACAAGAAGAAAACTTCAACCATCAAATGTTAAACTTAATACCACCACAGTGGGGAACTGCATTTCTGTCACATACTTTCTCTCACAAGTGCTTCAGTTTCAGGAATAATTCTTTACACCTGAAACAAGAGCAACTAAACTTTTACAAAAGTATGTTTCTCAACTTTCTGATTATCCCAGTGTTTACACCTACAGTAGACAACATGAGATTTTATTCTTGTGACCTAAATCCATAAAGGCCACCCACACATGGATGTAGGGATAACTGCCACAAGAAGGCAGACTCAAGATGTCATTTGTTTAAAATTTTGAGGGTTTGAATATTTCTAGGGTTTCCTTTTTCTACAATACTAGAATACAATTGCCGAAGATCACCAAAAAACCTCATTCTGATTGCTACAGAAACTGTGCAAGAAAAAATATATAAAAAAGAAACTCCTTGTAAATTCATTTGCCTTTTCCTTAAACTTTCCTGAAGATCATATAAGTCAATCATGCAGATCTTCCTCGTGAAAACACACAATTAGGTACCATATTAAACTGTTGAATAACTTGTCACCATACAGTAACAGATATGCGTGCGAATAAAAACAGTAGAATGGGATCTTTCTGCCATGTTGCAAAGCTCAAACGTAATTTGTTCCACAGTGTCCTTTTCCTGTATCATTTTTTACCTTTCGTTGACAAGTTTGTCTTTGAATGGGTTTCGTGGATACCGTTTCATGATATCACTCTCAGCAGTTTCATAGGCCAAAGATATGGCAGGGATCTATGGGAAAGGCGAAGATTATACAGTAAATGAACTACAAAATACTCAAAGCTACAATAATTTGGCACAAACTAAGTGTTGAGTCTTCTTTACATATTATAACCATTTTCTTGATAATCTACAAAATGTACTCAACTACATATCTTTTCTACGTTACTTTCCAACTCTAATATCACATGTGAATACCTCTCATTGACCAATTTATCATATATGGGATCTCTTGGTCTCCTCTTCATAATATCATTTTCAGCAGTTTCATAAGCTAGTGAGATAGCTGGGATCTTGAAAGAAAAAAATCAAGTTTATTTCATCTATAGCAAATGCACTCATAAAAAGGAAAGGCATATTAAGTTTTAAAAGGAGTTTCATTTAGTTTCATATGAAAAGTACTGTTTTGATACTTTAATTTCCTTAAATCACACTGAAATAAAAAATTCATTAAGTTTATGGTAAATTCATATTTACTTTCTTAAAAAGTTTCATATAAAAATTATAACCTAAATTTATGATTCCTACATATTCTGTAAAATATGCCAAAGTAACCAACTTACCATGTCAGTACCCAGATCGATGCAAAGGATGGTAACTGTACCCAAGGGCAGAGGCACAGATGCAATCATGAAGAACAAGAATGGAGAAATTTCAGGGATGTTCGACGTTAAAGTATAAGCAATAGACTTCTTGAGATTGTCAAAAATAAGTCTTCCTTCCTCAACTCCAGTAACAATGGAAGCAAAGTTGTCATCTAGCAAGATCATGTCAGCAGCTTGCTTGGAGACATCTGATCCAGCAATACCCATAGCAACACCTAGGTAATGAGGTTAATTTAGCAACTGCATTATCCAATATTTAAGTCTACAAGAAAACATGTAAAATCATCTTCACAAGTATATTACAAAAAATTGTCAATATGCCAATACTGTACATACATCTGGTTTCTCTGCTTAATAACTAAAAACAAGTACTTACCAATGTCGGCTTTCTTGAGGGCAGGAGAGTCGTTTACACCATCACCTGTTACAGCTACAATGGCACCCATGCGTTGGCAACCTTCAACAATGATCAACTTTTGCTGAGGTGATGTACGCGCAAATACAATTTCAGTGTGGTGAATGAGAATATCATCCAACTGTTCAGAGGTCATGTCTCTTAGTTCTGAACCATGAACAACAGCAGCCTTTGCCTCACGGGGATCAACTTCCTTGATAGGGATGTTCAATCTCTGAGCAATATCCTCAACAGTTTCATTGCCTTCAGAGATGATGCCTACGGACTTAGCAATGGCCTTGGCAGTGATGGGGTGATCACCAGTAACCATAATAACCTTAATTCCAGCTGATCGGCACTTTGCTACAGCATCAGGTACAGCAGCACGAGGAGGATCAATCATGGACATCAGGCCCACAAATCGCAGGCCATGTACAGGGAAATTGACAGAATCTGCATCAAATGGATATCCTAGAGGATACTTATCAGAAGGCAAAACATAGTCACAGAAACCAAGTACACGTTCTCCCAGACCTCCCAATTCCAAATAGGCATTGTTGAAAGATTCTTTCATCTCTTCATCAAGAGCCTTTTCTTCACCATTGATGTAGATGGTTGAGCAGCGTTCCAGGATTCTCTCTGGGGCCCCCTTCATTACAAGAAGGTATCTGGGGTCATTTTTATCTTCAGTTTCGTGTATGGACACCTGATACTTATTTGTCGAGTTGAATGGAATTTCACAGACCTTCTTATTACGGCTACGCCAACCCTTTACATCCCCAACAGCGAGTTCAACACATTTCAACAGAGCAGCCTCTGAAGCATCACCATTCACTTCACGCTTCAAGATAGGGACACTGTCTTGTCCAGTCTTGAATTCAGCTCGGTTGCAAAGGGCAGCAATTCGGGAAAGTGCCTTCCAGCCTTCAGATGTCTTGTCATACTGACAACCAGATTGGTCCTCTGAAGTATCAGCCTCAATGATGGTATTGTCAAACCACATATGAGCCACTGTCATGCGGTTCTGGGTTAGGGTACCAGTCTTGTCAGAGCAGATAGTGGAGGTGGATCCCAAAGTTTCCACAGCTTCCAAGTTCTTCACAAGACAGTTCTTGGCAGCCATTCGCTTGGCTGTGAGAGTTAAACACACAGTGACAGTGGCCAGTAGACCCTCGGGCACATTGGCCACAATGATACCAATGAGGAATACAACAGCATCTAACCAATGGTATCCTGGAAAAGAAGAACTGGTAAGTAATCAATACATCTGAATCTTCTAATAGTGGAATCAATCACCCATCATCCTATTCCAAATCATGGAGGTGGTACTTTCAATGCAAGATAGCCAATGTTAGGACCATGATGGGGTGATAAAACATGAAAATTTCAAGATCATGATTTTCCATTGTTATTCTTTTTTAGGAATTATACTTATTGAAGATTTCAATTTTTACATAGAAATACTGCATTATCTTAATTATACAAATAAGCAATATAATAAGGTAATTGTGTTATGGTCTTACCAATACAACAGAAATAGCAAGTAGGAACATTTGGCAATAGCCCTTGGAAATACTGCACTTAAGTTGCACTTCTGCCAATGCCCTGTTAAGTTTGAAGCACTAAGTTGCACTTCTGCCAATGCCCTGTTAAGTTTGAAGCACTAAAGGCTAAGAAGTAGCCCTGGAGTTCATCAGTTATGAGGACACTTGCCATAGCCACCCCCTTTGAGGGAGTTCCATATGGTTACAGGCATCAACGATACAGAAAAATAGACATTGCGTTTTAGCCAACTTCGATGCAACCCACGAGAAAAAAAGATTTTTTCTCTGGCAGTCTTTCTGTTTACCATGTTTAATCATTCTCTAAGTACATGTACTTTAACAGACTTTTAGTCATAAACTTTTAAAAATGCTGTACAGTACAGAGCTATCAGCTCTGAAAACTAATCCAACTTGGTATCAATTCTAAATGCAGTGAACTAAGTACTTGGGGTGTTATAAGTTTTTTAGGAGTTTGGAATTTTCAAACATCAACCATAATGAATGCAGAGACAATAAAAAGCTAGGGAATGGAAGCAAATGTGGGGGAAAACTAAAGACTTAATAAAAAGATTTGAATGGGAGTCCCTATAAGGGATACAGATGTATAAATGTTAAAATCAACTGACATTAACCTATGAGGTCATTCATTCTACATGGGCCATCCAGCCAACCATTGTAAATCAACAAATGGATAAAAGACACCTATTTTGATCTTTAATTTGGCATCTACAAGTATGAAACTATTTTTACAGATAAGTAGAAATGTACAGTATAGGATACAAAAATAACTGCTCTGTTATTAGGTAACCTACCCAGGATGAAGGCAATGACGAAGAAGGTAACACCCAAGAAAACTGCTACACCAGTGATGATATGGATGAAATGACTGATTTCTTTTGCAATGGGGGTTTCACCAGTTTCCAGTCCAGAAGCCAGGCCAGCAATGCGACCCATCACTGTGTTGTCACCAATGTTTATCACAATACCCTTGGCAGTGCCTAAAAGAAATAAAAGCGTTTAGAAGAATATTCATAATTTCAATCCCAGCTATGATCTTTCAAGAAACAATTCAAATTTGAAAGTAATGAAATTCTTCCCTGTACTTTTACACATTTTGTATTAAATGTTTCATAATCTGCAATACAAGGCATAAAAGTAAGTCCAAGTCTTCACCCTCAACAGCATTGGTGGAGAAGAAGGCAAGGTTCTTGGTCTCCAAAGGATTTTCTGAAGTAAATTCTGGAGAACGGCTTTGGGGTTCAGACTCTCCAGTCAAGGATGAATTGTCCACCTATAAAAGAATGTACATGGCATCAGAATATGTGTACATTTCTTACAAAACAAGCAACAATCAATATTACAGTGTTTGGGAGTGGATGAAAATTCAAGTTAACACACAATTCTATATCAACTTAAGTACCATAGTATCATAATCAAAACTGACCTTAAATCCCCTTGCTTCAATGACTCGAACATCAGCAGGAATGCGGTCACCAAATTTCACTTCAATGATGTCTCCTATGCAAAGTTCTTCAGCCTGAACGTTCTGTTTTTCACCTTCACGAATCACAATGGCATACTGTAAGAAAATGTTCTTAATAACTGCTCCACAAAAGCTCCAAGAACAACAAAAACTAAAATGGCATAAAAATATAAATGTATAAAGAAATCATGTAACACACATATGAAACAGTATAAAGGAATTAAAACTGATATATCAAAAGTTTAAAGGCTAATCATTTATTTTTGAAACCTATTAAATGTTCAGAAAAGGAGTAAATAGCAAACAATACTGAGAGGTTACTCAGTAGATGAAGAGTTCTACTGGGTAAAGGGAAAATGAAAAATATATATAGTGAAGAAAAAATGTAATGGGGAAGAGGTGAAACAGAGGTAAAGTATAAAGTGTGAGGTTGAATACACTTAGGAGATACGCCAAAGAGTAGTCTATCCAGATAAGCAAAAATAAGGTTATGTGAAAGACTGAATGAGCCACTGGATATTCAAAGATAATTGGTACAGAAAATAGAAAATAAAACAAAATATTTACAGTACCTGAGGGACCATGTTTTTAAATGATTCCATAATACGGGAACTCTTGTTCTCTTGATAATAAGAGAAGCAACCTGTGATGATCACGACAGCTGTGAGCACAATGCCCAGGTACAACTGAAAAAAGTTCAAGAAAATAAGTAACTACTCTGATCAAATATCCATCTCAAGCATAACCAAATAATCACGTTTCATTTTGGTTCATCTCATTTACACAAAGTCATGCAATTCTAATGAGATGCTCCACTAAAATAAAACTTCTTACTGAAATATGCAAGGCCCCTTCCTTATGCATTACTTTTCTCTT
Source organism: Panulirus ornatus (assembly GCF_036320965.1). Lineage (NCBI taxonomy): Eukaryota > Metazoa > Arthropoda > Malacostraca > Decapoda > Palinuridae > Panulirus > Panulirus ornatus. Next base: position 5,105,141 of record NC_092296.1, read on the forward strand.
TCAGAGGATGGAATATCTTTTGAGAACAGGAGGTATTACTTGCTGCAAAGCAACTTTTTACAAAAATGTCTGAAACAATAGTTTGGCATCATTCAAAAATGCCAAACCTAAACTGAGATAAAGAGTACACGACATTAAACATATCAATATTCTTTCATATCATAAATCAAATTATTAAAAATACTATATATATATATATATATATATATATATATCCCTAGGGATAGGGGAGAAAGAACATTTCCCACGTATTCCCTGTGTGTCGTAGAAGGCAACTAAAAGAGGTGGGAGTAGGGGGCTGGAAATTCTCCCCTCCTGTTTTTACTTCTCTAAAAAGAGGAATGGAGAATGGGCACAGTCATCTGTTCTTAATGCTACCTCATTAATGCGAGAAATAGCAAATATGTACAAAAAAAAAATATATATACATATACTCACATTGTCATTGCTGGGTTCCTCCTCTGATGCTGCTTCAATGGAGAAAGCAATAAAACAGAGGATAGCGCCAATCCAGAGGAGGAGTGAGAAACCACCAAAGAGGTTCTTGCAAAACTTCACCCACTCTGGAGTTTGCTTAGGAGGTGTGAGGGCATTTGGACCATCTCTTTCAATTCGTCGTTTTGCCTCAGGTTGTGTCAGACCCTAAAAACAAACCATGACTTTAACCTGTCTGACAAAATTTCTTGGCACCAAAAAGTCCACTAGAAAGTTTAAAATAGTACTATCATTAAATACTGAAGTGGTACAGAAAAGACCAAAACCAGGAATGTTCTTTTTCTGAAAAATTCATAATAAAGGAAACACCTCTGAAAAATAACTTAGCAACCATAAGTTCTCCATATGATCAAAGAGCAAATTCTATTTACTATCCATGACAAAATGACAAAATATATACTCATTCATGTGTATATGACACGGAGTGAAAAGTCATCTTTGGTGTGGCTGTATTATTAGGAGTACAGTCTTATCAAGAAACTTCTCATTCCAAAATAATTTCACTTTCCCAGCAACTGAATCCTTTAAAAAGAGGTCCTGGGTAACACGTGGACTCTCATGCAAAATAGTCCTGGGGTATAATAAATATAAAAAACATGTATACAGTACGGTGAAAGGGGAGAAACACTACTACTCTTGTAGTATGACTAGGCTCTACCTGCTAGTGTTTACTCCACAAGTGAAAATCTATAAGTAAGTCTTTCATTCTCTAGTACACAGAGCTGTGCCTTTCAATGGGGGATGACAAGAGGTAAACTTCAAACTTGGGTTTATTTATTCATTTTGCTTTGGCGCTGTCTCCCGCGTTAGCGAGGTAGCGCAAGGAAACAGACAAAAGAATGGCCCAACCCATCCACATACACATGTATATACATACACGTCCACACACACAAATATACATACCTATACATCTCAATGTATACATATATATACACACACAGACATACATATATACACATGTACATAATTCATAGTCTGCCTTTATTTATTCCCATCGCCACCTCGCCACACATGGAATAACAACCCCCTCCCCCCTCATGTGTGCGAGGTAGCGCTAGGAAAAGACAACAAAAGCCCCATTCGTTCACACTCAGTCTCTAGCTGTCATGTAATAATGCACTGAAACCACAGCTCCCTTTCCACATCCAGGCCCCACAGAACTTTCCATGGTTTACCCCAGATGCTTCACATGCTATAAAGCTATAAAGAATTTCTCCTAAACTACACACTTCAGGACAAATCTGTAAATGACTGCTATGCAATTTACCTCCTTTATCAATTCTGCCAATATGGTAGTTTTGTGATAGCCTGGATGCTATATCAGACCAAGTTCCTTTAACATTTGGATTCCTATAATGTCACCCATAAGATGTCATATTTGGTCTTATCTTACCATGGTCTCTCTGCATCACCTTGCATCTGTCTGGTTTGACAACAACCATGTACCTAAGTTAAGCTGTTAAGCTGGAACGCTGATAGGCTGCAATCACAAATACTTCCTTAATTCTCTTAAAACCACTCGGCTGCAATCATGAATACTTCGATTATGACTTAGCTCCTTCTGGGAAATCACTTATGGAGACTAGGAATATTAGTGGTTATAGGAAATGGTCTAGGGTTGCTGCTATTCTTATGTTCATTAATTACCAAAAGGACTGGGCTTATACTTGAATATGTTTGCAGATGATGCTATAGTCAAGTGAGAAGCGAGAAAAAAATCAGAAATGTATCATCCTTCAAACGGACTTTGATAAGTTCCAAAGTTGGTCAAATACATGGTCAGGTAAGGTCATTCCAATCAAATGCAAAAGCAAAATAAAAAAATGAAAATATAACACATATACATATTATCCCTGGGGATAGGGGAGAAAGAATACTTCCCACGCATTCCCCACGTGTCATAGAAGGCGACTAAATGGGACGGGAGCGGGGGGCTAGAAACCCTCCCCTCCTTGTATTTTAACTTTCTAAAAGGGGAAACAGAAGAAGGAGTCACGTAGGGATTGCTCATCCTCTTAGAAGGCTCAGATTAGGGTGTCTAAATGTGTGTGGATGTAACCAAGATGAGAAAAAAAGGAGAGATAGGTATTATGTTTGAGGAAAGGAACCTGGATGTTTTGGCTCTGAGTGAAATGAAGCTCAAGGGTAAAGGGGAAGAGTGGTTTGGGAATGTCTTGGGAGTAAAGTCAGGGGTTAGTGAGAGGACAAGAGCAAGGGAAGGAGTAACACTACTCCTGAAACAGGAGTGGTGGGAGTATGTGATAGAGTGTAAGAAAGTAAACTCTAGAGTGATACGGGTATAACTGAAAGTTGATGGAGAGAGATGGGTGATTATTGGTGCATATGCACGTGGGCATGAGAAGAAAGATCATGAGAAGCAAGTGTTTTGGGAGCAGCTGAATGAGTGTGTGAGTGGTTTTGATGCACGAGACTGGGTTATAGTGATGGGTGATTTGAATGCAATGGCGAGGAATGTGGCAGTTGAGGAAATAATTGGTATACATGGAGTGTTCAGTATAGTAAATGAAAATGGTGAAGAGCTTGTAGATTTATGTGCTGAAAAAGGACTGGTGATTGGGAATACCTGGTTTAAAAAGAGAGATATACATAAGTATACGTAGGTAAGTAGGAGAGATGGCCAGAGAGTGTTATTGGATTATGTGTTAATTGATAGGTGCGCGAAAGAGAGACTTTTGGATGTTAATGTGCTGAAAGGTGCAACTGGAGGGATGTCTGATCATTATCTTGTGGAGGCTAAGGTGAAGATTTGTAGAGGTTTTCAGAAAAGAAGAGAGAATGTTGGGGTGAAGAGAGTGGTGAGAGCAAGTGAGCTTGGGAAGGAGACTTGTGTGGGGAAATAACAGGAGAGACTGAGTACAGAATGGAAAAAAAGGACGTAAGGGGAGTGGGGGAGGAATGGGATGTATTTGGGGAAGCAGTGATGGCTTGCGCAAAAGATGCTTGTAGCATGAGAAGCATGGGAGGTGGGCAGATTAGAAAGGGTAGCAAGTGGTGGGATGAAGAAGCAAGATTACTGGTGAAAGAGAAGAGAGAGGCATTTGGACGATTTTTGCAGGGAAATAATGCAAATGACTGGGAGATGTATAAAAGAAAGAGGTAGGAGGTCAAGAGAAAGGTGCAAGCGGTGAAAAAGAGGGCAAATGAGAGATGGGGTGAGAGAGTATCATTAAATTTCAGGGAGAATAAAAAGATGTTTTGGAAGGAGGTAAATAAAGAGCGTAAGACAAGGGAACAAATGGGAACTTCAGTGAAGGGGGCTAATGGGGAGGTGATAACAAGTAGTGGTGATGTGAGAAGGAGATGGAGTGAGTATTTAGAAGGTTTGTTGAATGTGTTTGATGATAGAGTGGCAGATATAGGGTGTTTTGGTCGAGGTGGTGTGCAAAGTGAGAGGGTTTGGGAAAATGATTTGGTAAACAGAGAAGAGGTAGTAAAAGCATTGCGGAAGATGAAAGCTGGCAAGGCAGCGGGTTTGGATGGTATTGCAGTGGAATTTATTAAAAAAGGGGGTGACTGTATTGTTGACTGGTTGGTAAGGTTATTTAATGTATGTATGATTCATGGTGAGGTGCCTGAGGATTGGCGGAATGCTTGCATAGTGCCATTATACAAAGGCAAAGGGGATAAGAGTGAGTGCTCAAATTACAGAGGTATAAGTTTGTTGAGTATTCCTGGTAAATTATATGGGAGGGTATTGATTGAGAGGGTGAAGGGATATACAGAGCATCAGATTGGGGAAGAGCAGTGTGGTTTCAGAAGTGGTAGAGGATGTGTGGATCAGGTGTTTGCTTTGAAGAATGTATGTGAGAGATACTTAGAAAAGCAAATGGATTTGTATGTAGCATTTATGGATCTGGAAAAGGCATATGATAAGAGTTGATACAGATGCTCTATGGAAGGTATTAAGAATATATGGTGTGGGAGGCAAGTTGTTAGAAGCAAAGAAAAGTTTTTATCCAGGATGTAAGGCATGTGTACGTGTAGGAAGAGAGAAAAGTGATTGGTTCTCAGTGAATGTAGGTTTGCGGCAGGGGTGTGTCATGTCTCCATGGTTGTTTAATTTGTTTATGGATGGGGTTGTTAGGGAGGTGAAAGCAAGAGTTTTGGAAAGAGGGGCAAGTATGCCGTCTGTTGTGGATAAGAGAGCTTGGGAAGTGAGTAAGTTGTTGTTCGCTGATGATACAGCGCTGGTGGCTGATTCATGCGAGAAACTGCAGAAGCTGGTAACTGAGTTTGGTAAAGTGTGTGAAAGAAGAAAGTTGAGAGTAAATGTGAATAAGAGCAAGGTTATTAGGTACAGTAGGGGTGAGGGTCAAGTCAATTGGGAGGTAAGTTTGAATGGAGAAAAACTGGAGGAAGTGAAGTGTTTTAGATATCTGGGAGTGGATCTGGCAGCGGATGGAACCATGGAAGCGGAAGTGAATCATAGGGTGGGGGAGGGGGCGAAAATTCTGGGAGCCTTGAAGAATGTGTGGAAGTCGAGAACATTATCTCGGAAAGCAAAAATGGGTACGTTTGAAGGAATAGTGGTTCCAACAATGTTGTATGGTTGCGAGGCATGGGCTATGGATAGAGTTGTGCGCAGGAGGGTGGATGTGCTGGAAATGAGATGTTTGAGGACAATATGTGGTGTGAGGTGGTTTGATCGAGTAAGTAATGATAGGGTAAGAGAGATGTGTGGTAATAAAAAGGGTGTGGTTGAGAGAGCAGAAGAGGGTGTTTTGAAATGGTTTGGTCACATGGAGAGAATGACTGAGGAAAGATTGATCAAGAGGATATATGTGTCAGAGGTGGAGGGAATGAGAAGTTGGAGACCAAATTGGAGGTGGAAAGATGGAGTGAAAAAGATTTTGAGTGATCGGGGCCTGAACATGCTGGAGGGTGAAAGGCGTGCAAGGAATAGAGCGAATTGGAACGATGTGGTATACCGGGGTCGATGTGCTGTCAATGGATTGAACCAGTGCATGTGAAGCGTCTGGGGTAAACCATGGAAAGTTCTGTGGGGCCTGGATGTGGATAGGGAGCTGTGGTTTCTGTGCATTATTACATGACGGCTGGAGACTGAGTGTGAACAAATGGGGCCTTTGTTGTCTTTTCCTAGCGCTACCTCGCACACATGAGGGGGGAGGAGGTTGTTATTCCATGTGTGGCGAGGTGGCGATGGGAAGGAATAAAGGCAGACAGTATGAATTATGTACATGTGTATATATGTATATGTCTGTGTGTATATATATGTATACATTGAGATGTATAGGTATGTATATTTGCGTGTGTGGACGTGTATGTATATACATATGTATGTGGGTGGGTTGGGCCATTCTTTTGTCTGTTTCCTTGTGCTACCTCACTAACGCAGGAGACTGTGACAAAGCAAAATAAAATAAATAAAATATATGACAATATTCTAGGACATAAGCCATAAGTAACATGAATCAATGTGTAGAAGTTCTGACACAGTACCCAGCGTATCACCAGACAACCATGTTTAGAAGCATTGTTAAATTGGAAAATATTAAGTTCCTTACATAAATGGATATGAAAATATTTAAAAAAAATATTCAATTCTTATCATACTGAACTTAAATCAGATTAAACATTTCCAGTTTGATAACCTCACTTACAATATAACAGACAATGATACTGGCAATGGTGTACAGTTTTTGAAAGATGCAACGAGTAACACAAGATCACAGCAGGAAAGTTATAGAATCATTAGATAAGATAGAAAGCAGTCTAGAATTTCTATACTACATTATTCAAGTTGTGAATGAATACAGTAACATAAGCGATGAAACTGGGAATGTAGACAATATATGAAGAGGCTTCACAAGTTGACTGATTTTAAAGAATGTTTAAGAGATGAAACCCTTTGAGTGAATGAACACCTTCTCTGTACTGTGGCGAGAGAGAGAGAGAGAGAAGAGAGAGAGAGAGAGAGAGAGTTTAAAGAAAGAAAAGTTAATCTTAAAGGTCCAAAAGAAAATGATGCTCTGGTGGAGATATCCTAAAGAAACAATGATCATTTGTATGATCCACTGTACTCAATGATTAATTATAAAGGAAATGATCTTTCTGATGTAAGGAAACAAATGTCCAAACCTGTAAGAAAATTATCTAGTCATAAACGAGAGAGGCAATACCAAACACTCCTCTAATTTGCAAGTGATGCTTACTGTGTCAGGGTTCACACTTAATCGTTGGAAGAGTTCTTCTATGGGGATCTTGTGCTCATCAAGTTCCAACTCCTGCTTCAAGCTATCCATATCCTTCTCCCCCTTCTTTGCTTTTGGCTTAGCCATCTTCTTTTTGGACTGTAAAAAAATGTTAAAATCAATTCATGAAAAAACAATATATTAAGCTAATCATGACTGGAAAAATGAGCTAAAATTGTCCTAAGTCACTGTCTTCTGCCAAAAACCTAACGTTCAATACTTAGTAATTTTTTACTTTTACATTAATATTATCTTTTTTTCCCACTCCATTGCTCTTGGGTGAATCATTTCAAGCTATCATTTACTTATGCTTTCTCCCACAACCCGGGGTAGCATGCTTCCACTCATGATGGACCATTTTAGACAAAGGTCTAACAAAAGGAGACAACTCAAACTATACCATAACTTATAACATAAGCCTGGGTCTCTTAATCTTTGCCCCATAGCATCTACAGCTAATCCATGGCTTTGAAATGACATGAGAACGAAACATATGTGATCAATGTTTCAGCCCGTCTCTGATCAACTGTAAGATTGAGCCTAGATCTTAGGACTGGAAGGGCTGTCTCTTCATCATGGTGTTTGACAATAAACCAAATATCATTCATAACTACAGCATTATGCAGTACAACAACTTTACACAGCCATGACATTTTACTCTAATTTTCTATAAAAGGAATGCATAAAAGTACTAAAACAAGAACTTTCATTCTCATTACTATAAAAAGCTGATATACAGTGAAGTCAATATTCAATGTATTATATTGTCACTTTCAAAAAGTCTGTCAAAGTAGGTACTCATAGCCACATTTCCATGTTACTAAACACAATCAATAGTATACATTCAGAGCCATTCAACAGTCCTAACAAGTTGTCTAACATGCACAAACCCAACCACCAGGTAGATAAACAAGCTCAAACAACATCCATCGAATACCATAATTAAATGTAGGCTTTCCACCCAACTTTCATTAATTCTGCGTAGTTTATGAACCAATTATACATCCTGAAGAAGTTAGGCTACTATAATTTTACTACTCAAAACAAAATTGTGTGGGCTAACAGTAAGCATGAACTTTAAAACACGAAAAACACTTGAACATTTAAGCTATGGTACTCTAAATCACTTCTCAAATTCTTTCTTGTTAACACTATAAATGCTATGAAAATGATACACCTTCATTAAGCTGCACTTAATCATTCATGTGCAGTGTAACAAGAGAGCTGAGAATGTAATTTTAGGAAAGCATTTCATGGTGCATACAGTGCATATAAAGTATTCCTGCAATATACAACTTGACCTCAAGCACATCACTCAACAGTACACACAGCTCACATCCTTCAGTGGTGCCATGACTATATTAAGTATACAGAGACATAAGAATATTAAACAGAAGAAATTAATGAAATGAAGAAAAATCAGCATCAAGAACCTGAAAAGTTAAGAAATTACAGGTAACTAGGAGAAAATCAGATGTGTAGTACAATGCTACTGCACTTGAAGGCCATGTAATTCATGTACCATATGGCCACTACAGGCATTTGAATCCAATAGTTTTAAAGAAATGCTTTAGGTTAGTATAAACCTCAACACACCAATGCCCCTCAAATAAGAAGTCTGTCTACAACTACATCTTGAATATAATGAACACTCTACACTAAAGAAGCATAAGCAGCTAAAGTTTAAGTAAAAGTAAAACCATACCTTTGAACAACTTTCTGTTCATGATCTACCTTCCCTGAGCAAAGTTAATGTACTACTCAACAGAGTGAATGCTAGCAATGCAAAAGGACTCCATTCCTTTTGTTTCACTGTTTTTATCCCTTTTGTCACTTCTCTCCCCTTCCTTCCAGCTTAAATGAAGTAACTGAAAAGCATTCAGTTGTAATCATCCTCGAACATATTCTAAAATAATTTTATTCAACGAACTTCATTAAAAAATTTGACGAACTGCCCACAGCTAGCCCACTATAAAGCTCTAACAATATTTTATTCTGCCTACTGTAGTCACAGACTGCAACTATCAAATATCAAAACTACCAAATGCTGTGATCATCAACTACAACTACACTGCTGCTTGAAGTTAAGCACTATGCAACATATTCAGTTATTACTAAAAATTCAACCTTCTACCATTCAAGGATATCCGATTTAGACAAAAGTACTTTAGCCCTTACACAATGAAAATGAAACCTATTGTAAACAAAATCAAGGGTTTTATCTGAGAAAAAAAATTTCATGGCATGGTATTAAAGTTTATGAACCAAATCACGAAGGGCGTGTGGCAAAGCTACAAAACTTTTTATTTATTAAGCTACATATTACAAAATGGTTTAAAAGCCATGAGTAGGACTTTAAAAAGAAAAAGCATTAAATCACATACATAAAACATATATAAATGACGTCAAGAGAAAACAAATATGACCTAGGGCACATAACGTATCAAAACCTCTACAAGATAGGAACCTAGCTTTCTCAATTCTACTAAACATGCCTTTTTCAATTAAAGATAATGCATTCAAAGGCTATTTTGGCACGGTGATGGGTTTTTGATATTCTGCATTTGATTGAGCCATCTCCTACACGATATGAAATTTTGGCCCCAGATATAAAAATCAGCAATCTATTATGACAATAAACAATTCTCTCAACTTTAGCAGCAGCAGCAGCTATCTCTTAGTAAAAGTGACAATGACTTTAACTGCCACTTCTGATGCTTAAAATCAAAAATTGCTCAATGGCAAAATAAGAGTATTGTATCTACTGTTATTTCTAGGGCTATATATATTCACTTCATGAGAGACATGTCCAAATTGAGGGTGAAAAACAAAAAATCCATCAACTTGTCAAAATAGGTCAAGTAAATGTCATTTCAGACTGGAAAAAAAAGGGCATTCTCAAAAGCCTGTTGATAGTAATCATGCAGTTTCTGTTAGTTCAAAAATAATCATAACCAATAATAAAGTTGATCCTTGACAGTGACTAGCATACTAGATGGTAAGCACATTCATGGTTGTGTGCTCTCTAACAAGTTTACAAATAGTGTCATCAGCAGAGGTAATATCCACTCCATTTCTGTTTCTGTTAAAGTGTTCAGTTTTGTTTTTACTGAAACACTGTAATATGCCAACTTGGAAGTCTACATCAGATTTATTTTATCATACCAGTGTAAACCGTTAAACTGGAAGTCATCACATCTATGGTTGTGCTAATCAGCTTTTTAATGCTCAAACAACTAAGCACTTACACTAAACAAGCTGTCTTTATAAAATTCATCTTTAGTTTTATATCTATTTCAGTTACAAAGATTCCATGTTAATTCATTCTGGAAATGTCTTGATCTGCAATTATGTTATACCCCAAGAAGTGCAAAGTCATAAAAGTTATAGTCTCAAAAGTTGATGGGAATTGTGCAACATATAAACACAATACATCACTCCCTAAACCATCATGAATATGTGCTGTATGCATGAATATGAATGCGCACATATTCATACTGTACAATGAAAAGAAAAAATCTGCATTTAAGGTTAAATGGACCATGCGAGTTTTTTTGCCAATTAAAAAAAAATATGAAATCCAAAAATTCTGAATGCATTCCCATAAACTCCTCCAGCATGTCCCTGGCACATGGTATTTCCATCCAAGAATTTGTCTGCAGGTTCTTAACCCATTTCAAATGTCATGCAATTATGTACGTACATCTACAGCGTATGGAGGATGCCTTTGTGCATGATGACCATTTCTCTATGTTGAGCTATTACATGTTATGGGTAATGCATTTATCTACTGCATTATGTACGAGCAGTTAAATTGATTTTTCTGGGGTTGGAGTGATGGGGGATCCCAAGGCTGTCCCTTTAACTCATGAGCACATCATCCCTTAGTTTTGCAAGACATATTTGGAAAGAAATTTTGCAATTTACCTGTCTCACTACTAATTTGCTATTTTCTTCTTTTGATGTTAATAATGTGGTTCTTTAACATGTAAAAAATAAAGGTGCAAAACAATATTCATGTAATTATCATAACTAACAGAAACAAAAGTGGTATACCACAGAGGTACATAGGTAAGTCGTGCTTCATTTGGTTTACTGCTAATCCTCCTCTATCCTTCATTTGTAAGTAAATATTATGGTTCTTTGGGAAATAAACTGTTCTTTACTGCTGTGAAATCTAAAACATTCCTTACTACGTGAAAGTGGATGGAAGTCATAAGTTACGTAAAATAAAGAGTGCCAACAGTACAAAATGGTGGTGTCACTCATGCTTCCATGTTGTATTCTTGGGGATGGTTAATCAGTTCCTTAAAAATTCTTCACATTTTTGTATATCAAAATAAAAATCTAAAACATTTATTTTAAGAACCACATAATTGAAGTTCCTTACTGTTTAGAATTAGTACAAAGTTGGTGGGAAGTACAAATATTTACCTTTTTGCATGCTTTTATTTAGATGAACAGAACTACATTATTAGTTTTTTAATCACAAGATACTGTGTTCAAGGAATCCTTTCTAAATGTCAAAATTCTGCATGCAAAACACTATGACTCATGTTCTATATTTCTACTTTTCTTGAGCGTACTTTTTTTTCTTCTCCAGAACTAAGGTGTAACGACTTATCACAGACATTCAAGATATACCTCAATACCTGAGTTTCCAAGCATAGCACTATTTTTTTCTTAATTTGTTGGGCATCGCCTCAACTATAATACAAATTCATAGTAAAAAATCAACAGGTTTATGGGTGTTTATAGCCCTGAGGAAAATCATATGCACAGTACAACAGTACTTACTGTTCAAGTTTGGCTACACATGCAAGGAGGGTGGGACATTAAAAAGGAAAAAACTTTTCAAATGAATAAAAATTATTTACATACTGATTTCCATTATATCAAGATCTTCATGTAATTGAATACATTGCATATGAATTTTTCTTAATCTTGTACTTCATTTATTTCTCTCATCTGGGTATGTAAAAAATTTACAAGCTACCTACAGAATACTTTTTCAAATCTGCATGGCATAGACTTTTCACAGAGAAATATTGATAGCTTCTATTCATTTCTTGGAGGTTTTGTTGATGCCAAAACATGTTCTATATTTGTTGCAACAAGGTTAACATACTTCTCTGGCTGCCGTTTTGATACGAAAAACATTGTTTTAGCCACTTTACGCACATATTCTTTGGCATTTGCAATGATGTCCATGTGGACTAACTTATATGGTTCCCTCTAGCATGTGAGAAGCTGACCAATATGCTGTGAGAACTATATAAGTTCTACTTCTACAAGCAGACCAGTTGAAGTAATCTATTCTAAATTCAAAACATAAAATATTTGAAAATTTCAGTCGCATGTGTCTACATTAAAACTTCATCAAATAATTATTGAGTCATTACTTTTTCATCACACTGTTTCCAATACAAAATTAATCTACACTGGTCAAATACTGGTAGTAAATCTTTTATCATTAGACATCATATGACTGTGTAATCTGCATGACACTAAAACAAAATGGACAATCAACTATTCATACTCCTAACATTTAGGTTCAGAAGCATTAGGATAATATCAAGGATCATTTTGAAGCACTTGCAGAGGTTCTTCAACATGCAGGAAACTCGAGAAAGCTTATATCCATAATTATGTGTTTAGTTATTGGGTGAATTAGCAAGATAGACAAGGAAGAAAAGCACACTCTTTGTTTTCAAAAGCAAATGAAATACTCCTATTTCACTTTGGTTGCCCAATTATCCTCATTTACCATAACCAAAGTATAATATTCTAATGTCATAAAATCAAAATATATTTTCTGGGAGGTTTTTCTTAAATATCAGGTGTAATGAAATAATCAGTCAATAATATAAGAACAATGATTAATCATAAAGGGTAATTCAGTAATCAACCATAATAACAAGGAAACTTAATAACCTATCATAATACAGTAATTCAATAATCAGCCATGAAAAGAAATGAGGGATTCCATTTTTGAATTACATTTTTTATTTCTTGTGAAATTATAGTTTACTGATATTCATGCTGGCATATTTTAAGCAAACATCATGATTTATCAGGGTAAATGGGCAAGCACAATAGCAGGAATAAATAAAGTTGCAGCAGTGAGCCTGTGTACATAATGTGTTAAGACAGAAATCTAGAATGGAAGGGCGTCACATGGTAGTAATTTCTCGTTTTTGTCCTGTCTCAAGAAATGCTACCTTGGGGTCCCCTTTCACGGTTCGGTTATCATCTGGGATGGTACGATCCGTGGCGTGCCGGTACGAATCTGTTCTGCCCGTCTGAAAGAGAAATTGGTAACAAACCACATACAGTCTAACCATGTTATTTCAAACCTTGAAATGAATACTTTAAACCACACCTTTCTTTTTAAAGTAAATTACATTTTAGCAGCAAAACCTTACTAATTTGCAAATGGTGACAGTGATGTTAAAATACAATAATTCATGTTCATATGAATATCTTAAATCAGGCTGCAATTTAGAGTACCTTTTTCAATTCTACGACAATAAATAACTTGCAAATATGTACTAAAGATATTCAATCACATAATCACAACTGTGTCTTTATTAACCTGGTATGAAATACTGTGGATGGATATAATAATTCCCTCTTGAAGAATGCTTGACACCTGAAGAGTGGAAAGCTTCCTTCCATTAACTTTAACTTTTGCTCTGCTTCATGGATGGCACTGGGCATTTTTAAATAAGTCATGGGAACCAAATATGAATGTGCCCTTAGTTAACAAATGTAAAAGTATCTTGTTGCTATTTCAAAATACAACTTCATCACCTTTCATTTGCATCTTGCTGCAGAAAACACTGTTGCAAGAAATCTGGAGCTGGCAGGAATGAGGCACTGGTATTCAACTTGCAAATTCTTTTGTGAGCTTCTCTTGTTCCTTTTCCTATCTAAACTTTCTCTTGGTGCTTAAGATTGCGTGGAGAAATGCTACTTGGCAAAATTCTCTATAATGATCCACAAGTGCGACTGAACCCAATCATTACCACTTTACTTTCAAATTTTGGAAATTTTTCTAATGCCTCAGTCTTAGCAGCAACAAGGCAAGTATGTCCCCTATCAACCATATGACTTAGAACTATCACTTGTGCATGGCTGAACTCGCTCTTATAATTTGAAGTCAGCCCAGATGCTATTATTCTCTCAAATAAAGGCTGAAACCTAACATGATCCTCCTTGGTCTTGCCATAGATGGTGAAACCTAACATGATCCTCCTTGGTCTTGCTATAGATAATCAGATCATCAGTAATTGAGCAAGTTTCATCAAAAGTCCAGCTATTAGTCTTTTTAAGGAGTAGCTAGCTGGAGGATAGTAGGGCCATTTTTCATTCCAAAAGGCATCAGTTTTTAAGAAGCCATCCGAAGCCAAGAATGGTGAAATTTCCTTCACCTTCTAAATTGGGGTACTTCCCACTTTCTGATCACATCCTATCATTTTCACCTGCAAACTTTATCAGTAGGCTGCTGTGATCGAACAAACCTTTCTACTGTTTCCCCTTAAAATTCCTATAACCAGCATGTGATACATTATTGCTTTCATCAACATAGCACAACACTTACAAAGGTCCTCTCACACTATGGCCTAAATCAGTTTGAAGGGGTCAATAAATGTGGGCTTCATACTTTTAAAAAATGCACAAAGCTAAACATATTAAAATGTAATGATGTACCTTGCCATCAATCACATTTCCTCCTGCTACAAAATTAAGATATTAGGTTAAACGGACATAATACACATGATCACCAAATCTAATGGCATTAAAGCATCATATATGATACAAAAATAGGGCAGAAGAATGTCACAAATATATCGTCACTTTATCCACAACATTATTTGCTTTGCTCCCCTGGGTGCAACCACAGCAAAAAATAAAGTGCACTTAAAGGACATGTATTTTGGGCGTTCTTATCTACAAGTTCAAGAAATTACATTTAAATTCTTTAAGCCACTTCTGTAAGTCCAATGAATGACATGAAAAGTAATAACTGTTGAATGTACTTGAAAAGAAAAAAAAAAGAAGTGTCTCAAACATATTTTTCTTTAAACTTCTTAAAGGCCATTGAAGGTGAGAACAATGGCTGAACTTGAAAAAAATAAAAGTATTCTTTGCTTTCCACATAGGAAAGCATTTGATATATCCAGAGGTTATAACAAAAATCAGGTAAACTACTATCCCTAGTTAGGTTTTCTATAGCTTTTTAGACTTAAACCTTATTTTTTCTGGTCTTCAAAATATTCATGTTGCAAAACTGGAAAAAGGACACCATATCAGTAAGTTTCAATGTCTTAATGAAAAATGTTCCACAAACTGTACACTATCTTACATATAATATTCACTGTCACCATAAGTTAGAGAGATGCTGCTGAAATATACTTTTACCATTTATTCTAATGCTGAATGAAAGCAATCACTTAGTAAATTTTACAATATGCCAACAGTATGAATAACCCAATCAGAAACCATTTTATAAGATTTTACAATGCAAAAGCACTGAAAAGGTAACATCAATGGTTGAAAAAACAATTATGCTAAACTTCATATTACATATATAATTTAGCTGCCTTGTTACAAGAGGGCTAAACTGCACAGTCTTTCATCACTTAACATTGAAAAAAATAAAAACGTTTATACATTCTTAACTATGTTATTAGTATATGTTGCTGATTCCTTTTCATTACCTTTGAGATCGGAATGGTTTCTGAACAAGGTACTGATGGTAAATCTGACAAACATGAACTGAGAAGAAAGTGTGGTTTCTGTACTCAAAACTGATCTTCCAACAATGCTTTATTTATTCCGCAGGTAAATCCAACACAAAAAATTCCAAACACATAGCAATACTCTACAAATCAAAAGGTAACACAAACTCCCGACAGGGAATAAATCATAACAGGTTAAAGTCAATCCAAAATACTAAGGGGATGTAATTATCAAAATCGTGCTTACATTTTCCTTAGGCATCTTGCATCAGGCAATCATGCACTCTGAGGGGATGAGTAATGCTTCTCATGATGCACATTCAAAATCAATCAGCTATATTTATAACCTTGTGCTGCTATTCACATTAAACTTTTAAAATACATTACCTGTGCCACAAATGAGGCTATTCTCTACTGTCTCTATTATACAATAAGTTATACCACGCCCCACCATAACTGACCACTAAACTATGTACCCCTTATACACCACCCGAGACAATCTTCGGTTATACAGACAAGACAAAAAAAACACGCATTAAGGTCATGTATTTTCTTTCTCATTCAGCAACAGACCGTCATGTTTCCTAAGATAGAACAGTGATGCCGACAAAAACTTGCACAAATGTTCCTACTGCACGAATTTCAGATACCATCAAGCTGTTGAACAAACTCTATGGTAAATGCAAATCAATGCCTTCCAACTGCACACTTTACGACAAAAGCAAAGTCGAGGAGCACTTATGCGAAGCTGAAGTACTACATTCATCACCAAAAAGGGCCAAATTCGGGCACAGTTGAAGGTAGAAATATATCTAATCAAAAGGTACCGGTAACATCTAGCCTGAGCACCTACTGGCTCTCCTGCAACATACTTAGGAATACTTCCAACTGCCAAACCTCACCACTTAACGAGCAATTACACCTACCAAACTTCGCCACTTACAAACAACTGCACTCGTTATATCTCGCCCTCATTCCATGCTTAAAACACGCTATCTTTTACACGGGTATGTATATTTACGACTTTGTATCCCTAACAAGTGAAATAGGCTTTTAAGTTCAAAATCTCTTATACTCGTGTATACCGTACAAAAACACCTTCCAAAGGAGAAATTGCCGTTAAGGTTGACCTTCTGGAATCACTTGCCCATGACATTTGCCTTATGGCGACGAGATCCGTGCATACTTTCCCACGTGGAACAAAACAGCTCCATAAACCAAGCAATAATACAAGACTTTCAATACCACAATACCAGAGTATTGCTGAACCTATTCAGCCACGGTAGGATGCCGTATTACGAACACAATGTTTGAAAAGACGCTAAAATCTATAGTTTACTTCAAAGGGCCAGTATGTTGAAAAAGCAGCAGCAAGGGAGGCATAATGTAAGCTGCAAACTGTGGACTCTTTCATGGACGTGTTCACTTGTATCCTATTCGCCTGTCTTCCTAATTTCTAATCTATATTCGAAATCTCCCTCCCTCTCCAACAATCTATTTACGTAAAACATTTCAACCCCCCCACCTCTCTCTCTCTCTCTCTCTCTCTCTCTCTCTCTCTCTCTCTCCATTCCCCGCCCTTTACTTCGTACGCTTTAATACAATTAGCAATGGACGTACTATGGTTTGACTCTCCATGAATGAACCGAACTTTTAAAATTTACTCGCTAACCCTAATATCGTAAACCACGTGTGGACAAATTTCTGCTGGTAAAGCGCCACCTCTTTTCTCGAGAGACTTCTAAAAGTCTTCTGCAGCGAAGGACATCAACTTATAACGCTTCCACATATGAAAATTAAGGAGTTGTGATAATTCTCAGGTCTGCGAAACATGCCATCTGTTTGCAGACAGGCCAACCCCTAAACACACACGAAGCGAATTACTCTTCGGTCCTTGCAGTTGTGTAGTACATGCTAATGCACAAAACCAGCTAAAAACGTTCCAGTATCTTCACAACTCAAGGTGACAAAACACACGCTCCATTTTCATCAATCAAGCAGTACACACCAACACAGATGTATACCATCAGGCTACCAACAAAAGGTCAACTTTCACCGCCACAAAACACGGGAGAAGTCGCTCAAACCCCTAGTTCTTGTTAACGGAACCATCAACAGTAGAAGGGGAGCTAAATATGAACTCCCTCACCCTCACCCCAAACTCTCTCCCCACAGCAGGCTCCTACGCTAGCAGTACCTCCTCCCAGCTACAACAGACCTGGGCAGATTACGTTCCCCCCAGTTACGCAAACCTGGCTCTTACTCTACCAGCTGTGGGAGACCAAAGTTACGTAACACGAGTGTCCCGTCCTCCAGGTAACTTGCCAGGGGAGTAGAGGGGGGTGGAGAGGGAGGGGGCATAATGGAAGGGGTGGATAATGTCAGCGAGGTTCGTCTCGTCTTGAACAGCTGAAGACGGCGTTGTTGAAATCAATCACCACCCAGTCCTCTGTGGCACAACATCTTATATGAATATATGTGCTGAGAACGAAGCAGTCTAATGAACCTACATAATACGGATAGTTCCAAAGGAAGGGTTTACTAGTCACGTAAACAAGCAGTGGTTTAAATAACACTGGAGGGAAAGACGAGGGAGAAAATCTTTTTAACCCACGTACCCCCTTGATCACCACCACAAAACACGTTTTAAAGGGTCACACTCAGCCCCCACCAAACCCTAACATCTGTTCCTTACAACCAATAATCAATGGTTCAACACAAAGGATCATCACGGAAAGTACCTAAAACAGTCAACAAGACTCGGGAGTAATGTAGAAGCGTCATCCAATGACGACAACAGTTTCTCATGACTTTTCTTTCTTTTGTCAGTGAACAAAGATCATCATGACAACAGTACATAATTTGCTACGCTTGGCAGTCCACGGACGGAGTCACGTGATCACTAGGTGGCCGTCAGAGGCTCAGAGTGGAGGAGGGAGCCATTGTGAAACATGTGTGGCTGTGTTCCCCTGCAAAGCTCTGCGAGTCTTGGAACTCGACACCTACGACCTGCCTCTTCTGAAAATGTTTTTTTCCTACTTCAGAACTCGTAGTGGATGATTCTGCTTGGCCCTATATTCCGCGTCCACATAAATTGTGCTGGAAAGTTTAATCATTTGCTAAACATAGCTATTATACATACGTATAATACATATATATATATATATATATATATATATATATATATATATATATATATATATATATATATATATATATATATATTATATTATATATATACAAGCTGAACATCGAGTCAGCACGAGCCACCATGGACTCGAATCCTGCGCGTGGGTAGTCGGCCCAAACCTAACCCAGGTGTTCATCCTGCCCTTAGGGCTGGTCGACATGTAGATACCTGGCTTAGGAAGGAGTATGTATATTACATTCCCTTGTATATACTGTACGGGGAGGGCGTTGACTACTCATGGGTCACGATCTTTGAACATTTTTTAATCGTGCTTTTTAAATCTGTATATGCAACATTAAGAATGTCCCCCACACATTTTATTTCATTTATCCTATACTTAAATCTTTCGATCTTGCAATGTGGGCAACTTTAAGGCTTTTAGCCCTTACCTGTCAACTCAGCTCTCAATTCAGGTACTATCTTTGCTACCCTCTGCATAATCTCCTCTAGCTCTGTGTGCTTCTTCAGGCGCGGTGACCAAACCTGACAATCATATTCTAATTTTGGACAAATGCTAACACAGGATATGAATATAGGGGTCATGGCTTGATACTTATAAAGTGGGTTAAGTGACCGTTAACAATAATAATCACAAAAGCGGGAGGTGTTGCCGAACTCTGCTTGCAAGCTGTCGCACCTGAAGCAAAAGTCTCCTTCAATGGAAGACCGGGCGTACAAACTCGTAAGGGAACTGATCATTTCTACTGACAACCCACGACCCCTTTCGGAGAGGGTCCTGATGTTACCATATATATATATATATATATATATATATATATATATATATATATATATATATATATATATATATATATATATCGCCTAATTTGCAACAGAGGCTAGCAATGTGCACCAACCCAGAAGCGAAAACAAGGCGGGGCGTCTGTATACAGCCAGCGTCGTCCCAAGCCACTTTCCCATTTAATGCGAACGTTGGAAATCAAACACATCTGCTGGCCTATATAATATGTATATTCAAACACGAACTGCATCCTTAGTCACGGCTTGATATTAGACGAGTACAAACCTAATCATGCAGAGGATGAATGAGTCAAATTTGATTTGTTTCGAGGCATCTGTCGCCACTACGTCGGAATACGAGCGTCCCAAGCTGCTCTGGCGTTCACATCTCAGAAAAACATTTGGACAATGTTTTGCCATCGGTTTTGCCAAGGGGAACGGACTCTTTATACTCGTTTCAGTATTTTCCCGTTTAAGTTTCTAGGCTACAGGAAATCCCTGACTCACCTAACACACGCATTTAAATAATAATGGCCAGACTTCACTTTTATCATGACCTACAAGGGAAGTAATTTGTTTACCAACTGGCGTCTGCCTGAACTCGGAGAGACAAAGAGGAAAGCACAATGACTTTGACTAGTGTATAATAAATAATTCCTAACAAGACTGAACGAAAAAAAAAGAGGAGGAAATGACCAGGATTATTATATAAATCCGCCTATCAAATGTCTATGATGTAGTAAATTTACCATTCAGAATGAATTCGTTCCATTCGAGCTAACCTACCCTAGCCAAAAGTAAACCCCACAAACTGTGTTCTAACTTAAAAGCAGCCAAAGCTCCGCATTAGGTTTAACTTGTGTAATCAAACACAAATGATGGAAACAGCCAAACATAAATGACAAACCGGTAATTATACCGCCGTAATGTGACCAGCCTCACACATTTGTGGGGCAAGCTTAACAGATGGACGATTAGACATATGATAAACGAGAAAATCAAACTAGTTTATAAACGGTGTATTTATCCCCTCCATAAAAAAAACTGACCTAGCTGAGAGAGAGAGAGAGAGAGAGAGAGAGAGAGAGAGAGAGAGAGAGAGAGAGAGAGAGAGAGGTGGGGAACTCTAGGAAAAGACCGGTCGACCGTTCCATAACTAGCGTTCTTAGGAAACTAGCAAGAGTTGCTCAAACAAGATGCCTTCACAAAGTTGGGTGTGGGGTGGCTGTGTAGGGGTTAGGTTTAGATAAAATCTGTAGGCTGACCCATCTATCATCATCTTCCAAACTACTCTTACTTGGAATTTTCATAATCACAACCTATTTAGCATCAAATCCAGTTTTAAGACTGATCGCATCGTTTTCTTACATCGCTTAAACGGAACTGTTCTTGGCATGAACTGAAATTTGGCTTACAATCGGGGGAAAAAAAAAATCCGTCAATTTAATTGTGCTGAGCAACGTTCTATGTGTCTGGTTAGTACTGAGCAACTGTCTTCGTTCTGGGTGGTACTGAGCTTAGTCCTCAGGGTGTGTGGGTGCTGATGATGAAAATCCTGAGCGGTTTCATGGCCCTCAGCAGCATTCAGAATGCAATGAAGTTGTTGAGCGAGGTCATGTCTGGATGGGATTCAACAATGTCTAATGTGGCTGGGTAGCATCCTGAGCGTTTGGAAGGTACTGAGCAGTCTTGAACGGCGTGGTGGTTTTGAGCCATTTGAAGTGGATGCTGTGCAAAACTTCTGAGAGAAGCTCAGCAAAACATCCTCAGCAGCTGGATGTGGTGAAGAACGTACTTAATGGCTGAGAAGTATTCCGTGGAAAAAAAAAAAAACTGAGCAAATAGTCAAATGGTGTTGAGCAGTAATCAGGTTGCAGAGGTGCTGAGCAGTCATATTGGGATGGGTACTGAAAATCTGGCGACTGCTTGGTGGTAACCAAGCTCCGAAAGTGGCTGGGAGATGCTGAGCAACTTGTAAAAGTGGCTGGAAGGTGCTTAGCACTTTGTAAAAGTGGCTGGGTGGTGCTGAGCAACTTGTAAAAGCGGATGGGTGGTGCCGAGCAATTTGTAAAAGTGGATGGGTGGTGCTAAGTAACTTGTAAAAGTGGATGGGTGGTGCTGAGTAACTTGTAAAAGTGGATGGGTGGTGCTGAGCAACTTGTTAAAATGGATGGGCGGTGCTCAGCAGCTAGTACAAGTGGATGGATGGTGCCGAGCAATGTGTAAAAGTGGATGAGTGATGCTGAACAAATTGTAAAAGTTGATGGGAGGTGCTGAGCAACTTGTAAAAGTGGGTAGGTGGTGCTGAACATCTTGTAAAAGTGGATAGGTGGTGCTGAGCAGCTTGTGAAAGTGGATACGTGGTGCTGAGCAGCTTGTAACAGCGAAGGGGTGGTGCTGAGCAACTTATAAATGAATGGGTGGTGCTGAGCAATTTGTAAAAGTGGATGGGTGGTGCTGAGCAACTTGTAAAAGTGGATGGGTGGTGCTGAGCAGCTTGTAAAAGTGGAGGGAGGTGCTGAGCAGCTTGTTAAAATGGATGGGCAGTGCTCAGCAGCTAGTAAAAGTGGATGGATGGTGCCCAGCAATTTGTAAAAGTGGATGAGTGGTGCTGAACATTGTAAAAGTGGATGGGAGGTGCTGAGCAACTTGTAAAAGTGGATGGGTGGTGCTGAGCAGGTTGTAAAAGTGGATGGGTGGTGCTGAACAGCTTGTAAAAGTGGATAGGTGGTGCTGAGCAGCTTGTAAAAGTGGATAGGTGGTGCTGAGCAACTTGTAAAAGTGGATAGGTCGTCTGAGCAGCTTGTAAAAGCGGACGGGTGGGCTGAGCAACTTGTAACAGCGGATGGGTGGTGCTGAGCAACTTATAAAAGTGAATGGGTGGTGCTGAGCAACTTGTAATAGTGGATGGGTGGTGCTGAGCAACACCTCGAGTCGCTGGACGTGGAGCAAATCGGTGGCTACATGGTGCTGATCAGTTCCCTTCGATTTAAGGACCATGAGGTCTCTGGATTGGCCTGGTGTTCTGAGCACCATCCTGAGTGGTTGGGTGTGCTGAGGAACGTCCTGAGTAACTGGGTTAGCTGAGGTGTGTCCTGTGTGCGCTCAGCAGTGTGAATGCCTGGGGGTAGGGGCTTCAACCCTATAGCCAAAGGTGGGCCCACATGACTGTGGGGTTAGGTAAGGTAGGCGACGAAGTGAGTTACGAATGGTGGACGGTCACCCAAAGGAGAGAGGGCATGTATGAAGGGATCCATGGGAGAGAAGGGGAGGCTATAGGGTAGACTACAATGAGGTTTACAGGGGTGGAAGAGCACCAGAGGGGGATGGTAGTGGCTGGGTACTAAGCAACGTCCTGAGCGGATGGGAATGGTGAATAATGCCCCGAGTGAGTGTTGAGCAGTCCTGTAGTTGGGGGGGAGGTACCAAAAGTGACTGGGCGCTCAGCAACGTCCTGACAGGCTGGGTGATATGCAATGTTGTTGGCTGGTAACATCATGAAACTTCAGTGAGTTAATATCGTCTTATATGGCTGGGTGCTGCGAAACGCCCTTGGTGACTGGGTGTTGAGCAACATCCTAAGTGACTAGGTATGTTGAGCCAACGTCCTCGAGAGGCAAGGTGTGCTGTGCGATTGTCCTGAGCGGGTGGGTGTTCAGCAACGTATTGTGTGGGTTGGTGTTGAGCAATGTTCTGAGCAGCTAGGTGTTAAGCAACATGCTGTGTGGGTAGGTGTTGAGCAATGTTCTGAGTAGCTAGGTGTTAAGCAACATGCTGTGTGGGTAGGTGTTGAGCAATGTTCTGAGTAGCTGGGTGATGAGCAACGTATTGTGTGGGTAGGTGTTGAGCAATGTTCTGAGTAGCTGGGTGTTGAGCAACGTATTGTGTGGGTAGGCGTTGAGTAATGTTCTGAGGGTCAGGGCGTGTTAAGTCCCGTTCTGCCAGAATCGATGGGTGTCGACCAATGTAATCATCAACAGTTCTGTAATATCCTTGTAGAAAAAAAGCACGTACCAATTTGCTGAGCAATGGATGACTGAGTGGATGGATGTTCATCTACCTCCAGACTTTTCGTGGTGGTGCTGAGCAAAGGCTGAGGATGCTGTGCACTGAGAAATGTAACGAGTGGCTGGGTGGGCTGTGTTCATTAATGCCAGGGAGTTGCTGGTTCGTGTTGGGCAATTTCCCCAGAGTGGATTGTTAATGCTGCACAATGCCACGGGTTGGGGTGGGTGGGTGGGATGGATGGAGCTGAGAAACATACTGAATGGCTATGATGTTGAGATCGGCAACTGGATAACGGGGGAGGGGAGGGGGGGGGTCATCTCCATCATGAGACAACGATACGAATCGATAAATCTTAGAAGGTGCTGAGCAATACTCAACGACCCTGAACGTCTGGGTGGGCAGGGCTGAGCAACGTTCTGAGGGGCTAATAGTAAAGAAAAAGAAAAAAAAAAAAATGCCTACAGTGAGGTTTGACCAACGCCCCGAGAGGCCGGGTGGTGATAAGCCATACCCCTAAGAGGCTAAGTTTTATATAACGCGCCAGCGGGGGTAAGCAAGTATATTTGGCATGACCCTACGTAGGTGATGGTTAAGATGCCGTGGGTGGTTGGGAATTGCTGAGCAAACAGCCATTAGTGCCCAAGTGCTATTGACCCAACGCCCAGAACGGAACGTCGACCATCGTTATCAGTGACTGTTCAGTATCGTCCTCAACGACTGCTGTTAACGGAAAAAAGTATCATGAGTTGGACAATACAACCTCCAGTGAAGTTAACGAATAAAGTTGGCCAAAATCCCTCGCATCCCAGCGCACCGATTCTCCAATGAAGTCTGGATTTAATCGAACAAAGTCCGTGATTAACGACGGTGCCACTTGAGGTTATCTGACGTGCGGCATCGTTAGCGGGGTAACTATCTGGCTCAGATGTTCCAGAACGAACAGTCATCTCCCTCAAGATGGAAGCGCTTAGCCAAGGGAAAGCAACTTTCTATCCACGACCGGGCTCGTGCGAGAGAGACATCTGTAGAGGCCCCCATCCCATCTATTATTACGCAGTGGGTTAACGTGATAGACCATTCTATAACGAAAGAGGCGTGGGGTTAGGTGTCAGGAAAGAAGGACGGGTGGGTGGTGGGCGGCGAGCGGGTGGGCCGCCTCTGCAATGCACCATCACAGCACCTGACCCCATGTGTGCCGCTCACCACTGACAGTCTGGTCTTCCCAACTCCAAGTTTTCATGCGTCATTTTAACACCCGCCTCCAAATTAATACCAACACTACCGAAATACCATGAAAGTTCTCCTAGAACCAACTAAAAGGACGACCCTCCAAAAAAATATCCCCCTTTTCCCCAGGACGTTTCCTTAAACGCAGGCAAAAACCATCACCTGCGGCATTTTCCGAGTTGAGAAGGGGCGGTAGCCGGCAACTCACCGGGTCCAATCAATAGCACAGCGTCTGCGTACACGTTTGTAGGGCCTTCTACATTGTTTAAAGATCCCCTTTTCGCCGCCGCCTACATCTGAAGATCAAACTCGAAATTCAAGGGGTAGATTAGCTAGACGCCAGTGCAGGCTTCAGGGGGATCGAGATGGAGCAACCAAACACACTCGAGGAATTTAACGTTTAATGCTTGGTGGGCATCGATGACGCCATCTTGGATTTCTGCCGGCTGAAGGGTGGTTGTTATACTACAAACTTTACCTCTATTTCAAGTTCTTATATTACTTATAATAC
The DNA here is from genome assembly GCF_036320965.1 of Panulirus ornatus. Taxonomy (NCBI): domain Eukaryota; kingdom Metazoa; phylum Arthropoda; class Malacostraca; order Decapoda; family Palinuridae; genus Panulirus; species Panulirus ornatus. The sequence goes on from NC_092296.1 coordinate 5,130,290, forward strand.
TTGGACAATACATCATAGGCTTTACAAATCTTTGAATACCAATGGGAAATATGATAACGCTCGATAATAACCGTACGGACAAGGTTATTTCATCTCGGCAAACACCTGCACATGAATACACAAAGCCAAAATTCATATGACTATACGTTTGACTGACTGATATCTACTCCTGAAGGTTATGCGTTTACAACCAAGAACCTAACCCCAAGCTACCGAAAAATATAAATCCGTCAATCATGGTTTCCACTTGATAACGCAGTACACAGCATGAATCCCAATCGTGGTAACACCAGACAAAACTAGACCAGCTAAAGGCACACCCTAGCTGTGCATCAGCACTTTTTAAGGAGACTGTGGGATTAACCTTTATATATATATATATATATATATATATATATATATATATATATATATATATACGCCGAAATTTGTTACCCTAAACACTTGCAACCTCTCCAATTCGTCCTATGCCAGCCACACCAGCCTAGGTGTCATATGTTGGGGCAACTAATACTATATTTTCACCACGCTTCGACGAGAGGTTTAATGGGTTCGTTGGAATCCTCGTTAGGCAAGGAAGCCATTATAAACGGAGCACAGATCAAAGATTGGGAACAATTATGTCAAATGTGGACTTGGGTTCACAAGTGTGTGTATATATATATATATATATATATATATATATATATATATATATATATATATATATATATATCCCTACTACTTTACTGGAATTCCCAGAAACCTACTCCAAGACTTTTCCGTCAGGTGATGATATATATATATATATATATATATATATATGTATATATATATATATATATATATATATATATATATATATACATATATAAACTTCTTAAAGAAAAAATGGGATGCACGTCGAGTTATGTTTTTCCCACCATGAACATTTAACACCAACTATCACATAAACTTAACCTCTTATATCTTGGAACTTGGTATTCAACCACAGGGCTGATCCTTTACGACAAATAGAATGGGTAGTTAGTCCTTTCCAACGCTTTCCTAGCCAAATTCTCTCATACTTACTGTTATTCCAACATATAATACTTCTCTAGCTTCTGCAAAGTGAAGGCATAGACCAAAGGCATAACAGACACAGACCAAAGGCATAACAGACCCAGCCTTTAACATTTCGGAAAATGGCCCACAAGGGACAACGTACTTCCTCCGGACATAAGTTATGGGCTACGCTTGAGAGCTGCTCATATCTTCACTCTATTGTTTTAAAAAATATTCATATTTGCAGCTGGTGGCAAAAATGCTACCACGTACAATACCAATGAGAACGTCATCTACCCAAGCATTCAGGTCAATCCTAGCTCACCGGATCTCCCATTTAGACAAATGAGATCTGGCTGTGGGGAAGCTCGGGACTTTGCCTTGTCAGATTGCAACATTACTTTTACAACTGGTTCATTGCACAAGGAGGACATCAACTAATCAATTATAACCTATATAGCTACATGACATTCCACAAAGATGGGTAATCACTCACTATTATGGATTTGTGAAGCGTAACAATGTGATAACATGTGACCAAAGCAAAACACTCAAAAATGACGAGTCATTACTTATGTATCATGATATTCGCTCTATCTCTGCATTCTGATTATATAGTTTAACTCATTTGAGGTTATGCATATAAATGTGCACACAAATAACGGGTTAGGTAATAGGTGTTCAAATTACATTTTCTTAACTAGTATCAAAAAAAAAAAAAGCCAGTTTAGATATTTACATATATCTATAAGAAAAGGGTACCCTAAACAATCATCTTAACCTAAAAAAAAAAAAAAAAATACCATCTTCCATATTTTATGTAACGTCCCATTATATAATGAGCTGGAAAGCGTGCCATCACTTCCCCAAACTTTAACACAATGTAATACCATACATAATTCCTCATGTAAAGCAATTTTTAAGTGTGATCAATACTCTAAATACATTTCATTGTAATTTCGAATCCAGGAATGAAAACACAGCTTACAACCTCATCAGGACTTAGAAAAACGAGCGAGCAAAATTATCTGAGTGACATCCTACAAACTCTAATGAAACAAACGGGATAACTTGCAGGCAATCTGGACTCTGCCTGCTAAAGCTTCCATTCCTAAAACTTGTCCTATCCCCCAGTCAAATTAGATTTATTTGATTTCCTCACACGATATGAACATAGGCTGAAAACTCAACTTTCCACCCACCCTCCCTAAAATGTCTACAGAAAAGTTAGCGAAGAATGCAAGGTCTTAAATGTGATCAAGAATATTGCTGAGGCTAAATTATTCTAATTTCAAGATCCTAAGGGACCGAGAACTTGCACCATAGAGCAACTGATATTACAGTCAATGGAGTTCATCGAGAAATTACAATTTAAGAACCCTGAATTTAAGACTAAGAACTTCAAGCAATTTTTACTGGTCATATCGCATACAATGGGAAAATCGCATCAACCACTAACATGTCTACATCTCTCTGCAACACCCTACTTATAAGATCTGAATTTAATACTCCCACAGATCATCTCACCCCAATGAACTTTTTTTTTTCCTTCTGCCAAGATTCTGCCACCGTTATTTCTGTAATACAGCCCCAGAGGCCAAAAATACCTCGTAGATCCCCACCCGTTGCCATTTCGCCAAATCGGTTCCAGTCTATCCCAAAACTTCACTTTAGTTGTACCCATACAAAACCTGCTACATTAGCTAGCTGCTACTACTACGCCAACCGTAGAACAGGCACTACAAGCCCTTTTGTTTTAGATACCTAAATGAAAGCTTAAAACTCCTAAATCTAGCGTATCCAAGTACCATTTTATTATGAACAATTTACATTTAACTAGTGCAATATGGGCTTATGTTTAGTGGTCAGTAGTGGTGATGGTCGATAATGTGGTGGGATGGTGGTGGACCCAGTGGCCATCCTACCCTCCAACCGGGTACCGGGGGCCTGCCACGCCCCCGCAGCCTCCATCCCCCGGCACCTGCCTCCCTACATCGCTCCTGGACACAGGCTTCACCATCGGGCACAGCAGCAGCGGCACCAGCAGGTAGCGCCGTGCAGGTGTTAGGGGCAGCGCGCCCCTCCTATGGCGGCTATTGATTCTCGGGTGGGAGTTGCCTGCACCAGCCAGATCAATGCCGGCCTAACTCCGCCGCCCTCTAATTCTACAGGACTATCATCTACTCTATACATACTTGGCACATGCCTGTATAGCTGGGGCCCGAGGGCACCCAGTATCAGGCCCGCCGCCCACGCCCTTAGCTAAATAGTCGTGCCCCCAGCTGGGGCGCGGGCGTGCGGGCCACTACTTACATCGGCCATGGCTGCTGGAGTGACGGGTCTGGACGCTCAGCAGTAGGACGGCAGCAGAGGATACACAGTATCCACGAACAACGGCGACGCGCTGGCTCACAACCAGCACCAACAATCACTGTATGTACACACTTATGTACAGGCCACTAGGCTACGTTCACTTTGTACACTCGTTCACTCGCTCAGTGTTGCCCTCTTGGACCTGTGTAGGTATTCGCTACAAGCACATTCTTCACAGTGTGTGTGAAGTGTTTGTTGGTCGACACTAAAGGGCACAGCAGCACGTCCGCTCTCGACGAGGCGCGCCTCACGACAACTTCAACCGGCCAGAGTCGGCGCATCGGCGGCCCCGCGTTTACGTCATCAATACGTCACTCATACGATGCCGACTCCCCTCTGCTAACACACATCATCACATTTACTGCCTTAACCAACAGATATATCACCAGAAAAAACATACTAATTTGTCAATAAATAATAGTTACAAACGATGAATATGTAAACGCTAGGTAATATTCTGAAGTAGTTACAAAAATTTGAGAAATAGCTCTTTCAAAAGGCAACTCGCCCGCGAAATACCAACCTTACCGACTGACCCTCAGCCAGAGTATCGATCTTGAAGTGTAGCTGGGTAACCTTGCTTCTCATCACTCATGCTATTGACTGCATATCCTATTCTACTGTCCCTTATGAATATTGCATCCCAGTACTATAAATGACCTAAAACTATTGACATACTATCCTACTAAAGTATACCTACGGTTGGTAGTACAAAGTACATGGTAGCCGGTGGAGTTCAGTTCATATACTTGCAATATTCTGACAGTACCGGTATATTACATGGTTCCTTTCCGTACAGGTCATGATACACTCTCTAGAACTATCAATTCACCAAAACATGATGAAAGACTTCATGAATACTACTGTACAACTGGTACTTCTTCATCGCCTTTAAAACGAAAGTGACATAGAAAAGTAAGGGGCCAGTGGATAGGTTGGTCTTGGGTACCCTGGCCTGCTCTGAGTCGGCCAAAACAGGTCAGCCCTACAAGACACAGACTTCACCAGATTAGGCCACCCGTCGCATAACAAACCCATCAGTTAAAGTCACCAGTTGTCTTACTTATATTCTTTTGTTTATAATCCTATAATGTCGCAAAGATTGGCAATTATTAACAAAACTGGAGACCAGAAATTGAATAATATCTTTGCTTATTAATATGATGAGAATGTTCTTACCTATCTACCTGCTGTGTCCTACACTCATGTGCCTTTCATGGACAGTGGTACCAGTTTAATGAATAAAATATCTGGTAGACAGAGCGTTTGGGAAAGAATACCAATATTCAGTGACAGGCCAACTCAAGGTCCTCCATAAAAAAAAAAGCATGATGCCATAAATAGTGACGTTGCATCCAGAGCAAAGGACATCAGATCACATACATAAAAACGTGAATGCTATTGTGGTGTCAGGACGAACAATGGCGACGCATTCATTTTCTATGGGTCCTTAGTACTGTCCAGTCTACTACCCAGGCGAAAAGTAACAGAAAATGTTCAGTGAGTAGAATACCTTTAAAGGTTGTCTATTTCTGAACTATGGTGTCATCTAACCCATTGTTTTCTTCCGGTGGTCATACAGGATACTACTTTCTAACTTTTCTCAGCGATTGGACAATAAAGAACATACGTGACAAAAAAAATCTTGAGTAAAACTGACAATTTCAAGTCATATGTACTACTGACAGAATGATAAGGTCCTACATCAAACAGTGGTAATACGTACATACAATGAAATACAAAAGAACTGAAGAATTAAGAAAGTACTCTGTACTCTTAATTTCATTATATATCGGGCCTCAACATGCAGCAAGGTGTAAGGCGTGCACGAGATAGAATGAATTGGAACGATGTGGTATACTAGGGTCGACGTGCTGTCAATGAAGTCCCAGAGCATGTGAAGCGTCCGGGGTAAACCATGGAAAAATCTGTGGGGCCTGGTTGTGGATAGGGAGCTGTGGCTTCAGTGCATTACACATGACAGCTAGAGATAATGGATGTGAGTGGATGTGTCTTTTCTTCTTCCGTTCCTGGCGCTACTTCGCTAACGCAGGAAACTGCGATCAAGTATGAATTCAGAAAAATACATATATACATGATACTGAAACAGCTCTTTGAGAGCGAAGGTAAGAGAGTGTGAGCCACTCGCGTGATATCAGGATGAAATAAAGCCCAGATATTGCTGGGTTAATACTTGCATTAGATTTTTTCTTCACATGTATCAGCTAACGTGGCAATTGACCCCGAGGTGAGGAAGATAAGCTGAATTGTCTCGTCGACCGACTTACTGCCTTGGATTCAAACGCAATCCCGTGTGGTTCACACCCAGTGACGCTAACCACTATACCACATGGGAGTTTAAATATATATATATATATATATATATATATATATATACATACATCAAAATACTGATGTATGTAAATCTTCCGACACAGAGGACAGATGCATCGGATCACTTAATAAGTTTAAGTACGGAGCGGCAACATACCGCCTTGGGATCTTGTTGTCAGTAAAAGGCAATAAGAAAAAACTGCAGGAAAGGAAATTATATACAGTAGCCAATCTGGCGTGGCACGGCAAGGCTATGACCTCCATCAAACCCTATCTACAAGAGTGAAAGTTAGACTGGAATACGAAATTCGAGACATGCTATTAATGATCTATATAAACCTTCAAGATAGCTATAGTGATAAGGAATATATTCCACATATATGAAGGAGGAACAGCGAATTTTATGGTATTACCAGAGGCGACATCTTAAGCTAAACATTGCCGCGCTGTACGATAAGCTGGGACCCAGGGCGGCGTGTGTCCTACATTAGCCTAGCTGCCGCCTTAGGTGTTATAAGGACGTTACACGAAGGGAATATATATATATATATATATATATATATATATATATATATATATATATATATATATATATATATACATACATACATACATATATATATATATATATATATATATATATATATATATATATATATATATATATGTATATATATTCGTGTTTCCTTGCGCTACGTCGCTAACGCGGGAGACAGCGACAAAGTATAATATATATATATATATATATATATATATATATATATATATATATATATATATATATATATATATATATATATATATAAAGTAAGAACAGTTGATTTAATGATGGGGAGACGGATAATGACAAGACTAGAGCGAATAATGAACGGAGAGCGAATCAGTTGGCGTAACCAGAGGCCTCGGCACCACCTATACGTTAAGACAAAACTTAATGATTATAAAAAACTGAAGACGAACATTTCTCTGAGATGTGGATGACGTCAATGACTACACAAAACAGGCACAGAAAATGGAGTACTTGTACACCACAAACGAGAGACCCAGAAGTTAAAAGGATAAACTTTAGTGTGTATATAGATAGATAGATACAGAGAGAGAGAGAGAGAGAGAGAGAGAGAGAGAGAGAGAGAGAGAGAGAGAGAGAGAGAGAGAGAGAGAGAGAGAGTCCACTCCAGCAACATCTTATTCTAAACATATAGTGGCTTAACATCACGGTAAGACCCAGCCTTATAGACGACAATACCCCAGCCCAGTGTTAGTCTACGATAACCCTTCTGCTGTTATAGCCTACGACAGCCACTCCAACGCTACCGTGTGTCGTGTCAGGGGTCATCTAAGGTCAGGGGTCATCTAAGGTCAAGGGTCATCTAAGGTCAAGGGTCTTAAAGGCTTAAGATGGCCTCAGGTCTTAATCCAGATCGTGGGTTCTCAAGACCACAAATAAAGCAAAAGGTCCTAAGAAGTTGTTAATAATAATAATAATAAATAATAATAATACAGGCTAGAGTTCTGGGTAAATCTGTACGAAGTCTGTGTGCAAAAAATAGGTGAATTCCTCCTGAAACGTGGCCAGTAAATAAAGAAACGAAAACGGGGCCATGAGCTTATGAAACTTATGCCATGATGTTCATGTGGACTACAGGAACGGTCATGAATACAATCAATACAGAAGAGAAATATCCTCACGTAGAAGGCCAAGTCACACACACACACAGTCCTCCCCTTCCCCCCCTCCTCAAGGGTTCACCACAACAACTAATTCATACAAGAACATTCGAATGGAGGGTGTCCACCTTCCCTCAATGTCAAGACATCATGTGACAATGGCGAGTCCTTCCCTTTCATGTCTCCTCCGCGGAGGAGGAGGAACAAGAGGTCGGCCTACTTTTCCTCTCCGTCCTTGTACAGTTGCGGTGGGTCCAGACAACCTGGTCACGTCCCAGGCTGCAGTAGCTTAGTGTACACCTCAGAACCAGACTACTTTCTCGCGCGTCCTGTACGTGGCGGCCTGCTCCGCATCCCCAGCAACCGTCGTCCCCCATGTGACGCCTCAATCGACGAGTCGTCTTTCACCTGTCCTGCTCGTAAAGGGTGACGCTACCGCGCGTCACCCGTCCGTCACGGCGGTTGGTGACGCAACTATGTCATTAGTTGTCTTTTCTGCTTTACTGTTCTGTCTCCATTTACAGTGGTGGGTAGGGAGGAGCCTTCTGCTTCACTAACCTCCCTCCATCATCATAGATCAACAACTTCATAACACTGTCTTCCGACAGCCATGCCTCGTCACAGACCTCCCTGATGTAGCAGTTAGCGTTACGGACCGTCACGCAAGGCCCGGGACGCCCGAGATCAAATACGTATAGGTTTGAATACCGGTTGCGGCAGCCAGTCCACAGTCTATCCAGCTGTTCATCCTCCTCTATGGGTTGGTTGAAAGAAGAGGTACCTCACGTTGACTAGGGCTTATGTATGTATGTATATGAGTATACATCCATAGAAGTAAATACATGGCACATATATACAAGGTTAAGAGACGAGGCAACACGAGGGTAAAACTCTCTCCCCGTAACACACAAATGGTAATCACAAACTATGTGGTCGCCTATCATCCGTCTCTCTAACACTGTAACTCCCCTCGCCACTCATCCAGCGGTGGTGATGGTAGGCAGATGGATGACAACCCTCACCCTCTACCCCACCCCATCACTCCTAAAACCCCCCTCACTCATCATACGACACGCAGGGGAAGGGGACAAGGAGGTGAGAGCATTCAGGAACCATCAACAAGCAACCCATACCACACTCTCTCTCCCTCTCTCCCCCCCACAGCACTCCTCCTCCTCCTCCCTCTCCCCCTACAGCACTCCTCCTCCTCCTCCCTTCGTGCCATCATAGACCCCCGCCCTCGTGGACTGGGCGAACAAGGCAGGCGGAGGGGTGTACCCCATGGGATCAAGGCAGTGCTATGTTCCTCATAGCAATAATGTAGTTATTGGGATGGTGTGTCAAGGACGAGACGGTCGTGCGTGCGTATTTAGCTTGGGTCGTTCCCTATGCCATGGACGAAGCCGTCACTAGGTCATGGCGCATGACAGGTACTGAACGTGAAGGATATAGCAATTGGAGAAGGATAAGAGAGAGTTGGGGGACGGCAGAGATGAAGGACTCAGGAGATAACAGTAGAACTGTTTAAATGAACGAGTTATACAAAAATTTTTTTTTTTTTTAAGATAGAGTTTTTGAGGTCGACGGTACGACCCTTGAGCACGAGGGTACGACCCTTGAGCATGATGACCTGACCTGTGAACTGGCCATTTAGGAGGCTTTCCTCATCTTTTCTGCTTCCTCATTTCAAGGAACCTTCAACACACACACCATTTCCCGCGTTTACGAGGTAGCGCCAGGAACAGAGTAAGGCCGCATTCACTGACATCCATTTTCTAATGGTCATGCGTTATGCACCGAAACCACAGCTCCCTATCCACAACCAGGCCCCACAGACCTTTTCATGGTTTACCCCTGGCAGCTTCATATGCCTTGGTTCAGTGCCTTGATATTAAGTCGCCCCCCTGAAGACCACAGCGTTCCAATTCACTCTATCCCGTGCATGCCTTACACCCTCCTGTATGTTCAGGCCCCGTTCAGTCATAACATCTTTCACCCTCCTCCTTCCATCTCCAATCTGGTCTGCCTTTCCTCCTCGTCCCTTACACTTCCGTGGTCTCTACATGAGAGGGAAATCGACCATGAGCCATTTTACAATCCCAGAACATTTGAAATCCCTCATCACACACTGTCTCTCCCCGCCCGCCTCAATACATAACACACAGCCGCTGCCACTGGGATGTCGAGGGATTACGCATACAACACACTGGTGTATAATTAGGTGCATAACAGGGACCCACATATGCCTGGGTCCTCGCTAGTCCCACCAGCACACAAGGATGGACATATTCCCGCCAATATCACCGGGGGCAACCCCCCCCCCCTTTCCTTCGACCATCCCTCCCCCTCCAAAAAAAAAAAAAAAAAAAAAAAAACATACGCGCTCTAAAACCCAAGTATTTGATCCCGGTTCGAATCCTGGAAGACGCATAGGGGAGACTTGATTTCATGAAACATGACGTGATATACGAAAGTAAAACATCACAATATCGAGACTCATACATCACCCAAGACGTGACGCCAAGCACTGGGCAACTATAACTGGTTGTAACTGGTTGTGGTTGTAACTGGTTGAGGTTGTAACTAGTTGTGGTTGTAACTGGTTGTGGTCGTGACTGGTTGTAGTTGTACGGATCGTTGGGTTGGTTCTGGGGTGTACCGGGGGTTGTTGGGAGGAGAGTGGAGGAGGGAGGGAGGGAGGAGGGATTGTGCAAGACCGGGAGCGTCATGAGGGCACCGCTGGGGCACTACCTATGGCCATTAGCATTCAGCACCGGCCAGGGTGTGTGTGTGTGTGTGTGTGTGTGTGTGTGTGTGTGTGTGTGTGTGTTGCCCAATGTGGCAGACCAGGGGCCAAGTTGCGACACACACACACACAGAGCTGACTGACGGCATGGTCTTTGTGGTACAAAGCTCATGTCTCCTGTAGTACAGCAGAGTACAGGGACTACAGTGTTTGCTACATGTTGTGTAAGGTCGGTCTCATATGTCTACGTGTTGCTTCAAGTCCCCTGTTGGTGTTCGTCAGAAAAGGCAACATGTTTCTACTCTCTCTCTCTCTCTCTCTCTCTCTCTCTCTCTCTCTCTCTCTCTCTCTCTCATACCTGCACACAGCTCCTCGAGTTATTCTGATAACATTCTCAGCATCTACTTGTTCTTCACTCGTCTCATATCTTCGTTGTTGTTTTTTTTAGAGATGAACGGTCTCTATTACGCAGGAGGGAAAGTGTCACCCGCACATGTCTGGGGAGTGTAGTTTCAGGTGGATGAATGTCCGTGTGTGTGTGTGTGTGTGTGTGTGTCTGTGTGTGTGTGTTTAGTGAATGTTGAGTCTGCTGGGTGATGGAGGGACTGGCGAATATAGATGGCAAAGCATTCAGGCAATGGTAAGTTTTTCTGTTCCTCCTCTAAAGTTGGTGGATGGGAATGGTGTGGTTCAGCAGGAGAGGGTCAGGGGCTGTTGTAACCAATTCAATGCCAAAGACTATGATGAAATGAGATTGTATCACGATTATCTTTTTCCTGTTTCGTTGTGCAAGTGTTACGTGTTTCGTTGTGCAAGTGTTACGTGTTTCGTTGTGCAAGTGTTACGTGTTTCGTTGTGCAAGTGTTACGTGTTTCTCGTTGCTAAGGAGCCACTGGTTGCTCTCAACGTCCTGTTTTAGTATGGGTCACTGTTTTCATGTGCATGATTCTGGGAGGATGGATGGTACATCATACATATGTATACGGGGGCTAGGCTACCTGGCTGCCACACACACACACACATATATATATATATATATATATATATATATATATATATATATATATATATATATATATATATATATATTGGATCTCGCCTTGTGGACGAGGCTAGCTCCCTGTGCGCTGCAGGAGCTTTGTACAAGTACTTGCACCAAAAAACGTACACCACACACCTGTATACACTGAAATTTTCCATTTCAAACTATATCCCTCCCTCTACCCCATTTCTTTCTCCTATCCTCCACCCAACTACGTAAAGAAAAACAGAGAAAGGGAGCGTTTATGCTGCTGTTCGGAAGAAAATGGGAATCACGGCCCCAGCCAAACTGCCCCCGGTACACAAGTCATCTTCAGCACTCGTGAAATTCGCCGCAGAAAATGGGAGACACAGGCAAAAGAACTCGAGGAACTTCTATAAACATCACGACTCTTGAAGCCATCACTGAACTCTTCCTTAATCCAGTGTCAACATTCTGATACAAAGCCACAGTAGAATTCACCCATGAAAAAGATAGTCATCTCCAATACAAATGGTATTAATTACTTATGCTAAAAAAATATATATCTTTGATATAGATAAAAAAGTGTTAGTTCTGCAAATAATAAGCTAAATATCAGGTGATGATAATGATAATTAGAGACATTAATGCACACAATACATGTGTGTTACTGTTCTCAAGGTGTTACATACAGACATACACACGTACGTACATCTTGTAAAACATATGAAACACAGAAAGTCCCATCCTAGCATCACTACAGTGGGTGATGCCATCCCCCACACTGAGAAACGTAATTGGGACGACCCTCGTCCACCTTCCAAACACTAGAAAAGGATATTGTGACGATCCTCTACCTCCTCCCAAACACTGTCGAACGCCACTATGACGAACCCTCATCTACCCAAACACCATAGGGCCATTGTGACGACCTAAACCTCCTCCTATACACAATAATGGGCCACTGTGACGACCCCCTCACCCACCGGTGCACTGTACAGAGCCACTGTGACGACCCTTTCCTCCCACAGTAGGCAATGGGAGGATGGGCCCCTAGGGTTGGGGGTATGAACACCTAGCCTCACACTCACGACTGCTGAAGCTAAACAAGATACGAAATAGGGAAAAAACATACCTACAGACGAGAAACAATTGGCATAATACGAAAGCCAGACCTACAGAGGATACAAAATAAGACAAAACACGAATCCCAAAGTTACAAAAGATACAAAATAAGGCCCATCCATTCGTCACACACGAGAGGTAGCCTCTTCCTCCATCGCCAACAACGCTGAAGAACATCTGGGACGAACTTAAAACTCAGCCAGATAACACATCCACAAGAGGAACGACTGCCTACAGTATGACAAACACCACAACGACAACCACAACCTCAGACCTGGACAACAGTACAGACATGGACCATCTTCGGTCCCAGCGGAGCCTCAAGGCACCAAGAAAACCATAGGTTGATGTACACATTGTTCAGTGCTCCCTCCTGGTACATGTCCTTTCTCTTAACTGACAGAACAGCTCGGTCACATTCACCCCCTCCTGTCTGCTGCGGGTATATAAATAAGGCACCGAAAACATGTTTTCTAGGCAAATATTATATATATATATATATATATATATATATATATATATATATATATATATATATATATATATATACACAAACCTACTGAGACACTAACAGGAAAAAGACAAGAACGTGTTCATTTGCTTCGCCACAGATGTTACAGCAAGTGATATGTGTTGTCCTCTTTCCTGCGTATCATTAGCCCTGGTTTCCTCGCCTACCCTGACCCTCCCAGCATCATGGTCAGACCTGTACACACACACTCCTTCAACATCCGCATTCCCACTGCTTGGTTAAAATTGTACACTGTACCATACTGAGTAATTCTGGTTATAAGTCAGACCCTCTTACTTTTATGGGTCAATCTGGCTGCAGTCTCACTCCACACACACACACACACACACACACACACACACACACATCGGTCGAAGCCCATCAGGTGTTTCCCCCATTCTACCCTAAGGTCAGTGGCTGCTGTGGCAGCCCTGGCCCCCTCCTCCCGTCAGGAGGTCACACACATGACCCTGCTGGCCTGAGGGCGTTGAGGGTGGGTGTGTGTGTGTGTGTGTGTGTGTCCTCCGGGCTCAGGTGGTGTGGCGGTGAACACCAGCTGACCCGCAGCCAACCACCTCATACCAGCACCTCCTCCGCCAGGTGGTAGGTAACTGGTTCTCTCCGGTATGACCCAAGCCAGTCGCCTCCTCCTCCACCTGCTGCCCTGCTGGGCTACACCAGTGTGATCTGCTTTCTCCCCCACTGTTCTCAACACACCGCTCGCTACACCTCCTCTCCCAACCATCTTCCCGGCCATGTTCACCGTTTTTTACTTGACCACGGACGAGTCTTTTCTGTGTCTCTCCGTCTGTCTCTCGATCTCCCATTCCCCCTAACTCTCTATCCAGCGTGGGTCAGGCTGAGGGCCCCCGCTCCTCTCTCTCTCTGGTCCCTTCTTCTCTTCCTCCCTCCAGTGCCCAACTTCCCTCCCTATGGCTGACCGTCTCCTCGCATCCCCCTACCAGCAAAGGACGGCGCCCTGTCGCAGCCTGCCCGTCTCCCTACCGGCCCCACGCCGGGTGGAGACGGTACCCTGTCGCATCCTGTCCGTCTCTCTGCCTCCTCACATCCACCGTCTGTCTGGAAAACATCTTTTCCTTCCTCCCACCACCTCCACCGCCGTCAGGAGACGTCAGCAAACCAGAATTAGCAGGAAATCTCCGTCAGCAGCTCTTATGGTCCGTGGTTGACATCGGCAGCGTCCCGTGGGCGTCACACGCGCGCGCGTGCCTCACGCACCCCCAAGCACCACGCACACCCTCATTACTGACTTGTTGCCATCTTAACGACGAGGACTTGTGAGAGAAGGAATACTACCTAAGGCCGAGCTTTCCAGGAGGAGGGTCCTCTGCCTTTCCAGGCTGTCTCGAAGGCTGGAAACTGCAGCGTCCAGGACCTGGCCCCCACAAGGGCAAAGTCGAAGGGAAAAAATCGACTTTCATTCTGGATCAGACGAACATTCTGCCGCATCGTGAGGGATCTGACAGTCCTTAGAACTCATTATACTAATCCTGGATATTCTCTCTCTCTCTCTCTCTCTCTCTCTCTCTCTCTCTCTCTCTCTCTCTCACACACACACACACACACCCTGGGCAGTCCGAGAGGGTCTGGGGTAAGAGGTTTTCCAATCAAGTGTTGGAGTCGAAACCTTTTGATTGGAGGAAGGTGAGTCAGTCAGCCAGGCTGGGAGACGGTGAGTCAGGCTGGGAGACGGTGAGTCAGGCTGGAGAACGATGAGTCAAGCAGACATTTGTGATGAATTCTGTGAGGCCTCAATCTATTGATTCATTCTGTATTCATTTCTATCATCTATCAGTCGTGTACATGAATGCTTCCAGTTGGTCAGGTCAGTGTGTTGTGTACGCTGGACGGCGGGACTCATGTGTGATGTTGGGAATTAAATAACTTTGTTAAGTAGTGGCAGCAGCGCCTGATGATGTGGTGGATTGTCTCCACGAAACATGACGTGCCACATGTATAGAAAATTTACATGTTAACTATAATTGTATGAACCCCTACTGAAGTGCAATTTCACCTTTACAACTTTCATCATGGGCCAGTGTGATTATATATATATATATATATATATATATATATATATATATATATATATATATATATATATATATTCCGTGGACTCATAGGAATATCTTATACACGTGCAAAATTGTGATCCTTTCCTATATATATATATATATATATATATATATATATATATATATATATATATATATATATATATACACCCGATATTACCTCATTGAGGTAACTGCTCAGTCACTCTTAAACCATCCATCAACAGACGCTTCCTACACACACACACACACACACACACACAAGGGAAAGAGGGATTCCCTTGGAGTCACTTCCGTCAATGTTCCTGGCATTTAACTTCGTCTTTCCGACGCCAGCCAGACTGACTGAGCCAGCCAACTCGGCCAGCCAGCCAGCGCCTAAGCCAGCCAGAGACAGCCAGCCAGCGCCTAAGCCAGCCAGAGACAGCCAGCCAGCGTCTAAGCCAGCCAAGCAGGTATAAGAAGTGATCCCAGGAATAATATACAAGTTACATGTATTTACCCATAAGCCAAACACAGTCGCGTCTTCCCTGTCTCGTTACACACAACACCAGGCGAGTGTCTGACGGGAGGCGAGGCGAGCGGTAGGAGTGAGTTGCGAGGGTTCGACTCCCAAAATATTATGCCCTGACGCAGACGGGTGTGGAGTGGAGGGGTCCTAAAATATACTCCCTCCGTCACATACCCCAACCCTACCCCCCCACACGCACGTGACGCAGGTGCGTCACTCATGACGCTAAAGCTGTTGGCAGTTACGTACATTGTCAAACGATAGTTGACAAAAATGATTATCTATCTCGAAAAATGAAGGAATTCAGCTCCAAAGTTTCAGTATATATATATATATATATATATATATATATATATATATATATATATATATATATATATATATATATATATATATATATATGCCCTCCTGACAATAGGGTTCGAATCCGTACCCAATCCTGCGGAAGTTGGGGAAGCTGACAACTAGGTTCCCACTCAGATGGAAGGGGTTCGAACCCTGCTATCAGGATAGCAATACGAGTTATATGAATGCGATTATGTATAACTATATATATATATTAGAATGAGGTGTGTGTGTGTGTGTGTGTGTGTGTGTGTGTACATACTGGCGCTATTATCATGTGTATGCTAAGTATGAACAAACGTCTGCAGGCGCCTTAATGTATACATCAATTGTTATATCTAACCCATCCGTGATTAGTTACAAAAATGAACACCGTCTTCTACACAAATGTTTCTAATAACTCGAAGAACGATATCAAAAACATAGCTTTATCTCGTAACAAATAGATACAAATGATGAATTAACCGACCTCGAGCCTAGCAGCGGATATGGCCAGGAGCGTAGTGACGGATGTGCGGCCAGTGACGTCAGTATGTCGTCATTTTGACGCCATAGAGAGGGTGGCTATGACGCCAGTGGATTGGCCTGAGAATATACACTACTCACTGCCAATAGTTATAATTCTCGCATTTCGTCAACGTTCTTAAAAAACTAATTTACAGCATTATCAACAGCGGTAATTAATCATTCTATTGTACCGAAATAAATTGTCTATAAAAAAGAATTCAGAGACCTGGTAATAATAACTAAAAGTTATTTCCGCTGGCGATAATGTGCAGGTTTCACAAGACATTGCACGAGCAAAGTGGTGTAAACACCGTTAGAAGCGTAATACAACTATTTCCCAATGGAGAATTCGACGAAAGTGACTCCAGAGGAACGCAAGATGGAAAGTTACCCGCCCATTCTCGCTCAAATGTTTCATAACACGAGCTCAGAACTTTATTTAAGGGTAAGAAGAAGTCTTAACGCGATGAGGTGTTTGCTTTGAAGAATGTATGTGAGAAATACTTAGAAAAGCAAATGGATTTGTATGTAACATTTATGGATCTGGAGAAGGCATATGACAGAGTTGATAGAGATGCTCTGTGGAAGGTATTAAGAATATATGGTGTGGGAGGCAAGTTGTTAGAAGCAGTGAAAAGTTTTTATCGAGGATGTAAGGCATGTGTACGTGTAGGAAGAGAGGAAAGTGATTGGTTCTCAGTGAATGTAGGTTTGCGGCAGGGGTGTGTGATGTCTCCATGGTTGTTTAATTTGTTTATGGATGGGGTTGTTAGGGAGGTGAATGCAAGAGTTTTGGAAAGAGGGGCAAGTATGAAGTCTGTTGGGGATGAGAGAGCTTGGGAAGTGAGTCAGTTGTTGTTCGCTGATGATACAGCGCTGGTGGCTGATTCATGTGAGAAACTGCAGAAGCTGGTGACTGAGCTTGGTAAAGTGTGTGAAAGAAGAAAGTTAAGAGTAAATGTGAATAAGAGCAAGGTAATTAGGTACAGTAGGGTTGAGGGTCAAGTCAATTGGGAGGTAAGTTTGAATGGAGAAAAACTGGAGGAAGTAAAGTGTTTTAGATATCTGGGAGTGGATCTGGCAGCGGATGGAACCATGGAAGCGGAAGTGGATCATAGGGTGGGGGAGGGGGCGAAAATTCTGGGAGCCTTGAAGAATGTGTGGAAGTCGAGAACATTATCTCGGAAAGCAAAAATGGGTATGTTTGAAGGAATAGTGGCTCCAACAGTGTTGTATGGTTGCGAGGTGTGGGCTATGGATAGAGTTGTGCGCAGGAGGATGGATGTGCTGGAAATGAGATGTTTGAGGACAATGTGTGGTGTGAGGTGGTTTGATCGAGTAAGTAACGTAAGGGTAAGAGAGATGTGTGGAAATAAAAAGAGCGTGGTTGAGAGAGCAGAAGAGGGTGTTTTGAAATGGTTTGGGCACATGGAGAGAATGAGTGAGGAAAGATTGACCAAGAGGATATATGTGTCGGAGGTGGAGGGAACGAGAAGTGGGAGACCAAATTGGAGGTGGAAAGATGGAGTGAAAAAGAATTTGTGTGATCGGGGCCTGAACATGCAGGAGGGTGAAAGGAGGGCAAGGAATAGAGTGAATTGGGTCGATGTGGTATACCGGGGTTGACGTGCTGTCAGTGGATTGAATCAGGGCATGTGAAGCGTCTGGGGTAAACCATGGAAAGCTGCGTAGGTATGTATATTTGCGTGTGTGGACGTATGTATATACATGTGTATGGGGGTGGGTTGGGCCTATTTCTCTCGTCTGTTTCCTTGCGCTACCTCGCAAACGCGGGAGACAGCGACAAAAAAAAAAAATATATATATATATCCCAAACGTAAAGGTATTCAGGTACCTAGATATGTAGAGAGGGAGGCCGGTAGATGGAGAGATAGTCGGGAAAATCGATAGATGGGCTGATAAAATGCCTGAATAAATAAGCCAGTACTGCTGACCATGGCAGCAACCCCCGCCAGCCCAGGTTGCCAGTCTTACTCTCGAAGGCCCAACGGTCTTGGATGTCGGCGGGCGGGCAGCACCCTAGAAGGCGTCGCTGACGATATTCGAACACTTATTTCACCACTGTACCTCCATAATACCTACCCGAGCCCCATTATTTCCCCGTCTTTCCACCCATGATACCCATCACTGTCCTCTACGTCACGCCACCCATACAAATTCAGCCTCTGTGAACGCAATCTCTGGCGCGGAGGGATCCGCTGCTGTCACGCGTTACTCAGAATCCTGAGACATCATACTTAAAGACAGCTGTCGTAACGCTGTGTCGTAACCGAGAGCCCTCACGAATTACGTAATCCCTTACGTAACATATTATAATTTCGTTGTCAATAAGACGTTGGCGATTGCATGGAATGGATAGTAATATCTGTAATCATCTGTAGATCTACGATCTATGATAGATAAACCTTCCATAAAGGTAATAGCTTACATACGAGACTCTCTCTCTCTCTCTCTCTCTCTCTCTCTCTCTCTCTCTCTCTCTCTCTCTCTCTCTATCTATCTATAATGAGTGCAAAATGGCGTATTTGCGAATATACGCCGGTTCTACACAACAGGTCAACACGTCTGAGACATCATATTATATTCCTATAATAATTCTAATTCATTATGTGGAAAAATTAGACCAAAAGGAAAAATGTATCAAAGCTTGAAAACGTCATAAAATTGTTTTGCATATTCATGAGAAGGAAAGAAAAAAACAAGAGGTAATTTTAACATAACACGAAATAATGGAATTACTTTTTGCGGTTGGTAATCATTTTTACGGTTGTTAATTATTGTAAGGTTAATTACTTTTACGGTTGTTAATTATCAAAAGTAAAAAGAATATTTGACGTCCAGGTTACACATGATGTCTCTCATTGGATTCCCATGGAAGGGATCCGTCGCATGTTCAATTTACCATTCCATTTGCCATCCCTTTCAAGTGACCCTAGATTTTTGGGGACTTGTGAATACAGTAACTGTATGGGAGGGGGGAAGGGGGGGGGTCTTTCCCAACCTCTTCCCATACACCCTCGAGGGTCGTCCAGGTTATGTATTCTTATACGTCAGAGGTCAAGGGTCATGACCTGGCATCTCGGTTCGATTTACAGGTATTACGTCTGTTAAAGTGACCTGGTGTTATGTCAAATTCACAGGTCATGACTCTTCCTCTCCTACGTACCCCAGGTCATAGGTCAGTCTTCATCTCCTACATACCCCAGGTCACAGGTCGTGACACCATCTCCTACTTAATTCAGGTCAGTCTTCATCTCCTACATATCCCAGGTCACAGGTTCCTACCTCCACAGGTATCTCCCAGGTCACAGGATCCCTCATTACCCCCACACACCTCCCAGGTCACAGGTCCACTCCTCCCTCTCCCAGGTCAGATGTTCCTTTCTCTCCTACACACATCACCCGAGACAGAGGCTCTTTCTCTCTCCTCTCCCCAAACATCTGCCAGGTCACAGGTCCACTCCTCCCACCTCCCCCAGGTCACAAGTGGCCCTCCTCTCCCCGGCTGAGGCGCCCTGGCTGACGGGCTAATGGCCTGGCTGATGGCTTTTCATTTTAGTGAAGTGGGCGTGAGGGTCACCCTATTGTGTACCCTGAGCTGCTGTGTGCACGGCCCTGAGCTGCTCTGTGTGTGTGTGTGTGTGTGTGTGTGTGTCCAGGGCCCTGAGCCGCGCGTGTGTGCACGGCCCTGAGCTGGTGTGTGTGTGTGCGTGACGGCCCTGAGCTGGAGTGTATATATGTATATATATATATATATATATATATATATATATATATATATATATATATATATATATATATAAAGAAAATCTATATTTTTCTCCGAAAATTTGAGTGAAAAAATTATGCAAAATTATCAAAGTTCTTCATCATAAATAGTTCTCAAAATACTCCACTTAAGTAGTAAAAAGAATTGCCACTTTATATTCCCACAGCAAGTTATTAAGTGCAAAACATATATTGATATATCTATTTATTCGTTTATTCAATTCATTTTATCTTATCATTTTTTTTTTGAAGAAGTTCAGGGTCGGTGTAGGAGCGAGATGTTCCAATACTGGAAATATCCCTCCGCCCGGCCAGGCAGGCTCCTTCCCTTACCACGTCTGATGCCTGAAATAGACACTCTCAATTTGCCTGCGCGCTGAGGGGAAATGGGACAATGGTTTCTGAATGCACGACCCCGCCAGTACCAAGGGAACGACCAGGCAATATCCGAGATACGACCAGCTAATATACGAGATACGACCAGCCAATATTCGAGGTACGACCAGACAATATCCGAGATACGACCAGCTAATATACGAGATACGACCAGCCAATATTCGAGGTACGACCAGACAATATCCGAGATACGACCAGCTAATATACGAGATACGACCAACCAATATTCGAGATACGACCAGCTAATATACGAGATACGACCAGACAATATACGAGATACGACCAGCTAATATACGAGATACGACCAACCAATATTCGAGGTACGACCAGACAATATCTATATTCTATGTTTCTGATATATCTTCCATCGAAAGCCTAGCTGTTCTCTTCTATACACACTTTATATATTATATATATATATATATATATATATATATATATATATATATATATATATATATATATATATATATATATATATGCAGGCCATACAGACCCCTGGGCCACAGCGATGTGGTCTGGCCTTAACACTAACGAAAATAATAGATGCAATAAATAAGCGAGTGCTAGAGAGAGAGAGAGAGAGAGAGAGAGAGAGAGAGAGAGAGAGAGAGAGAGAGAGAGAGAGAGAGAGAGAGAGAGAGAATCTATACTAAGGGTCTGGTCAAAGGTAAGTGACGCATACCTTTCACTTCTGTTACATTACAAATCGTCAAAGGGATAACTGTGCGCCCGTATCATCCCGCATTGCGCCCGCGTATAGATAGTCCTGACTTTTGCCCTTTACTTCAGTCTCTCTCTCTCTCTCTCTCTCTCTCTCTCTCTCTCTCTCTCTCTCTCTCTCTCTATTCTTCGTCTTGCGATTCTTTTATACGCGACTCTTTTTTTTTGGCATAGCGTCTCCAACATATGTGGCTGAGGTAAACCTGGCAGAAGGGGGATTCGAACCCATGTGGAATATATGTGGATGAGATGGAGGGGACAGTCCCCCGCCAGGGGTCAGACTGACGGAGCCGCACGCCAAGTTACGCCACACGCAACTGCATGGAGAGCGTCACGGGAGGAGGGGGGCTTCCCTGGTCTGTGGGATTGCGACACACGGGACCGGCGAACGCAGCCCTCCTGCTGTGTGCACAGCAAGACACCAGGTTCTGCTTGGGTATAGCGCACACGGTGGTCCCACACCCTCTGTACCGGTGACCCAGCTCTCGTATACCGGCTCCGTCCATCGTCTCACTAGTACACCAGTCCCAGTACACCGAGTCACACACACGCACACACACACACACAAATGATGACGTAGGGTCCTGGAATACGATTATAATTAGAATAATGATAAAAATCTAAAACGGTAATAATAATAATAATAACTGCCATGTTTATTTTTTACGTGTTTTCCCCCATCTTGGCGAGGTAGCGTCAGGAACTGAAGAACAATGGATTCCTGTACACTCGAGACACTCTTACTGTCGTACATGATGTAGTGACACCAGCGTATACCATCCACAACCATGCCACATATACTGTTTATAGTAGTAGTGGTGGTAGTAGTAGTAGTAATAATGATAATAGTATAATAATAATAATGATAATAATGATAATTCTCCCCTCCTGTATTACTTTCCAAAAGAGGAAACAGACGAAGGAGCCAAATGAATATTTTTTTCCTATGGCTCATTTACTTGTTCCTGATGCTCCCTCGTTCCCGCAGGAAACGGCGACCCCCTATTAGACAATAATAATAATGAATAAAAGATAATCTAATTAATGTTTAAGGCGACTTTCTTTACACTCTTTATGTCATTTGCTTTATGTTAACGTAGTTAAGATGGGCCAGAGAGGCTGAGGTCTGGCGATAAAGCTGCTGGAACCTGGAAAAGTTGGCTTGATGGCCAAATCTGGAGGCGGCCGCCTTGTGCTGGAATAAGGAAAAGTTCGATGAAACCAGGTATACCCTGCTTGTTATATAATCCTGGAACCAGGTATACCCTGCTTGTTATATAATCCTGGAACCAGGTATACCCTGCTTGCTATATAATCCTGGAACCAGGTATACCCTGCTTGCTATATAATCCTGGAACAGTCGCCGTGATCCAGGCGTTTGGAAAGGGTTGGCGTGTTGCTGGATCCAGAGACAGCCAGTCATCGTGATCTTGTACTTCTGGAACCTGGAAGAATCGGCCCGGTACTCTGGTCCTGAGGCATCTGCTGGAACCTTCAGATGCCAGATCTTGGAGAAATTAGCCTACTGCTGCTACAGCTGCCTGGAACATGAAGGAAGCGGCCTGGTGCTGCTACAGCTGCCTGGAACATGAAGTTGGCCTGGTGCTGCTACAGCTGCCTGGAACATGAAGGAAGCGGCCTGTTGCTACGGCAGCTGCCTGGATCCTTAAGCATCTGACTTAATGCCATCGTAGTTGCTGGAACTTGGAGCAACCGACCTGTTGCTATTGGAACATGTAACAGATGAGTCTGGTGCTACGGTAATTACTGGAACCTGGAACATTTGGTTCAACACTGATGCAGCCGATGGCACTTGAGGTACGTGGCTTTATCATGTAGTAATTGCTGGAACCTGGAACAACCGGTATGTTGTTGTGGTAGTTGCTGGAAGCTGGATCAGTCTAGTTAGTGTTATGGCAATTGCTGGAAGGATTAGAATGAATGGTACTCTGGCAACTGCTGGCGCCTGGAACAATTTCATTGGTGCTGTGGCGACTGCTGGAACCTGGATCAGTCTCTGGTACTGTGGCAGTCTGCTGGAACCTGGATCAATCTAGCTGGAGGTGTGGCAGTTGCTGGAAGCAGCCGGTTCGATGCCAGGGCAAGCTGGTGGTGGTACGACCAAGGCAGCCGGCTTAATGCAGCGGCAGCCGGGTGCTCCGGCTCCAGACCTCCTCCCTGCCGCCTGGCTGACTGGAATACTCAATCAGGCCAAGGAAGAGCCGGCCCAGGCCGCCGCCCCTCCCACCCTCCGCCCAATCTCGGCCGGTCCCCACAAGACGCACACAAGTCAAGCGGAGGATTACACACACACACACACACACACACACACACACACACACCTGCCTCGTTACTACAGCTTGGACAGACGCTCTCCAACGGTGACAGATTCCTCAAGAACCATCTACGGTTCTTTGGAAATGCGCTACAATCCCTAGCAGGTCCAGGCAGCATGCATTCTGAACCCATAGCATGGGCCTAGAGGCTTATAGTAGTAGGGATTACTATCATTATTAGAATTATTATTCATTTTTTGAGACATTCTGACTAGAAAGATGGAAAGGAACTTTTTCCAGGAGGCTTAGCAGACCTGCAAGGTTCGGGCTGGGTATGCATCCTGCTATTATGTCACTGAAAAAAAGAATTATTTCCAAGCGGACGGCCCGGAAAATGACGCCCAGATTGGTTCAGTGATCAATGGTGCGTTGCGGGTGCGTTCGTGGGATCCGCTGTTAACGCGCAGGTATCCGGCAGATCAATCACGAACGACGGACTCGCGTCGTCCTAACCACAGAGACACACGTCGCCTGCTCCTCCTCCTCCTCCTCCTCCTCTCTCTCTCTGCCTACCCCTCACCCATCCTTCTCATGTCACCTACTTCCTCCTCCTGCTGTCGCTGCTGTTACCTGCTGCTTCTGCTGTAACCGCTGCTGTTGTTACGTAACAGCGCGCGAGACGTGAGGGAATGTTGTGACAGCAAAATGTACACAGTGCGTTTGGGAAATGTGCGAGTAGTTTCTACGTGGATTTTGCCATGACCTTCTCTGAGTGACTGACTCACACTCACTCTACCGCGGGGCAACCTTCATTCTAACACAGCCTTCACAGCAACACAGGCCTAACAGTAACAGCCTTCACAGCAACACAGGCCTCACAGTAAAAGCCTTCACAGCAACACAGGCCTCACAGTAACAGCCTTCACAGCAACACTGACCTCCTTCCTACCACAGGAGTCACACGTTACCACACAAAGTAGACAGTACGGGGCTAAGTCACGCCTGACCACACACACACACACACACACACATATGCACGACTTCCAAACGACCATCACGACTGTCATCCAGCACGACCCAACCCTCGCACGCCAGGGGAAAAAGAAATATCTAACCTTTGTAACGCTCTGTTAACTGGCCAAGTGTCGTCTTATAGGGCCCAGGGTTATTACCATGTATGTACGCCTGTGTGTGTGTGTGTGTGTGTGTGTGTGTGTGTGTGTGTGTGAGAGAGAGAGAGAGAGAGAGAGAGAGAGAGAGAGAGAGAGAGAGAGACTCCGATGTGACATTCAGTCCCTCGAAAATTTGTCGTACAACTTAACTTGGGGCGAAGTGGGGCGAGTTTGGTGAATTACGGAGGGGCGACACAAGTTGGGGGAGATGACGAGGCGGTGGTGAGGGGCGGTGGTGTGGGGTGTGTGGTGTGGGGCGGTGGTGGTGTGGGGCGGTGGTGTGGGGTGTGTGGTGTGGGGCGGTGGTGTGGGGTGGTGGTGGTGGTTTGGGGTGGTGGTGTGGGGTGTGTGTGGGCCATCAAGCGACGGCTGGCTCGCCCGCCCCCGGGGGAGGAGAAAGAAGAAACTGAGAGGTGTTAGGTGTACATTTTCCTCCTCTCCCAAGCCATCTTAGAAGCCAAGTTCCTCCTCCTCCTCCCCGTTCTCCCCAGCGGTGTTTAAAAAGTCATGACGAGCGATGTAAAAGTTTCTGTTGCAATTCCTCCCCGAGCGAGGAGGAAGAGGGGTCGTCCATGGCCGGTCTTCTAGTTGGAGGGAGAGGCATGGGGGAGCATAGCGAGCGAGAGAGGAAGGTGGGGAGATTATGTTCACCCATGTGGGTGACGGACCTCTCCGGGGAGATAACTGGGTTCCTCCCCCACCACCAAACTTTGCCTATAGGGTGGGGGGAAGGGGGGGGGGTCTCAAACCTAACGTTCTGTAGCCAGGTTGGGTTGCTGGAACACAGCACTATACGTGTGTACATGACCCACTGTTGGAGGCAATGGACAATAAATGTTCATTTTTGGCTAAAAAATTAGGATTTGAACCAATGATTTCAGCAGTGACGTCATCCCCGTGTTCCGTTCGGGTCAGCCAATCAACAAATGTGGCAAAAATGGCTCATTACGATGCGACACAGAGGCGTTCCACAGACCTGAAGGCGTGGAAGTCTATGGTCTACCACATGTGAATGAGAGGAGACTTTACCACATATCGTTGCACAGAATGAGGCAGAGAAAGCCCCAGGGATAGGCACAGTTCTGTGACTCTCAGAGGAGCATTGTCTGTGGACAGGCTACAGACGTTCTGTGGTGCAGAGACACACGTGCCACAGTGGGGTCATCCTCATGCCTCTATTAAGGGAGGAGGAGGTCGCCCCTCACCTCACCGGGAGGAGGAGGAGGAGGTCGCCCCTCACCTCACCGGGCAGAGTGGCTGTGGCGTCCACCTTCGTCGTGTGGTGGTGACCTGCAGGTGACCTGCTGGGGAACGGTACTATGGAGGGAGGAGGGGCACTGTGGGGTCACCTTGTGGCCGCCCCAGGGGAGGTGGTGTGGGGAGGGGGAAGACAGTGGTTTGTGACACTGCCCCGCGAGCCTCACAGGGCAGGGTCTGGGGCTCACAGGGCAGGTTCTGGGGCTCACAGGGCAGGGTCTGGGGCTAAGTCGAGGGAAAGGGAGGAGTGTAGCGCACAGCCGGGACTGGGGCGGGGCAGAGGAGGGGGGGGGGGGACGGGGCTGGTTGGATGGGGCGGGGCCGGCACACGCCCCCTCCCTCCTCCTGCCAACCACGGCCCCAAAACTGACTACCTCCTCAAAGGTCACTGGCGAGGCAAGTGGTGAGGAAACAGAGAAAGTACCTCCCTGTTGGGGCCTGGCTCCCTGCCCAACCTCCCTACTAGGGCCCGACTCCCTGCCCCACCTCCTTGCTGGGGTCTGGCTCCCTGCTGGGGTCTGACACACACACACACACACACACACACACACACACACAGATTTCGACCTTAATGAATCAAGTGATTTATCAAACCGTGAAGGAAGGCTGGGCCGATGACTCAACAACTTTCTTGGTAATTCCCCAGAGACCAGGGGAGGAGGGCAGAAGGGCGCATGCGCTAGTGGTTTGCACGAAATCGGGGGGGGGGGGGGGATAAACAGATGCACACAGAGGGAGATGTTAGGCTAGGGTTTGTGTACAACAGGTATAGGTGGGGACACACGTGTTGGTTACCTGCTAGGCACGTGGTGGGGGTTGGGTGTCACGTGATGGACTGGAGGGGGGGGAGGGCACGTGGTGGGGAGCTGGGTGTCACGTGATGGACTGGGGGTCTCACGTGATGGACGGGGGTGACACGTGGTGGGGAGCCGAAAGTCACGTGATAGACTGGGGTGGGGGCACGTGGTGGGGAGCTGGATATCACGTGATGGACTAGGGGGGGGGGCGGCGCACGTGGTGGTGGGGGGATGAGGGGGCCTGGGGAGACAGGTTAAACTCGATGGAGTCACACACTGGGTCAGCTAGACGAGGTCAGGTCATGATGGGTCAAGTAGGATGCAGTCACGTCACAGGTCATGACAGGTCAAACAAACGAGGTCACAGGTCACGATGATGGGTCAGCCAGAGGAGGCCAGGTCACACCTAGGGACATAATCCCCCAGAGAGAGAGAGAGAGAGAGAGAGAGAGAGAGAGTCATGCGACACACACACACACACACACACACACACACACACACACACACACAAAATCAATAAGAGTCAATAAAAATGATGTGTTCTATTTAAGGTACAACTACAGAAGGGTAGAGTTGTGTGGGCGTTACCGTAGGGGTCATGACCTACAAGCTGTGTGGGCGTGGGACGTGGGACAGTACACAGGTCATGCATATCCCACAGCTGTGTGACACACACACACACACACACACTAGCAGGTCACCACATCACATTGACCATGAGGGCAAGGGGGAACGGGGGTGGGGCAACACCGTCTAATGAGGGGGGGGGGGGGTTCCTGGTCAGGTAAGGTCAGGCTCAAAGTGGAGGTGAGGGGGGGGGGGGAGTGACCTTTAACTAAAGCCCTATCGAGATCTAACGCGGGGGAGGGGGGTGGGGAGGGGGGATGGCGTAACCCCAATGACGTTTGAAAAACTAGTGATACATGTGCATGGGGGGGGGGGGGTCGCTGTACTGCCCCTCCTCCATGGGTTAGGGGGTCACTTATTGCCCCTCATGGGTTAGGGGTCACTTATTGCCCCTAGGGGCACTCAAAGGAGGAACTCTTTACCACATCCTTCATCACCCCCCGGCCCACAGGATGCAGTGCCCCGGACACACACACACACACACACAGGATGAGCAAGTTCACACTACCAATATTTAGTGACCTCTGACCTTAACCCAAAGGTCAAACCCGATCCCAATTTACAACAGATCCCAGACCTGTGCATCGGTACTTGTTAGGGGGGGAGGGGGGAGGGGGGCTGAATCAAACTCACCCCCTTCCCCCTCCGCTCACCTGCCACATAGGCCTAAGTTCGTTCGTTCGTGACCTCTGACCTTGAACTTGCGGTCAAACTGAACGCTCTTGCGAACTTGATCGAGAACACATGTGAATTATGACAAAAAAAAAAAATACAAATAAGAAACATCAAGTTGGGTTTATAGGATTAGAGTTTGTGCGATTAAAAATAACTGGAATATTCGAATCTTCGTTCGTGAGGGAATATCACCATCATCATCACCATCACTAATCACCATCATCACCATCACGGTCATCACCACCACCATGGTCATCATCAGTAATGCACCAGGACAGGTCAACATCTGTACAACACGTCAGACGACGCGTCCCCCCCCCCGCCCCAGGTGACGAGGAGTGGGGGGGTAGATATCCCCCCCCCACGTGATGGGGGTGGGGGGGGGGACCGGGCGTGCTGGTCTCGTGCTTTTCTCTGATAATAATCTGCTGACGGAGGGCGTCAGCAAGAACAGGAGGGGGGGATGGTGGGACACGGGGAGGTGTCATGCAGCGTCAGGCGGGCAGTGTGTCGCGCGTGGCAGGCGGTGTCAGGCAGGGCAGGAGGTGCCGTGTGTCAGGCGTGCGGGAGGGAGGAAGGAGGGAGGAGAGGGGTTGGCTTGGGGGGGAGGCAGGCCGCCCGCACTGCTCCCGCTCGTGTATTTCAACCCCAGGACGAAGGACGTCTTTTCGCCCACACCATCCTCCCACAGAGCCATCAGGCTTTGTACATCCTGGTGGAAAAAAGAGTAAAGCTGAGGGTCCTTCTCCCGTGAGGGTGGCGCACACACACACACACACACACACACACACACACACACACACACACACACACCTCGCTCAAGATGGTCCTCAGTGTTACACTTTCCCCAAGACGATATACGGAGGCATCATAACGGTCCATCCTCGTGTAGCTGGTCTACACGCACAAAACAAACTTTGGGAAGCAGCAGCACACATGTGTGTGTGGTGCAGCACCACGTGAATATGGCCGGGTGTGTGGTAGACCACGTGCATACGAAGCAGACAACAGAGAGAGAGAGAGAGAGAGAGAGAGAGAGAGAGAGAGAGAGAGAGAGAGAGAGAGAGAGAGAGAGAGAGAGAGAGAGCGCACGCAGCGGCAGGGTAGGGCCGGCCGGTGTGGTGTGCTAGTGCCAGCAGCCAGCAGGTGATCACGGATCATGAGGTAGGGCAACAACACTCCTGCTGCTGGTGCTCAGCGCAGGGCGTCGATGCCTGTGCACTGAGCGGCGACTGTGCACATGCGCTACTCCCGTCCCCACCCTCCTCCCCTCCTGCTGGGGGCTTGGCCCGTGCCCAGGAGGGCCGCCCGCCCTCCCCATCTCTCTCTGAGTTCCCTGCTGGAGCGACAGAGGTGCTGGAGTGTGAGGGGAATGCGTTGGAGGAGGAGGAGGAGGAGGTGTCCCAGCCCGTTGTCATAGGAACGGGGGGGGGGGGGTAGCTGGCTGGGGTGGGGCTGGCGGAGGGCTCCCGGGGCGGGGCTGGAGGGGAGCTACCAGATCACCTGGGAGATAATTCAGTGAAAGTCATACGTTAGACGAAGCCATCATCACCCTCACACCAAACGGTGCCCCTCACAACAGACAGCCCCACTCCCCGTTACCTCACAACAGACAGCCCCACTCCCCGTTACCTCACACCAGACAGCCTCACTCCCCGTTACCTCACAACAGACAGCCCCACTCCCCGTTACCTCACACCAGACAGCCTCACTCCCCGTTACCTCACAACAGACAGCCCCACTCCCCGTTACCTCACACCAGACAGCCTCACTCCCCGTTACCTCACAACAGACAGCCCCACTCCCCGTTACCTCACAACAGACAGCCCCACTCCCCGTTACCTCACAACAGACAGTCCCCACTCCCCGTTACCTCACAACAGACAGCCCCACTCCCCGTTACCTCACAACAGACGAGGCTAGCCAGACTATCCAAGGACAGTTTTCCCTCACTACTTCCCCTTAACTTTGTCTCGAAAACTGTCGGGAAAAGAAGATGCTAAGCCACTCTGATTAATTCCCCCAGCAAAAACAACTTGATAATCTTTATCATAATACTTAGTGAAGAAAAATGTGCCACTCATTAATCATCGTCCCAAGTAATCCCATTTCTTTGCTTAAACTGGGATTAATCTATGGCCTCGAATGAGTTTGACTACAGTGATTATAAAAAGAAAATTTGTGGATGAAAATTTATATATATATATATATATATATATATATATATATATATATATATATATATATATATATATATATATATATATATCGTTCCAAAAATCTAAATTGTTCAAGTATATTGAGGTCAAAGTTAAAGTATTTAATCATTTCTGGGATATACGCTTACTTAAGCATACTTTGACCTATTAATATTTTCCATTGAAGATTATATTCTTCGAAGAAAATATATACTTGATATCGGAGCGAAAGTTGTAAGAATTGAAGAAAACGTGAGTAAAATTATGCGTGGAAATTATCACCAGAGGAAAGTATCGGTATTTTGATACTTTCTAGTGTGTGTGTGTGTGTGTGTGTGTGTGTGTGTGTGTGTGTGAGGCAGTCTTCCAACACAGCGCCCCCTCCACCAAAGTGGCTCACTCCACCATAGTGGCTCCCTCCAACACAGTGGTTCACTCTACCACAGTGCCCCCTCCACCACAGTGGTTCCAACAATATACTGTACATTGTTGGAGAAGTGTTATCAGACTGGTGGTGAGAGTGTTGGAGAAGTGTTATCAGACTGGTGGTGAGTGTTGGAGAAGTGTTATCAGACTGGTGGTGAGAGTGTTGAGGAAAACTTGGTGTGTCCTGAGCTCACACTACGGGGGAAGTTTGGCCAACATGGTGAGGTTACTGACCCCAGCTCCTAGCCAGCACCAGGACCCTCCTAGCCCCTAGCCAGCACCAGGACCCACCCAGCCCCTAGCCAGCACCAGGACCCACCCAGCCCCTAGCCAGCACCAGGACCCACCCAGCCCCTAGCCAGCACCAGGACCCACCCAGCCCCTAGCCAGCACCAGGACCCCTGTGCTGGACTATCCCTTATGACACCTGGACCTGACCCAACTCTTCACAAATTCCAGACCTGAATCTCCTGCCGTATATACACGAGAGAGAGAGAGAGAGAGAGAGAGAGAGAGAGAGAGAGAGAGAGAGAGAGAGAGAGAGAGAGAGAGATAGTAGTAAATGAGTATGGGACATAAAGGGACATGTGTTCCGTAACTCTGTCAGACAAAGACCTTCCATTTGGAAGACAAAGAGGTGACGGTGCCTTTAAGGGTTCAGAGGAAGAGAAAGGGAGAAGTGGAGGAGGAGGAGGGGAGAGGAGGAGGAGGAGGGGAGAGGAAGAGGAGGAGGGGAGATGATGACGAGGAGGAGGGGAGAGGAAGAGGAGGAGGAAATAAAATATGATTGTAACTTTGTCAGTCTATAAGTGTGGTGACGACAGGGACTTACATCAGACACACAAATGATAGACGACTTGATGGTCTATGATGAGTTCCTCTCTGCTGGAGGAGAGTAGCAGTAGTAGTATCCTATATTCCTGTACTATATAGACAGACAGGATAGTAATGCAGAAGGCTCCTTCCCCACTCACCACTATAGATGGAGATAGGATATTAAAGTAGAAGGCTCCTCTCCACCCACCACTATAGATGGAGACAGGATAGTAAAGTAGAAGGCTCCTTCCTCACCTGCCACTGGAGATGGAGACAGGGAAAGCAAATCAGAAGGCTCCTCCCTACCTAACAGTTTAGACAGATATAGTACAGTGAATCTTAGAGCCCCTGCGGAGGGTTCCAAGAGGGAAGGGAGTATAGTAGATTCCTGTAGCAAGGGAAGGGCACAGGTCTGAAGGTAGGGGGTCAGCCCAGCACACACTAGAGAGAGAGAGAGAGGGAGGGAAAGTGTAAACTCCCAGTAAATGTTACCAGGCCAGAAGCGTTTTGCTCAGGCATGTTCCTCAGTCACCTCACCGGTGGAGTGGGGGAGGTACTCCTACCATATCACGAGTGTGCACGAGATCGCTAAGCACTTCGAAGGCCCTTGGCGCCGAGTGCGTCTTGTGCTGGTGACTCCGACGACCATCTTTGGGAGCGAGTGGACAAAATGTACGCCATACGCTACGAGGGGCGCACCATCTTTTGGGACACTGTGATGGCTGTTCCGTTTGCGAAGGGTGGTATGCTGGGGAGTCCTGGTGTGTGTGTGTGGAGGGAGATGTCGAAAGACAGTGTAACGACGTGGGGAGAAGAGGAGGCACGGGTGCTAGGGGAGTATGTGTTAGTGTGTGGTTGGGGGTGAGGAGAGGGACATGACTGAAGAAGCCCTCCCCCCACCCACCCAAGACGTCACCAGTGCCAGGTGGGAAGAGGAAACAAAATAAATGGAGAGAGAGAGAGAGAGAGAGAGAGAGAGAGAGAGAGAGAGAGAGAGAGAGAGAGAGAGAGAGAGAGAGAGAGAGAGGATGTGGCAGACTATGGCAGTTGGGGGTGAGGTGTTACACAACAGGTAGCCCGAACGGAAAATGGGAACATTAGAGTGGAGGAGACAGACGCACAAACGCCTGTACATTAAGGAGGGTGAGAGGCATGCATGGGATAGAATTAAGAAAACTGATGTGGTATATGGGGGCAATGTACTGACCCACGGCACATGAAGCAGCCACATAATCTGCTGAGCTTGGCTGTGGATGGAAGGCGCTATCTCCGGCATATTATACACGACAGCTACAGAATGGATATGCAAAATTAGGCCATTGTTTTGTTTCTGGCGCTACCCCGCTAAAGCAGGAAAAAACAATCAGGTCTGCAAAAATTCGCGTTGACACAACACGTGGCAGTAGAACACTTGTCGAAGCACACACACACACAAACACACTGGTTCAGACCGGCATGTGACACGTCGTCGGGTACTACCCCCCATCCCCATCCCTTAAGCCAACAGCTGGTTTAAGCTACAGGCAACCTGTTCTCTACAAGGTGTGTGTGTGTGTGTGTGTGTGTGTGTGTGTGTGTGTGGAGGTGGTGTTCAGACAACGTTAAGCCACCTTCTCAAGAAGGCCTAATAGTCCAGGCTTTAGAACGTGTAATTTTGGACCTTATAGACTGAGCAGCTTTGGAGATGTTGTCAATGGGGCTAATTCCTTCAGGGCGTCGACACCGGGGGCTTCGTCTTGCCTCACGCGGTGAGTGCCCTTGGCCACTACAGTGCCAAGAGGAGAGTGCCAGTGACGACCAGTGACGAGGGAGAGTGCCAGTGACGATCAG
The DNA here is from genome assembly GCF_036320965.1 of Panulirus ornatus. Lineage (NCBI taxonomy): Eukaryota > Metazoa > Arthropoda > Malacostraca > Decapoda > Palinuridae > Panulirus > Panulirus ornatus. Next base: position 5,163,493 of record NC_092296.1, read on the forward strand.
TGCCGAAGGAGAGTGTCAGTGACGAAGGGAGAAGGCCAGTGACGAGGGAGAGTGCCAGTGACGAGGGAGAGTGCCAGTGACGCTCGCTGGACTAACAGGATTGGGAGAATGACATCCACAGATCTACGGGGAGTGGGCAGGCAGTGACACTCAAGAGAGAGAGAGAGAGAGAGAGAGAGAGAGAGAGAGAGAGAGAGAGAGAGAGAGAGAGAGAGAAATTTCTCTATCAACTTCCAAGAGAGAAAATGTTCAACTGACATAAATACACATTATACCTACAATGCGAAACAATGATAGAAAAAGTCGCATTATAAAGCTCAATATATATATATATATATATATATATATATATATATATATATATATATATATATATATATATATGTATATATATATATATATATATATGAAATATAATATTAGGAACTGTGAAGAACAAACGAACATGACTGACACACGTGGTGGAATCAATGCCTCAAATGCCTCCACTATATTTGGCGTCGATATATTCCCATTTTGAGAACCCAACACACAGCCTTCCACACCCACATGAGCAACACTACATATTCCCTCATCCTCACAAGTTCAAAGCGATGGGAAAGGTGGGGAACGTGGGAGGGGGAAAAAGAGAGAGGAAAATATGTTTGGCTGGCGTCAAGCGTGCGTTCCCTGACGGGAGGGAGGGAGATGAGGGAGCGAGGGGCTGCGCTCTTGTTTACCTTACCATTAAGCTTATGAGATGTGATCAGATCCTGCAGTTAATACCTCAAGGACAGGCGACACAAGCTCCCGCGGTGACCGGGGAGGATGACACACTAAAAGGAAGGCAAATGGTCCAATATTCTCGTTCTTTTAGGCTTTTTAAAATAAGCGACGGGTCCATCTTCGGATGGCGGAACACGATAGCGTTCGTGGATCTTAATATCCAATATAATACAAAACATCGCCTAAACTCAGCAATTAGAATACGTCACGCCATTGTCAACCAAAGGCCGTTCAAAGGCAAAAACATATGTCACACATATATACCCATATATCCATATAGATACATATATTCTTGGGTCGAAGGCCTTTATTATGGTCTACAGTGCATGTTGATGTCAGGCTTTAAGCAACACAAAGAGGAAACTAAAAAGCTACAGAAGTCAGGAGACAAGGTAATAAATAATCTAAAAAGTTTCTTTTGGAAGAAGTACAAAACTTTACCTCGTAAAACTTAAGGGTCAGGTGCTGGGTGCTCGGGAAGACTAGTGCAAGCGATAATTTCCAAAAGCGTTCAAATCCTATTGAGAACTCGGGACACCGTAGATGTAGAATAGAGTCTCTTACATAAACATCAAGTTGTGACCATAGTTCGGCGTTTGCCCGTTTGTTCAACCAAAAGGATCCAAACATCATTTTGGTCAACCTACAACACGCCAAATAAACAACCGCGTTCGTTTTATTGCCACAAGACCCAGTGTTCTGTGTCTTTGTTACCACAAAAAACGGACGTCCTGTTGTTTTCTCCACACAAAAGATAACAAAAAAAAAAAACGTCCAGTTACTTTACGTCTGACAACAGAGTTGTAAATACTCTACACCCAAAATGTTTTTACGATAATTTTCAGCTGTAAGATACTTTAAGATGAGGAATGTGTGGGTAGAGAGAACGTTATCTGGGTGGGCAAAAACGAGTATGTCTGAAGGCATCGTCGTACCACAAATATCTTATGGTTGCGAGGAATGGGCCATATATATAAGACTGTGCGGAGGAGGGTGGATGTGTTGGAAATGAAATGTTTGAGGGCAGTATATGGTGTGAGGTGGTTTGATCGAGTAAAAATATCTGGGTGAGAGATATGTGGTAACAGTGTGGTTGAGAGAAAAGAAGAGGATGTGTTGAAGTGGTTTGGACATATGGAGAGATGTGAGGAAAGGTTTACAAAGAGGATATATGTGTCAGAGGTGGAAGGAACAAGAAGTGGGAGGCCAAACTGGAGGTGGAAGGATGGAGTGAAAAAGACTTTGAGCGATCGTGGCCTGAACATGCAGGAGGGTGAAAGGTGTGCACGGGATAGAGTGACTTGGAACGATGTGGTATACCGGGACCGACGTGCTGTCAATAGATTGAACCAGGGCAGGTGAAACGTCCTGGGTAAACCATGGAAAGGTCTGTGGGGCCTGGATGTGGACAGGGAGCTGTGGTTTCGGTGCATTACACATGACAGCTAAAGAATATGGATGTGAGCCGATGTGGTCCTTTCTTCGTCTGTTTCTTGGCGCTACCTAGGTAACTCGGGGAAACGTCGAGAGAGAGAGAGAGAGAGAGAGAGAGAGAGAGAGAGAGAGAGAGAGAGAGAGAGAGAGAGAGAGAGAGAGACGGTAACATGAGGACGAGTCATCCCGAACCAGAAGGAAGCAATCTGACGCCAGCATTTACAGGCGGGATCGTCTTAATGTGTTACTACGTGTTATGGGCAGGGCTGGGTCGACGACCCCACCAGACGCAGCCCCATTATTCCTGGAGGAGGTCGCTTGGCCGCCTCCCCTTCTGTACTCCTCGTCTTACCATTTTGCCGTCGCTTGCTTCGTCGTCCTCCCTCCTCCTCCTACTATTTTACCGTCGCCCATCACCACTCGCCTGTATTGTTCGGCTCTGAGTGGTTTCCTAAGCTGTTACGGTCTGTATAATTCCCTTCGGCTAACACACACAACGAACCTCAGACATATTAAGCAAACTGCTCGACACGACACAAAGGGTGACATCACTGCATATTATCATCCCAACTTGACCCTTATAGTAAATGTCAACTCCAATTAAGGCAAATGAAGACGCCGAGAAAGAAAAAAAAGGAAATCAATTAAATTACGAGCAACATTTAGTGCACAGTACTAGTTCGTGAAAGCCCCAGACTAGACTGAAAATTACCGCACGAATGGGAGGGGTTCCCAGTAACGCCCTGTGGGAGACACTCCACAATGCAATCGAATATTGTGATTACACTCGTCAGGTCTGTGTCTCGTCTTGAGCACCTGGAGGAGGAGGAGAAGGGTCCTCCTTATATCGTGTAGCGTCCCATCTTGTGATCCATCGAGGGTACTTACATTCGCCCACCAAGGCTGGAGCAGAGGGCAAGTCTACTGCTCGCGTCCACACAGCCAGAAACAGACTAAACACGACCACATGTGCCTCCCTACATATGTAGTGGGCCAGAGGCATTGTGTAACAGGTCCGCACACCCGTTGAAATGCGGGGCAGACCCATGCAAAGTCTCTTCTCTGTGGCTACTGTGGTGAAGGAGCTTTGGCCTATGGACATACGTAGCCAACTTGAGGCCCTTCATGTAGTCATCCTGTGGTCACGCATGGCCTGCCTATGGCCAAAGTTGGCCAGCTTATGGCCACCCATGGCCAGACTGGGGCCACAGACGACCAACCGCACGAGACAATAGCAGTACACCATCGGGACACGTGAATATCGACCTACATGGCCGCCACAGTTGTGGAATGTTACTGTATTGTCTGACACAATGCTCCACCCTGACCCAACACTGCTCCCACGCTCCTCTCTATGCTCCACCCTGGCCTAACACTCCCATGCTCCTCATAAAAATCCAATATACATATAAAGCAATGTACGCTCTGCTACACGAGAATGCATAATTAAAAATGTCTACCCAAAATTCAAACCTAGGTTGTCCACACTCACGCTTACACAAAGGTTTGGTTAAGTTGGTTTATTCCTGGCTATGGGTTTAACGTCTCTTAACTTGGGGTTTGTGAGGTTTAGTATTTGTGTTTTTATAAACCAAGTGACTTAATTGCAACGCAGGAGGTAACACGATGCCCCATCTTCATGGTGTTGGCTGCAAATCATGGGGTGGGTTGCAAATCATGGGGTGGGTTGCAAATGTCTTGTGAAACAGCTTTTTCGTATTGCCATGCAGCTGAACCACGTTCCTCTCTCATTTCTAAAGTGCGTTCAGGAACGGTCCAGGCCATCTGGGGGTCCAGGAACGGTCCAGGCCATCTGGGGGTCCAGGAACGGTCCAGGCCATCTGGGGGTCCAGGAACGGTCCAGGCCATCTGGGGGTCCAGGAACGGTCCAGGCCACAACACACCAACCAGAGGTTTCAGGAACGGTCCAGGATAGCTGGAGGTCCAGGACCCATAACAGCAGGAGACCCACAGACTCCAACCCTATTTGGAATGGGTTGGGCACTGGGTTATGGGGGTGATCCCTTAACACCATCCCCCAGGTTATGGGGGGCCCTTAACACCATCCCCCATGAATGGGTAAGCTGTGGTAGTTTAAGCCGACCGTAGGAGCAAATATCATTAACTCTCCTTGGGGAATTCATGAAGGAACGTATGCAAATGATGCTCCTCAGATCAGGTGACTGGCTACCCAGTGCTTACTGTGTTGACACCGAGGCAGGCGTCCGACACACACACTCAGGTACACTACACACTCTTAGTGTGTGTGTGTGTGTGTGATTACCAAGGGTAGAAGTAGGGGCGAGAGCCAGACACACTCACTTGTAACATCCTGACGTCACAATCAACACACTCGCTCACACTGGTTTCGGCTATATACTGGGTAGTACAACACACACACACACACACTTGGCTTGGCCTATAATTAGCACACCACCCTCCCGTCTCCTCCCAGCCATAACACACTCTCCACCAATGATTGAGAATCATATTCTCCTCTTTATTTAACTTTTGCCCAGGAGCTAATTATCTATCTATCTATCTTCCATGTCGTAAGTCATGGGGAGGGGGTTATGAGGGGGGAGCCTTACTCTACGGGGTCCTGATTCGTGTGAGAGGGAACCAGTCACAAGACGACCCAATGTTATGATTTGATTCTCTCAGTTCGACCCGGGGCGTCAACGCTACCAGCCAGCCATGGACGCGCCCAGATCATACCAGCTGGTTGTGGCCGACTACCAGGCGCTCTCTTCTCTCTCTCTCTCTCTCTCTCTCTCTCTCTCTCTCTCTCTCTCTCTCTCTCTCTCTCTCTCGTTCCCCTAGCGGCCAGATTGGTAACTTCCAGTCCAATCTATCCCACGTAATTAATTTTTAAAATATGCGTTGATCGATAAGGTTAATGTACCCTGGGGGAATACGTGTGATTTATGGTACGTCAATATAATTAATTGCTTCTCCATTCATCTCCACATGTGTATATTCAGACAAGATAAATAGATAGACAGATAGATATAGATAGCCTGGATGGCAGTTCCCTCTCGATGTGATAGAAAACCCGATAAGAAAGATTTGTTCAGGGGGGGTGAGGGAGGGGGGAGGAGGGGGGTTGGGTTGCATGGGGGAGGAGGGGGGTTGGGTTGCATGGGTTGACTTGAGTTTTCGGGCAAAGGGGGGAGAGGGGGTTTCGGGGGGGGGACAGGCGGGGGGTGGGGAATGCCACTGGGTGGAAGGGATAAGGAAGGGTGGGGGGGAGGGGGGCCAACGTAAAAAGAAAACGGGAGGAAGGGCGGACAGGAAATAACAGGAAGAATAGACGCGTAAAAAGACAGAAGAAAAACCTATAACATACGAGAATATAAGGTCGAAAATGAGAGAAAGAGAAGAGATTAAACAAAAGACTGGAGTGGGTAAACAAGCACAAGATATGATGTGGAGACACGAGACCTAGGTATGATGTGGAGACACGAGACCTAGGTATGATGTGGAGACACGAGACCTAGGTATGATGTGGAGACACGAGACCTAGGTATGATATGGAGACACGAGACCTAGGTATGATATGGAGACACGAGACCTAGGTATGATATGGAGACACGAGACCTAGGTATGATGTGGAGACACGAGACCTAGGTATGATATGGAGACACGAGACCTAGGTATGATGTGGAGACACGGGGAGATACGAGACCTAGATAAGACGGGGAGACACGAGGCCGAGATGTGATGGGGAGACGAGACATACAAATAACCCATTCCTGGTAGTGTACAAGGAATGGGTTGCTCACCCTGGGATGGGCGTCATGAGGCCGACAGTTGGACGACCAGACTCGAGGTGTCTGCGTCGACCAACCTCAACCCTGAACACCCCTCGCCATCCTGGGGTGAAGAAACCCGTACACAACCCCTTATCCTGGGGTGTCCACATGTACCTCTTGGGGAGAGAGAGAGAGAGAGAGAGAGAGAGAGAGAGAGAGAGAGAGAGCGCAGGAGCAAGGACAGGAGAGGAGACGAAGAGGGGAAATGGCAGAAATAATAATAGGAACAGCGAGGGGTGGGGAGAGCGAGGGGGCTGGCCTTCGAGTGGGGAGGGAGTGTGGTCTGGGGAGACATAAGAAGGGTGGGGAGCTTAGGGAGGAGGGGTCGAAACCCACATGACAAGGCACTACATAATAATAGCACACAACCACCCCCCCCATATGAAATTAGATCAACAAAGTTAAAGATATATATATATATATATATATATATATATATATATATATATATATATATATATATATATATATATATATATAAGGAAAAACGAAGGTTTAACGCTGACGAAAACAAAGGGGAGGAATAAACGACGGGGAGAGAGAAAAAATATAGAGGGAACAACGTACAGAGGAAGGAGGTAGAGGGAGGAAGGAGGGAGGGAGGATTTGTGAGGGGGGGGAGGTCTTCCTGCCGCTTGTGGGGCCAACACGAGGGTTAGTTGGACGTCTTCACTCTCAACCACCTGCCCCTGTGCTCCACCACCTGCCCCTGTGCTCCACCACCTGCCCCTGTGCTCCACCACCTGCCCCTGTGCTCCACCATCTACCCCTGTGCTCCACCACCTGCCCCTGTGCTCCACCATCTACCCCTGTGCTCCACCACCTGCCCCTGTGCTCCACCAGCCTCTCCACAGTAAACACCTCCCAGCTTCTGGACCTTGGATTCCACGCCACAGAGGACCATGCATCGAGGGCTTCCCTTTCCACTGAATGTTTGTCCGTTGCATCCACACTGTAAACACGCACCAAGCTCTCCATCCACTTGAGATTAGGAGAAAATACTTATCGTCCACTCCAGACACAGCAGGCATGATTTTTCGCGTCGTTTCAACACGAGAAAAAGATATACTCAAGGAAAATGGCGCCACTCAAACCAAATCTCTCTCCTCGACCTGCTGAACGTTCTTTCCACTCTGTGTGGCGGGGAAATAAACACTGTACGGCAGTGTTCTGAGTGGCTCAGGATAGACAGTGTACAGCAGTGTGTTCTGAGTGTCATACAGGAAGCAAGCAAGCACACACACACACACACACACACACACACACACACACACACACACACACTGGGCGGGGCCTCTGCCAGTATCCTACGATCGACCCAAGTCTACCGGTCCTGTAGAGATGAGAGGAGAGGGGGCCCCAAGAACCCCCCTCCACGGTCTGTGTGAGGTTCCCAGGGCCTGTGTGAAGGTCTTGGGGGCCTGTGTGAGGACCTCAGGCTCCTCGTGAGTGTCCCAGAGCCTGTGTGAAGACCCCCTATGTATGTGCGAGTATCCCAGGGTCTGTGTGAGGACCTCTAAGGACTATATGAAGACCCCAAGGCTTGTGTGAAGGTCCTAGGGCCTTTGTAGAGACCCCCTACTGGGTCCTTTTGAGGGTCCGATGGCTCGTGTGAGGACCCCTAGGATCCGTGTGAACCTATAGTACGGCGAGCGCCACGTCTGATGAACGTCGGGTGGACGCTGGCACGGGAGTGGCTCCGGCACACACCACACTGCTGGTGACCCACACATTCACACACTAAGCTTCAGCTCTCCCTCACAGTCTGGCGAGGTGGTCTCTTGACCTACGCTGGTCAGCGGTGTCTGACAATGGTCCGTCATGAGAGATATGACTCTGAGAAGACCTCTCTGCCCCTGACGAAGGCGTGGGCGTTGTAAGGTGGTTGACCGGCTTAGAAAACTCGGCCGATGGTCATGGAGGTTTGTTGCCTCCCGATCACTTTGAATAAAATAAAAACCTTGCTCCTCGACCCAACCAGGTGCGCTCAAATACTCTGACACAATACAGAAGAATCCAGTACTACAATACTCTGACACAATACAGAAGAATCCAATACTACAATACTCTGACACAATACAGAAGAATCCAATACTACAATACAATCTATTTCACAACCGCGTCTCCCTAATACAATAATCGCAACACATATATAGCTTTTATGTACATACATGTGTAGGTGGGTGGGTTGGGCCATTCTTCGTCTGTTTACTTGCGCTACCTCGGGAGACGGCGATTAAGTATAATAAATAAATATAAACACAATTTTCACTATGATTTACGACTATATCAAGTTTTTTCGAGTGTGTTTAAGATCTGATGTTGATGCACCCAGACGCATTTCTTATTAAAAAGATAAAAGATTATCTAAGCTACAACGAATAGAGATAAGACTTTTTTTTTTGATAATGTATCAATCAAGCAGGAAGAAATGATACAGTGAGCATATATGTATACGTACATAATGCGCCCCCAAGTAGGATTCGAACCGGTACTATTGTGTGGGAGCTAAGGACGTGAACTAATAGGCTATGGAGACTAGCTCCCACACCAATGGTACCGGTTCGAATCCTGCTTGTCAGGAGGGCATTGTGCGTTCTATGAAACTGCACGAACATTGAACTGTGTTCGTGTGTGTGTGTGTGTGTGTGTGTCATCATCGCTGTTCCTCCAATCTGTCCAATTAAGGACCCGCTGAGCCCCCTTATCCTCCCCTCCCCCCATACTTTCAATGATAGCATTTTCTTCCCTCCAGCTGTTGCGATGTTCAAGTTTGCAACATCAAACTACCAACAGAACACATGATGATGTCGTTGGTCAATATCTTCACATGAAAGCTGGATGCTTCAGCAGAGATATCTGTTATCAGTAAACAGCCCTGATACAAGGAGAAAATATTCTAAAGATAACCAACTGATATGCAATATATATATATATATATATATATATATATATATATATATATATATATTATCCCTGGGGATAGGGGATTAAGAATACTTCCCACGTATTCCCTGCGTGTCGTAGAAGGCGACTAAAAGGGGAGGGAGCGGGGGGCTGGAAATCCTCCCCTCTCGTTTTTTTTTTTTTTCCAAAAGAAGGAACAGAGAATTGGGCCAGGTGAGGGTATTCCCTCAAAGGCCCAGTCCTCTGTTCTTAATGCTACCTCGCTAATGCGGGAAATGGCGAATAGTTTAAAAGAAAAAGAAGATATATATATATATATATATATATATATATATATATATATATATATATATATATATATATATATATATATTCCTGTTATATATGATAGCCTTTGTGAAGCACGCTCCAATGAAAATTGGGAAACTCTTTTTCTCCCCCCGTTCACACTTTCCTATAAAATGTCCAAGGCAGCGTACTTTCCACACACTACATACTTAATCCTCTCATTTCTCTCCTCCCACCCACACATCCATCCCCCCCCACCCAACACACACACACACACAGGGGAATGAGGCCAGACGGCAGCTATCTCCTTACTGGCACACACTTGAGGACGAACCTTCAAGTGAGAGAGACTCTGGGAGGGACATTGTGCCAGAGGAGCACACAAAAGGGCATTGTAGCGAGTGTGTCTCACGCAAAACCACGACAGAAGAATCGTGAAAGAGGATATCACCCTCAGATTAGGGTCAGGAGTTGGAGGCAAATTGGTCACTCCATCAGACGAGGAATATAGAGTTACTGGAGAAGGTCCAGAGGAGGTGGGAGGAATATTCCTCCTACAAACCCCATGAGAAATATTGCCAGGGAGTAGATGAGACTCAAATTAAGGTCTTAAGTAATTGGTACTCTGGTCATTCCACTATAGGGAGAATATAGAGTTACTGGAGAAGGTCTAGAGGAAGTGGGTAGGAATATCCGTACCGGAAATACAGAAATGAGGTCACAGGGGAGGTTAAAGGTCATGGATTATCAAGATTAAGACTCAGTGAAAGGAGAGAGAGAGAGAGAGAGAGAGAGAGAGAGAGAGAGAGAGAGAGAGAGAGAGAGAGACATGATGACTGCTTTTATAGTTTTTCCATGACCATGATGGTTTCTACCCAGTTCTCCGAGACGGTGGACGAACTCATGAACAAGATTATAACCTGTACTGAACATTAGCATAAGAGTCAGAAAAGACGAGGGAAATAAGTCTACTGTAAGAGGCTGTTGGACCAGGGGAACGGGACAAACGTAGCGATGTTGAACAGAGTACAGGACCAGAGGAACGACTGAAGCAGCACTGAACACGGTACGGGACGAAACGAACCGACCCAAGTGGTGGTGTTGACGTGGAAAACGAAGAGACTTGTATGACAGAGACGCAAGGATAGAGACCATTCTTAAGGTCTCTATAGTGGCACAGACCCTCCTGAGGACCCGCCCCTCACATCCCCCACCCACTCTCTGACATGAGGTACTTCCCCTCATGAGTGTTACATCCCCTCACTCCTCTTCCTCACACTGATCACTCATAACCTAAGCTGTAACTAACGTGGGAATCGAACCCCACCCTCTCCTGCCTAAACTACGATCACTTGACGGATCTCTCACTCCCCCACACCAGTGCTGGGAGGGTCATCTGAGGTCAAATGAGGTCATGTGAAGGTTTTGAGGAGGGGGGGGGAGTTGGCTAATTTGAACCTGCCAGACGTATAACAACTCTATCCTTATTTTCGTTGCTTATAAACTAATTTTTGTAACATCAATTATGCATATTCACACTAAAGTCCTTTTTTTATATAAAATTCTCTCTGGATTGAGGTCAATCTTTAACGGCAAGCGAGTGATGGGTGTGAGGAAGACCAAGTCGACGCCAGGTGTGGCGAGGCAGGGGTCGGGACGTGGCCGCCGGCACTACCACACTTCCTCCAATAATATTGAGGTTTGCCTCTGGTGTTTGGTGTCTCTCTGAGGCCCGGCCGGCCGGCCGGCCAGCCACACCTTCCTTCCTGCCAGCCACACACACACGACCCAGCCGGTTCCTGCGTTCTTCCCGGGGTGTAACCCTAGGTCTCCCTCTGGCCTCCCTGAGGTCTTCCTGGGTCTTAGGGTCTTCCTAAGTCTCCCTCTGGCCTCTCTGAGGTCATCCTGGATCTGGAGGCTCTCTTCAAGTCTCTCTTTGGCCTCCCTGAGGTCTTCCTGGGTCTATGGGGTCTCCCTTTGGCCTCCCTGAGGTCTGTCTTCATGGGTCTCTGCAGGTAGGTCTCTGTGCGGGAGAGATCGTACCCCATAGTTCACGATGATGGCCCGTGATGGCTCTCCACTGGCAGTCGTCAACTCCCATCTCAACATCATCATCTACCCCCCCTCCCCACCTAACGGTTCACCAAGCTCCCAAACCTCACCAAACATCCTTCCATAATTCCTCACTGCAGACGTGTCCTCTGTGGAAGACGACCTCAATTGATGGCTGTTTGTTAAGAGCGCTTGGGCCTTCAAGCCTATCGACTACCCTCCCCCCAGTCATTAAGGCTGGGCGCGCGGGGGGGGGGGGGAGTCTTAGTGCCAACATTGCAACTACAAGGTCTCAAAGGCGCCCTTGGCTGCGACAGAGGCACTGGGACAACCGTATCATGACCGTCACGAAGGTGAACACGAACACCTATATACAAGGGACGACCACCACCAGACCTGTGGTATAAGCTTATGATGACTTGCCACCTCTTGTACTCTAATGGGAATCGAACCTGGGTCTTCCTGCTGATTGGTAGTGTGTGTGTGTGTGTGTGTGTGTGTGTGTGTGTGTGTGTGTGTGTGTGGGCACTATATGCTCACCCACTCGTTATATTTGCAGGTCGACTGCTCCAGTTCCTCACTGCTCCTTGACAATAGTAATTAGTGAGTCTTCCAGACCAGCAGTGTGTGTGGGGAGCGGGGTGCGCTCCTCCTCTCCCCACAGCGGGGCGCCGCTCCTCCCCCCACAATCGCCTCCGACGTTCATACATCACTTCTTTATAGTGAGGGAAGATGTTGTGCCGTGTGCAAGTGATGTTCAGCCGCACGAAGCAAATCTATCTATCTAATATATATACTGTATATATGTACCATTTACACACACACACACACACACGCACACACACAGTCTACGCCAAGTAGCCATTCACAAGCCAGCTCCGAGGGGAGGATGAACACCTGGGTCGAGTGTTGGGCCGACTGCCACGTCCAGGAGAGTCGAGCTTAATGCGCTCGACCCCGAGAGGCCCGTAAGTGCTGTACGATGGTCAGCGACGCTAGCTACACCCGCAGATGATTCTTGATGTTATTTCTAATCATAGTTAACGATTCCTAGAATCCTGTGGGTGTTTACCTTCTACGGGTGATGAGTTGGGGGCGCTCCGCCAGCATGGGTGGGCAGGGAGCTAAGCCAGGAGGGAGAGAGAAGGTTTATCAGCCTAGCTTCACCTGGGCGCATCATGTTTATATGGTATAACAAAGTTCATGACGTCAGTGTATAACCTTAACCCAGGTCGTTGGGCGTCGATGTCGCTTCCCATCCCTTAAACACGTCGTCTGATTCCCCTCCTGCTGGGGGAGGAGGAGGACGGCGCGCCCCGCCATCTGTCGGCTCAGCCGAGCACTAGGTGGGCGGCCATCACCACTCGCCAATGTTTTTATCACGTAAATACGTCCTTCGCTCGCTCGCTCCAAGTTACCGAATCTCTATCAAGTCGCGATACAAGGAAACTTCTGTCTGAATCCTCCTTAAAAAAAGAGAAAGCTTTCTCTTCACGTATATGTATATATCTATATATATACCATGAGTTTATATATACATATATCCTTCCAGCTCGGCAGCTTTTTGGCCTGGCAGCGAGCGGGCGACATGAATCGTTGAATTTTTACGAGTTGGTTCTGCCGGCTCGTGTTACACCCTGGCTGTAACTTCCGGCAACTCCAGCCTAGCGGGAAGTTTGAGGAAACTCCACATGAAGTTGCACGTACGTATGACCCGCCCAGCGAAAGACAGCAGTGAGGTGAGGGAGGGAGGGAGGGAGGAGAGGAAAAGGTATTTTTAAACCTAAGTACGTCTCGATGTCTGCATGAATAAATCTAAAAATATGACAAAAAACAATGACTAAATGTTGTTTCTACTAAAAGAAAATGACTAAGAAATTGAATTAAAGAGGGGATTCTTCTTCTTCTCTGGCGATATGTGGCAGCCATCTCCACAATCTTGGCCTCAGTTTCCCGTCTATATAAACATCTGAACTCCTATCATGACAACCTTAACTTACACCTTTCAATAAAGTCATGATTTCTCCCCTACCAACACTTACTCTGTCATATCCATTCACTCCAGTCGAAAGGTTTAATATCTAAAAGTGTTCCCCAAACACCGTAGAGTATTAGAATATACTAGTGGCTGATTTAGAACACGTAATTATACAAAATTTGATGTTTTTTAAGAAATGTTCCAATAATATTGTGTGATGTCGAGACTTCCCAAAAGCAGTCATCAGAATAAATGCAAAAGCTGATCCCTTTCTTGACCCTGCCTTGTTCCTCACCGACACAGGGTAGTTAAATGACCCTCACATTAACACGACCAGACACCATCCTTTCTCTACAACTTGCCAAAGACACTAATGGAAAATTATATTCCAATGTGAGATTCATTTCTTTTTCTATTTTTTTTTACACTCTTGTGGAAAGATTACTGCCTCCGTCTGGTGCCCCAGACACACAGGCGACCACCACTTCCCACACACCACACACTACAGGACGTGTATCTACCCCCCTCCCAACCCACACAACCCCATACACCAGTAGTACCTCCAATCTTTCCCCTACACTCATCCATGTTTCAGGTTTCCCAGAATCCAGTCCAATACCCCTCGTCTCTCTCTCTCTCTCTCTCTCTCTCTCTCTCTCTCTCTCTCTCTCTCTCTCTCTCTCTCTCTCTCTTTCCACATCTCTTCACCTATTCCTTAAAACACCTTCCCATTCCCCCCTTACGTTTTCTTTCATCCTTCGATAAATGGGATTTCTCAACATGAACAACAATGTATAAAATTCTTTTAAACACAACACAAAGGAAAACTTATCCATAACTCTACTGGTTATCTATAAATGGCAATAGTGCGTTAACTGGCGACAATAGATAAATAACTTCTAAACAAGCAAACCAAATCACTATGTATCATTGAAACTCCCGTCTAATAGATCAAGAAATGAAAAATAACTATACGGCCACATAAAAAAAGAATAAAAAGGACATACGAGGAAACAGTAAATGCTCAGAATTACTTCAATATAAAGATGATAAAGAAAGATCGCGAGACGCTATCTGGCCCAGGCGAAATGTGTCTTCAGATTGCTGGATGAAGTCTGCCTGGTTAAGTCCTCTCTCAGAAGAGGAGGAGGAAGGAGGGAAGTTAGTCATGAGCGACGACTGCAGATTACCAGATGTATAACCGGCTTTTCAAAAAAGGAGATCGAAAAATACATTTCGAATTACCGTTCCATCAGCTGCCCTTCGACCCCGAGGAGAAAGTGTTGCGATTAGTAATCAAAAAGACAAATACGTAAATACGTATGTAAATAAGCATGGTTATTTTTTCTTCGCTATAAATAGCCATATCGAAAGGATCTTGACAAAATACGTAAATACATTTATAAATAAGCATGGTGTTCTTTTTTGCTATAGATAGTCTTATGTAAAGAATCTTGACTGGATTCTTTCGCTTATATCACTAGAATTTCAAAATCCCCTTTGTTATGTACTTGGACTTTCGTTAAGCCTTCGACACAGCACAACATATATGACCCCAACTTAGACTCAATGCGCAGGATATAAGAAAATGGACCACGGACTGCCTCTCTAGTAGAAAACAAGCAGAGGTACTGGCGAAGGATCGGAGTAGCTTGACGTGACGGGCGGCGGCGTACCCCAAGACATTCATGGGACCCCATACGTTTCGTCATCTGCATCATGACCTCAATACCCGACTTGTATGCAAGAATTTCTCGACATTTGCCGACGATGAGACATTAGGAGAATATAATAACACAATCAGAGGGAGATTCCCGGAAATGACTGAAAGCAATTTGCAAAAAACTGATGAAGTGATAAGAGACGGGAACTTAAAACATCGGCTGAAGAGGTGGAAGCCAGCCAGCCTCAGGACAACGAAGTCTTCCCAGTTGTCGCTTCGTCCGGGCAAGCTTGGGTATGGAGGAGGCACTGGTTATACTTGGATATTTCATGCTTGATCGAGCGATTACTAAGATGAATGACTCCAGAGGAACTTCTCAAGCGTATTGCTGAGGGAGGGGAAGGAGGCCATCATAATCGACGAAGGTAACCGATAAAGTTGTGGTCTACAGCGATCGAGGTGTACACAAAAAACCAGTCCGTATTCTTCAAATTAACCATCAATAAGTAAGTTATTTGCAATCTTAATATACTAATATGTATTTCCTGTTCGTCAGTGATGTTATTGGAAGAGTATCCCTCCATTCCTTTTATAATAATCCTAAGTTCTCTTGAATTTTGAGCGTTTGGCAACACGGGTAGAAGAAAGACACTTATGGCGGACTTTGGTCGACCGACCGCGCCAGAAACGAGTTCCCGGGAGAAAGAAAATTCGCCAACTATATAAATTAGTACCTATGTGATAATGCCTTTATGTATGGCCTACACCCGCGGTTGATACAACCTCACAAGAGCAACAAGGAGGGATTAGAAAGGTATAAGCCATTCTACAATTATAGATGTAAAGCAAATAGCAATTTACTTTTTTTTTCCCCATCTTTTCGGGTCATAGCCACATCTCGCGCCGGCCCTGGCTAACTGCACCGCCTCATACTACTTTCTCCCTGTGATGAACAGCTTTAGCCTCGCCCATAGCAACCATGTTCAACTTGTTCACTAAAGAAACTAACACGACTTCCGACTTGTAGAGGAGGGAGGGAGGGAGGGAGGGAGGTGTGGTGGAAGACGTAGACAGAAGGGGGCTTACGTCATAGTACTGAGGCAAAGACGGGCTTACGTCATAGTACTGAGGCAAAGACGGGCTTACGTCATAGTACTGAGGCAAAGATGGGCTTACGTCATAGTACTGAGGGAAAGATGGGCTTATGTCATAGTACTGAGGCAAAGATGATCACACCTAACTTGTAACATTCAAGAATTGTAGTTAACCCAGAGAATCAATAAACACGTATTATTTACATATATCTAGTTCTACTATTCTACTTTAATTCTACCAGTTAATAATGGTAGATGTAGTCGTTAAAACAATCATTTCAGAAAATGATATCAGCTGTTCTGTTATGCCTTTGTGATACAATATTTCATCAAGTGCAAAAGACTTGTCACTTAACAAAGCGTCAATAGATACTGTTTCTCTGCCTCAGTCATATGATATCAACAATTTCCCTCCAGTCCAAACACACAAGGAAATATATTGAAAAAAGAAGGTGCAAGTTTAACATGACGTTGTTGCCAGCTAGACGAGTTTGTATTTTCTGGGCCATCTCTTGATAACATTATAACATCATGTTAGTGATTATAACAATACGCTAGTGATTATAACAATACGCTAGTGATTATAACAATACGCCAGTGATTATAATACGCTAGTGATTATAACATTACGCTAGTGATCACATTACGCTAGTGATCATAACACTAACATCACTAGCGTTGCGTGGAGATCAATACGGAGGAATTATTAGTTATATGACGTTATAACACATGTGTCACAACTCGTGTGGCATACGTACATCATACATAAACAGCTCAACTAAGGATTCACCAGTGGATGTACTTCAGGCATAGTACATTAATGTACGAAAGTGGCTTCCATATACAGTGGGGGTCCTGGGAACTAGCAACTAGAACTATGAGCGCTAGTTAGGACTGCTAGCGCTACGAGGATGCTAGTTAGACTAACGCCAGGGGAACACTAGTGGCCTAACACTCAAACACTAGCTGCAAACATTGTAGACACACACACACACACACACACCCATAACAAGGGGTCACCCGAGGTCACCTTCACCTTCCTGGGGAGGTCAGGTGAGGTCAGGAGCAATGGCTGAGGACACGGAGGGTGGAGGGTCGTTTAGCTAGACGACTCTGGAAGGGGGAGAGTGGGGGGGGGGGGGAATTGTGCAGAGAGAGAGAGAGAGAGAGAGAGAGAGAGAGAGAGAGAGAGAGAGAGAGAGAGTGGAGCGTGCCGGAGACTGGGGCAGCCGCCATCACCATCTAGGTCACGCAGTATTGACCCGCTAGCTCGCCTCTCCCAACCTCTCTCTCTCTCCCTCTCTCTCTCTCTCTCTCTCTCTCTCTCTCTCTCTCTCTCTCTCTCTCTCTCTCTCTCTTTCAAACCCACTCAACGGATGATCTCCCATTTTCCACGTAGTCTCCACCATGAAGACACTGAAAACGCAAACAAACTCCCGCCATCACCCCACCTGATGACCTGTGGTCTCCGTCGGCGGACATGGCTGACTTCTGAGGCGCTGCGAGAACACAGACAACACGGGTCCTCCGGTGTCAAGGCTCGTTGAACACACACACACCTCTCTCTCTCTCTCTCTCTCTCTCTCTCTCTCTATATATATATATATATATATATATATATATATATATGGAGATGGAATGGGGAGTGGCCTGTGGCGTGCTGCTGGGCTCGACCCTCGGACCACTGCTCTTCGTCAGCTCCGTCGTATGTGACCCCGCGCGGTGGATCAGACTCCTGCTTATGTTTGCAGATGATGCCGTAGGAGGGAAGGGAAGACTACTGAGGATTGTATCAGCCAGCAAGGGACGACACTCCCAGACAAACACCTAACCTAACCCGTCTGATACATGGTCCATGAAATGCAATGGTATGAAGAGCTCTGGAGGCCTCCCTAGTAATGGCGAGGTGTGTGCACACAGTTCTCTAATCCTGCTACGTCTTCTGGAAGCTCACTCGCCTTAAAGAAAACATTGTCGTAGTTAATGTTATGAAACGTCTTGATAACGTTTACAGCCGGCTCAAAATCTCGTTACTAGTCTGAGATAACATGTGTATGGAGGCAGATAACATGTGTATGGAGGCAGATAACATGTGTATGGGGGCAGATAACATGTGTATGGGGGCAGATAACATCTACGAGGAGGTTATCCTGTTCTTGTTTTTAGTGATAAATTTCTTCTACTGATTCTGGCACCAGGCAAGATGGTGGCTCGTACTCTCCATGTCGTGACTTACGACAAATAGCCAGTGTCAAGCCGGTGTCGTAGTTGCGTCAGTCAGGTACGACATGTTATAAACCCTGCCCATCTATCAAGGATCCGTACTGTGTGTTGGTGGTACTCTGTCCTCATGACTTCGCCTGGAGCACACGCCAGCGGTGGTGATGGGGGCGTGTCCTCGTGGTCATGGGGGCGTGTCCTCGTGGTCATGGGGGCGTGTCTTTTTTTTTTTCCACAAGACACATCAAACTGCTCGTACGTAGACCCGCACCTGGCAGGCTAGACAGGTCGAGATACAGCGGGATCTAGCGAGATCATCTCGTATATCCCTCCCCACCACACACCACACACAACCCACCACACACAACCCACCACACACAACCCTCCCAGGTGGATGTCCTAGACTTGGAAAGCGAGTCTCTCTCTCTCTCTCTCTCTCTCTCTCTCTCTCTCTCTCTCTCTCTCTCTCTCTCTCTCTGAGGGTCTGGTCCGGCTCATCCCAGCTGGCCTGTGGCCTACTCTGGGATGGCCTTCCTCCATCCCCCTTTAAGGCTGCCAAACCTCTACCGCCTCAACTTCATAAAGATATATACCCCACACCCCACCACCCCACACCTCACAGCCCCACACCCCACCACCCCACACCTCACAGCCCCACACCCCACCACCCCACACCTCACAGCCCCACACCCCACCGCCCCACCACCCCACACCCCACTAAAAAAAAAAGATAGATAGATATCTGTCGCAATATCTTCTTCGGAGAATGGCCTCTCTCTCTCTCTCTCTCTCTCTCCCCCGATACCTCTTTCCCACACCGTTCTCTGTTTAAGTAACCAAACCTGCCGATAACACTGCATCATCCTGTTCCTCCTTTTCCGCCCGATCACAACAGACTTGAATCCTCTTCCTGTCGATGTACTGTGACACCGATTCCCAAGACCGATCCCACCCGTATTGATCCGATCCCCATACGACCTCGCGATGCGTGAAATCGTAATTAATCTGATTCCCATATAAATAATGCCCTTGAGGTACGAAACCTGAGTGGATGATTCCTATCCATTCCTGGTTTCCTGTGGTTCCCATTCCCAAAACCTCCCGATAAATAGACCCATTAGACTATAATCATCAACCTTAGTTGACACAATCTACTCCTCCTCCTCCTCCTCCGCTACTTCCTCTTCCTTACTGATGTATCTGCCTGCCTGCTGGGGTGAGGGGTCATCACCGGGCAACATCCTTACTGATGTATCTGCCTGCCTGCTGGGGTGAGGGGTCATCACCGGGCAACATCCTTACTGATGTATCTGCCTGCCTGCTGGGGTGAGGGGTCATCACCGGGCAACATCCTCACTGATGTATCTGCCTGCCTGCTGGGGTGAGGGGTCATCACCGGGCAACACTGGAGGAAGAACAGCGATGGAGACAAGACGGATCAACACTGAGGAACGCCAGTCATGACTTGCAGAGGCGACGCTGCTCAGGATAAGATGATGATGTTCTGACGATGGACTGCACCTTCATCCTCCACCATCTTTACCCTGCCCTCCCTCAACCACCATCTTTACCCTGCCCTCCCTCAACCACCATCTTTACCATACCCTCCCTCAACCACCATCTTTACCCTGGCCTTCGTCAACCACCATCTTTACCCTGCCCTCCCTCAACCACCATCTTTACCCTGGCCTTCGTCAACCACCATCTTTACCCTGCCCTCCCTCAACCACCATCTTTACCCTACCCTCCCTCAACCACCATCTTTACCCTGCCCTCCCTCAACCACCATCTTTACCCTACCCTCCCTCAACCACCATCTTTACCCTGGCCTTCGTCAACCACCATCTTTACCCTACCCTCCCTCAACCACCATCTTTACCCTGGCCTTCGTCAACCACCATCTTTACCCTGCCCTCCCTCAACCACCATCTTTACCCTACCCTCCCTCAACCACCATCTTTACCCTGCCCTCCCTCAACCACCATCTTTACCCTGGCCTTCGTCAACCCAAAACACAAGTGCTGGTCTACGTCAACCAAAAAATTTTCTAAAGTAATACGACAATTACCCAAAAGTTAATAATTCAGATAAACGTTCATTAATAACCATATGACTAGAAAATAAGAAAGCTCCCTCACCCATTGCTTGAGCGAAACCATTATTTAGTAGAACCCGTCTAAGCTGAGAATCTTTAACTGTACATTTTATGTCATAAAGCTTGAAGTTCACATCATAGCTGTATCATAAAGCTTGAAGTTCACATCATAGCTGTATCATAAAGCTTGAAGTTCACCCCATGGCTGTCAAGCTTAATCCCACGTAATCAATCCCAAAGAAAAGCTTGGAATCAACTTGAACTTTAGAGTCTTGATGAAAATAAGCTTAGCTGGACCGAATTCAATGAGAACGGGTGATAAATATGCTGGTGCTGGGATCTGTTCGCTGGCTGGTCGCTGGGATCTGTTCGCTGGCTGGTGCTGGGATCTGTTCGCTGGCTGGTCGCTGGGATCTTCGTTCGCTAGGGTTTGTGGGCTTCTGTGGGCGTCTGTCATTACGTGCGCCGGGGTGGCGTCCAATGGGTATTGTGTTCTTTTGGAAATGTGTCTGGTTGAGGTTCGATCTGCGGAGCGCTGTTTCTTTTGAGGGGTTTTGAACTCTGAGGAACTACTGGTGCCTACCATCTCAGCCAACAGACACAGTCTCGGGGAGGAACGTTGGCGAATGAAGGCAGGAAGTTCTCCAAGCGAAAGTTGGCGAATGAAGGTAAGAAGTTCTCGGAGCGCAAGTTGGCGAATGAAGGAAGGAAGTTCTCGGAGCGCAAGTTGGCGAATGAAGGAGGTAAGTTCTCGGAGCGCAAGTTGGCGAAGGATGAAAGAAAGGGGAGACGCTGACGACCCTCCCACGGCCTTGTTAAAACTTTAGCTCCCCTTTATGGCGGTCATGACCAGACCTGGTCTCTCCCCAGACCATGGTGGCCACAACCAGACCTGACCCTCTTTATCTCCCACAGACCTTGCTCAGACCCTCCTATCTCCCACAGACCATGCTCAGACCTTCCTATCTCCCACAGACCATGCTCAGATCCTCTGTCTCCCCAGGGAAATGATTCGATCCTCCTTATTTTCTAGCTTAGTTTCCGGACATCCGTTTTCTTTTTCTGTATTTCAGTAAACTTTCTCTTCCTTCCAGTTCTTCGACTGCGTTGTCTCTTCCCGTTGTCGCATCCTTCCCCCTTTCCTCCTGCATCCCACGTCTCTCCCTCACAGTACATCATATTTCCCTCATTTTCCCCAACACCTCATGAGTGACCCTCACCTCCTTCACTACCTCCCACCCTACACACACACACACACACACACACACACACACACACACACACACACACACACACACACACACACACATCCTCAGTTTCGTGGTTCACAAAGTTGTTCGGAAGTTTTCCTCTGAACCAATCCAAATGTCCTTCTGTTAAGTGATCGCCTTATGGTCTTGATGCGTCCACTCCAGCACGCTAGGGGCAATTTTCTTCCAAACTCTCTCTCTCTCTCTCTCTCTCTCTCTCTCTCTCTCTCTCTCTCTCTCTCTCTCTCTCTCTCTCTCTCTCTCAATATAAAAACTCAACAGCTTCCCTAGTTCTTCACCCGATGGTCTTGTAATTCCAACACTCGGTGATGTTAGAAAAACATAACACATACTTGGTATCACGGTAAACATAACAGTCTTGAAAACTTCACATTACAGTTAAGTTCTCTCAAAGAAACCGTAACTTGTGCTGCACAAACCACGGATGCTTCTGTACTGACCCGTTCATTCCATTACAGAGGGAGTTGATGTGTGTCTTATCTCTTCAATATACCTTTTCTTTTAGGTATAATCTACAGTATCATTACAGACTTTAATTAATCACTATCTATCGTTTTTGATGGTTCTGTGTTAGAGACAAGTGCAACTCTTCTTTATACCTTCAACTAACTGCCATGACTTGGAGGGTTATACACATATATATGCGTATATATCTTCCTTCTTCTTCTATGCTCTGTTAGTCGACATCTGAGTTCAACATGTCATGACAGCCCAGGTTACACCCTCACCTTCGCTGTGGCTCGGCAAGTGTCCGGGAATCCTTGTGTTTGATTGGTGACCCCATGGCATGGTTCCTTAGATGATGGTTCCTTGTATGGTTCCCTTTGCTACTTCCTGACACTGCCAATTAGAAACTATGTCAACCTATTTGCCCTATTTTCATCGTTAATGCTCCTGTTATGTCACAGACAGACAGATAGATAGATAGACATACAGATACTCAAACAGACAGAAATAGATAGAGAATTAGACAGACAGACACTGGTTGGTAGGTAAGGCAAGGAGAGAGAGAGAGAGAGAGAGAGAGAGAGAGAGAGAGAGAGAGAGAGAGAGAGAGATAACACAAGGGAGTGTGAGATCCAGGGTACGTGGGGCGCAGACGCAGGCCCAGGGGAGGCTGGCGCCAGTCACCAAGACCCGGCAGACACCCAGCCCGCTGAGTCACCAGGCCCCTCCCTCCCTCCCTCCCCCCAGGCCCTCCCTCCCTCCCTCCCTCCGGGTGTTGGCTGCCCCCCCCCCCCCGCACCCACCCACCTCCAAACTAACCTAGCCCCAGCCCCCTCCCTTCTCATCCCCCTCCCCCTCGTTTTCTGCTGTCTGGCTAAGGAAGAGGAAGGAGGCCGAAGGAAAAGAGAGAGAGAGAGAGAGAGAGAGAGAGAGAGAGAGAGAGAGAGAGAGAGAGAGAGAGAGAGAGAGAGAGAGAGATCATCTATGCACCACCTTGGGCGGGGGTGGGTGGGCATCACCAGTGACCTTCTGTCTCCTGAAGGCGTCAGGTGTATGATGGGCGATGGTCACCTTGATGGGGCGCGAGAGACAGTGCTTCATCCATGGTCAAGAAGGGCCAGGTGATGGGAGGAGAAAGAAAGAGAGGATAAGAAAGCAGAGAGACACGTCGTCCTCAAGATAATGCCTTCAGTAGGGAGTCCTTAAGGTGTGCATGCAGAGGGCTGGGTGAACCTCCCCACGACCTCCTCGGGGACCAACAAGATGACTCAAGACCTGATTGTGTCGTCCAGGAGATACCAGGCTAAACATCCTGCCAGGCCAGGTACCACACCAGACGAAATCATGAAAAAGGGGCTTCCAGAAGCCAAGGGCTCGTCCTCCCGGGAAGGCCAAGGGCTCTATCTAATGGGGCCGGCAACACGCGCCCCTTGGGACATCAAGAGGGACACACAGAGGCGTGAGGGAGGTGAGAAGACGAAGGAGGTCCTCCACTCGGAAGAGGAGCAGCGGGAGCCACAATGTGTCTCGTGGCGCCAACAGCCAAGTCCAGCACCCCCTCCCCCCCCAGCGGGTGGTGGCCACAATAGTGACCCAGTTATTGGATTTCGATCAGTCCCCTCGCCTCTCCCCTCTCCTGCCTGCCTTCCCCTCCCTCCCTCCCCTCGTCATACGAACAGGTAAAACCCAGCCACCTACCGTCCAGCTTCCGGGTCCCAAACACAAACCCAGGTCCCAGAAACCCAGGTCCCAGAAACCCAGGTCCCAGAAAACCCAGGTCCCAGAAAACCCAGGTTCCAGGAGCCCAATTTCCAGGGCCTGTGAATGTCCCAGGAAGCTCAATTTTCCAGGTGCCGGAAAACCAGTTTCCGGATCTCAGGAAGCCACTATAGGACCGAACCCCACCTCAGAGTGCTTTCACACTCAAACACACACACACACACACACACACACACACACGAGGAGAGGCTGCTGTGTGGCCATCCCACGGTGAGGTGGTGCTGGCAGTGACCGTGCCGATACAGAGGAGAGAGAGAGAGAGAGAGAGAGAGAGAGAGAGAGAGAGAGAGAGAGAGAGAGAGAGAGCTGTCGGCCAATTCTTCATATGTGCAGGGGGGGTTATCTGGAGGAGGCGGGAAAGGCGCCCACTGCGCCACACTAGGCCGGCTGGCACGGGCCCGGCCAAGGGCGGCCGAGGTGGTATTGATGAAGGTGCAGATGACTGCCGCCGCTGCCGCTGCCGCTGCCCCACCCACTCTCATCACGTCTTTTTCGCAAATCACTACACTACTCGCCACCGCCTTGACCTTTGACCCTCTACCGCTTCCTGGACACGGTCACAGGTCATTGATGGGTCAAGACTGTGATGATGACCTCCCCCCCCACAACCCACCCAAACTCAACGTTCACCACCGGCCAAGGATATGAAAGTACCATCTCACGAGTCCATCAGGGGTCAAAATAGCTTAAGTAACCACTGGTTCATCGCCCTAAACCTAACCTCACACGGCGAGTTGAAACAATATGACCAATAAATGATGCATAACTATGACTCAGTCAGCATAACGACGCCACTAACTGATAAAGATGAGAATAATGAGTTAAAGTAACACATGATGTGGTGAACTTGTGGGAGTTCTCATGCTCCGTCCGGGGACCCTGAAGGCCTTAGGCCAAGTGGGAACCAAAGGCCCTCGGGGGCTGGCCGCCACCACAGCCCAGCAAACACAACCGCCAGCCAACGTTACGCTCAGCGAACGTTATGACGCCCGCTGAACGTTACGCTCAGCGAACGTTACGCTCAGGGAAAGTAACGCTCAGCTAACGCAACGCTTAGCAAACGCAACGCTTAGCGAACGTTTCTCTCAGCGACACACACACACACACACACACACACACACACACACACACACACAGGGAGGAGCTACTATTTCAATCGACCACAACAAAGCATTTTTGAACATGGCGATAGACAGTGAAATAGACCATAAGGAAATTAGCCAGGCGGGGCAAATGACAACTCAGGTCAAAGAGGTCAAGGTCACGGTAATTGACCTGTCCCTTTGAAAGGCTCAGCCCCGGGGCTACGGGACACCCCCCCCCCCCCCCCTCCTCACGACTGCTTCCGTCTAGCAAGTCCCCCCCCCCGTACACACACCCCTCTTTCTGGGGGGGGGGGTGAGCTCGGCCCACTAGAGAACGTGGGTTCGAGACCCTCTCCCGCCCCCCATCTATCACTGATTTGGACACATTCTATCCTCCGTGGGGTCAGAGGACAGCTCATGGTCAGCACAGGACATGAGGTTTGGCAAATCTATCACAGAGTTAGCTAAGCTAGCCTGGCTAGGTTAGCGCGGCTAGGCTAGCACAGCTAGGATAACGTAGCTAGGTTAGCGCGGTTGAGTTAACGCGGCTAGGCTAGCACAGCGTAGCTAGGTTACCATTCTAGACTGACGATTCACAAAATTCCTCACTACACAGACAGTACAGAGAGATGCAGTATAGTAGCCCTAAGGATTTCTCAGCAGCCCTGGGACGTTGGCAGCCCCAAGGTCTTCCCAACAGCCCTGGGACGTTGGTAGTCCCAAGGCTTTCCAGTAGCCCTGGGACATCGGTAGCCCCAAGGAACTCGGGGTTCGGTGGAGTGGCTGGGGACTGAATATCCCAAAGACTAACCCAATGGGTCAGAGAACATCTACACATCCCTGAGGTCGCCCAGCAGGCCTAGGGGGTCACGTGGGAGGAGAAAACCCTCCCCCTGATGATGCGTTCATAGCCCCCCCGTGGATCATTAGACCCATCTAACGACCCCAGGAACGAGTGACCATCGAAGTCAGTGTGGGGGAACACCATGGTCGCGACCCGCTGACAGTCTTCCTGGCCTCGCTGACGTCCCGTTATTTCCCCCCGAAGGCGTCTGCAATGGGTACGTCTGGGGTGACGTCGGGGGATGGTAGGATCGGGTGGGAGACGTCTACATCACCCTGGGGATTTACCACGAAATCCTGCGGAGACATCCTAAGAGCCGTGTGGACATGTGACGGAAGCTTGCTTTAAAGGCGTGTCGGGCAAAGGCGTTGGGTACGTCTCCATAAACCCTTACAGGGCGTTCACGAGAGGGACAATGAATGGGATTCCTTTCAGTCGAAGACCAGGATGATCCCCCAGGGATACAGGTGAAGGATTTCAGCATATATTATTGGGAAGGAGAGGGGCAGGCAGGAAGGCATGAGGGGTGGCGTGGGAGAGGAGGGAGGGAGGAAGTGGGTCAGAGAGACGGGGAGGGGAGAGAAGAGAGAGAGAGAGAGAGAGAGAGAGAGAGAGAGAGAGAGAGAGAGAGAGAGAGGCCCTCCTCCTCCTCCGGCAGCGCCACCCTCAGGTTCTCTAGATCAATATCAGGGTACACTACTCCCGCCCTCAGCCGCATACGTAAACCCATCCCTTACTGTCGCAATGTTCAACGTTCCTCGCGAACACTGCCCCCCCCCCTCACTCTCTCTCACTCTCTCTCTCTCTCTCTCTCTCTCTCTCCCTAAGGATTAGTGACTGGTGATGATATACAGATATATAAGACAACAGACGTGCGTTGGCCAAGGGGTTGGCTGGTTGGCCATGGGGTTGGCTGGTTGGTTGGTAGGGTGGTGGGGTCTTGCCATAGGGGGAGGGTCTGCCAGCTGGTTCCTGTGGGTGGGTGGGAGGCTGGGTAGGTGGTGGGGGGGGGGGGTCAGGCGGGCATTCAGGTGGTGCTCACCTAAGACAGCGGAGGCACCTTCAGCTGGCGGCACCAGATCAATATTTGACGCCGGCTTAGGACTGCCGGGGCGCTCCCCCCCGCCTGCCGCTGGCTCTCACGCCAGCCAGCCAGTCAGCCAACCAGCCGGTCAGACAGACAGCCAGCCAGCCAGCTAGGCAGCCAACCAGCCAGCCAGTTAGCCCGCCAACTAGGCAGCCAGCCAGGCAATCAAGCCGTCAACCAGCTAGGCAACCATCCAGTCAGGAAGTCAACAGGAATACAAGGGGCCTCTCCTGCAATACCACCACCACAATCACCACCACTCCACCACCAACACAACCATCACCACTCCATTATCACCACCACAATCACCACCACTCCACCACCATTGTCATCCTCCTCCCGGGAGCAGCCAAGATATTTTTACCTCCACTCCATAACTCTTGTCTTGTGTATACCTTCAGCGCCATTGCTCTCTCTCTCTCTCTCTCTCTCTCTCTCTCTCTCTCTCTCTCTCTCTCTCTCTCTCTCTCTCTCTCTCAGGCCGTGTACACAGGGGTGGGGAGGCAGGAAACTGCTACACCACACGACGATATGGAGTTCCGGCCAGTTTAAATGCCAACTTAAGAGGAAAAAAAAATACTGTGTTGGGGGAAAAATAAACAAACACCTCGCCACTTCTCGCTCCTCATACCTCGCCACTTCTCGCTCCTCATACCTCGCCACTTCTCGCTCCTCATACCTCGCCACTTCTCGCTCCTCATTTGTTAACAGAATCCTGTGCTGTATGCTAGCTTCTGAACCCCCCCCCCCCCGCCTTCCCGTCCTCCTATGTTAGAGAACATATACCTCAGCTATGTGGCTAGCTTGATCAGCTAGAATAGTGTTATAGCTTTTCAAACGAGCGCACATATGAGCCCTAACAATCCCCCCACTGCTAAACAACAGCTAGAATACCTTTAAATGTCCAAGAACTACGCAGTCTTAGCTTTTCCCCAGCTAAAGTATATGTCTTAGCTTTTCCCCTAGCTAAAGTACATGTCTTGGCTTTCCCACAGCTAAAGTACATGTCTTAGCTTTCCCTTAGCTAAAGTACATGTCTCAGCTTACCCCTGCTAAAGTACATGTCTTAGCTTTCCCCAGGTAAAGTACATGTCTCAGCTTTTCACCAGCTAAGTATATGTCTTAGCTTCCCCAGCTAAGTACATGTCTTAGCTTTGCGATTCGCTGTGTTAGCCCCGGTCTTCACAGCAGAGCTATGCATCATTGATCGTCGCGATCATTGACGGTGTAGCGCCTCATAGCATTGCTGACCATGGTGCACTCGCAGGCCGCTAGGGGGTCAAGCCCGCCAAGGTTCGATTCCTGGTCGTGGCAGGAGGTCTGCAGTCAACCCAGCTGTTCATCCTTCCCTATGGGGCTTAATCGGTAAGTTGGATACATGGCTTGGGCGAGAGTATATTATATATATATATATATATATATATATATATATATATATATATATATATATATATATATATATATATAAACCAGGTATTCCCAACAATGTTGTATGGTTGCGAGGCGTGGGCTATGGATAGAGTTGTGTGCAGGAGGATGGATGTGCTGGAAATGAGATGTTTGAGGACAATGTGTGGTGTGAGGTGGTTTGATCGAGTAAGTAACGTAA